>NC_091015.1:78071503-78391503 GCF_041296385.1 Aphelocoma coerulescens | reverse complement strand
CTTCATGACTTTAGCAAAAATTGATTTAAGGGCATCCACACTTCTGAAACATGACACTGTTGAAACCTGACAGTTGTATTGCTCTGTAACAAAATAAATACCCACTTTGCAGGGTGTGTGCACCAGGGACAAAGATTCCCTGCTGCCTAGGATGCAACCTGCAAGAGACACCCATAAATCTTGGAAGTGCAAAACAAGAGAGAAACTCCAGTTTTTCAACCCAGCCTTCCTGTCTCTTTTCCAACTGTACCAAAACCACCAGCATGAACAAGTAGTCCATGACTGCGAGATCGGAGGAAGTCTGACTTCCAGAGGACTCCACTGGGAGTTCCCTGGTGTCTGATAAAAGGTGAGCTGAGCTGGTAGCATGCTGATGGGTTCTAGCACAAACAGGCTCTTTTGTGTACCCATCTGCCTCTCTCTTTCACACTCACAGGAACTTCATTTTAGATCTGTATTCTTTTGTCAACAGCCTCAAACTTTTGAGGAGGTGAGAAAGGAAGGCACATAGAATCACATATACAGACAGACTTACAGCACGAATTCAGAGGCTCTGTTTTACTAGGAAATAGTTACTGGCAAAAGCAGCCTATGTAAAAAATAGGAGAGGAAATGAGAGAGAGGAATGTCAAAGATGTCTTGTATTCATTCTCATGAGCTCATAAAGTGACTGGAGGCAGATAGGTAAAGGTATACAGGAACATCTGGGGAGTCACTGCTTTCCAACACACCAGCAATAGCCAGCGACTCAGAACCTGGAGAGAATCACACAAACATCTCCAAATTACAAATGAGTCACTAATGATAATTAGATCTGACAGATATTTATTTCCTCCTAAAACAAATCCAGAAACTGCTTTTCAATTATATGAGATGCAAAACAAGGCAAAAAGTTGAGATACCACTGAAATACACCTGAATCCATGTCCATAACTCACTGCTGCACAGGGAGGGGACATTGTTTTAAGGTTGCATTTCCATGTTACTTTTTCATTTCCTGACCATTGCTCAGTTGCAATGCATCTAACTATGTTTAAATTGCCTGCCAAGAAAGTAAAACAGAGGAACCTCAATAGGGCAACCAACCACACATATATCTATACATTATTCAGAATAAATGCCCTGACAATGCAGATTTTTGTGATGCATCTAGCATTCCACAAATCCCCCAGCTGGTCTTGCCTGGGAGGAAAAATGTGCATGTATGAGCAGGGATACTGTTCAGAGACACTAAAACAGGTTCATGACAAGTCATCCTGTTTTCTTCAGCACAAAAATAAGCCCATATCAGGCTTTTTTTTTTTTCTGACAACAACTGGCAGTAACTTCATGCATTTCAAATGCCAGTCGGACAACTTTTCAAATGGTGAAAAGGTGTGTGAAGGTTGAAAACTTGGAACTCTTGCCAAAGCTGATAAAACTTTGCTGAAATGTTCAACAAAAGCTTCCATGAAATTTTTACTGCAACAACCATTCAACTTGAAATCTGCCTAAATTTTTTCAGACCTTTGGGCTAATCTGACAAGAAGTAAGTGGCCAAGCAAACCATCAGAACTGAAACTTGGAATCACCAGAGGCCCACGCCAAGCCTCTGCCTTGGTCCAGTTATATCTTGTCAGGCTCTTCCAGTGCTTGATTCCAGCAGCAACATTTGTGCTGGCACACTGCGCCAGAGAGATAGCATTTTTGAGCTACAACTGAGAAAACAAGCAAAAAAAAAAAAAAAAAAAAAAAAAAAAAAAAAAAAAAAAGCTGATTTAATCATTTGGTAAGGCAGCTAACATCGTCATGAAAGTGTCCCTATTTTAGTGCAAACCAGCTTCCTCCCCATTCTCTCCAAAAACTCTTATCTTTTCTTAAACTGACAATTCAGAAAACATCCAGAGTGCTGCTTTTTTCTGCCTTGTATCCTCTGCCACGCTTGCACATGTGCTTATCCAGTAACAGGCATCACTAGTGAAATGGGATTACGTTCCACTGGTGAGGCGCATGAGCACTGCCCTGGGTGGGGCTGCTGGAGGATCAGCTCTTAATAAGGTGTCCAATTTATAATCTAGCAGGGCGAAGAGCAACTGGCTCTCAGAATGAATAGCTCTTCTGTCTTACCATCTCCTGAGGCTGGCTGCTGGTCCAGCCCACCTCATCCTTCCTTTTTTTCTCTCTCTGTCTCTCTGATGCTGTTACCCTTTTCACTAAGTTTTTGCTGTTTCTCAGACTGCAAATTTAAAGAGGAAGGAAGACGAGAAGTATCCACCCGTATCTAGTCACACACTGCAAACTGCAGCAAGATGAGCAAACGCTCTGCTGGCGTAATAGGACAGAAACCCTTGCTATTTACTTATTCCAAGAAAGTTTCGTTCCAGCCTAGGATCCCGCTCTCGGGGACCGCCTTTGTGCCAGACGATGTCTTTAAAAGGGACGCTCCGCGCAGGACGGGACGCGGGGCACGCCCAGGGCGCGCAGCCGAGGGGGCAGCGGGATGCGGAGCCCAGGGCGATGCTCCCTCTCCCCGCCGTTCCCTTTGGCCCCTCCCGGCGCTCGGAGTGCGCGGGGCGGGGGCGGCCCGGGCGCGGTCCCGCCCGCGCGGCGGCGCGCACGGCGCAGCGCCCTCTGGCGGCGCGCGGGGGCGGCGCGGGGCAGCACCTGCCGGGCGGGCCCGAGCGCCTCGCCCGGTCCGGCTGTGGGAAACCAGCCCGTGCCCCGCTTCCAGGGACAGCCCGGCACTCACCGACCCGCGGCACACGTCCTCCGCGGCAGAAGGACCCCGCAGGAAGGCTTGGCGCACCGCTTCTGCAAAGGCTGGTGGTGGCACAGCCGAGCATCTCTCTCTGTTTTCTCCAAAGAGGTTCTCTGGCCAAAGATTCCCCCTGTCCCGGGAGGCTTGTCGCGGAGCCTCCCATACCTCCAGGAGGCACACTGAATAGATTTTCCTTCCGTGGCGATGAACTTATCCAGCCTCTCACAAAGCACACATCTGCAGCGTGCTGCAGTCAGGAAGGGCTGGCGGCTCCTCAGGAATGACTGCTCCTTGCTGCCCACCGTCCTCCTCTCTTTCTGCCTCTGTGCCTGCACTGTGTGGTGTAGAATGACTCTTTCCTGTCTGCAGCACTTAAACAAAAAAAACCCCTTAAATACTTTCTGAAAGTATCACCTGAAAACTTTCCATCATTCTGTGCTTCCCCCCTTGCCAAAGCAAAGTGAAAGGTGATACCACCAGCCACTTGATCAATCTCTGTCAGGGTCGGGGGCATCTGGCTCCCGTATGATTTTTTATAGTAGGAGTCTGTTTCTAGGACCATTGGCTCTTCTGCAGCAGGATGCTGTTTTCCGGATCTGATTTAAGCTGAACTCCAAAAGACCACAGAGAAAGAAGAAGCAGGGAGTGTGCAGCCAACTTCCTGGAAAAGACACCCGAGCTGTTCTTGTAGCCTCCTGCAACCACACTCCATCCTCCCCGACCCATACAGCTGGTCCCAGCAATTGCCAGCACTATGGGCTCTGAAGGCACGGGAAGTGGCCCACAGCTGAGCTGGCCTGGGGAGCCTGCCTGGTTTGAGCAGTGTTTTCAATTAATAGCCTGCTCAGCAGCCACATCATGTTCTGTGAGAAATGCTAAGTGTCACTAGCAGTCTCTTGGTCCAAAATGTTTGGGAGAGCCACTGTTCTGTCCCCAACCTCACAGGGACTTTGCATCTGGGAGGAATGCCTGGGATGGAGAACACAAAAGGACAAGCTGGACTGGAGTACCCATTATGCCATTGAAAAAATGAAAATAAGATGTCAACAACTTCTATGGGCCTAATTGTTTCTTCTCAAACAGATTGTTAGCTTATGTGAATCGGGGTAGCTCTACTGAGTAAACCAAAGAATGGAAGGGGGGAGGGGGATAGCCTTGGGATCAGAAAGGCACAATATGGGTCTTTATCCCCATTGCTTGCTGGCTACTGAGTAACATTAACTTACCGCCACCCCACCCACCCACCCCCCAAGAGATAGTGGCAAGAGAGATGAAGAGACAGAGGGTGGTAAGACTGCGTAAGTTTCTGCAAACACCACCAGACAAGGCCACCCGAAGGACTGGGCCTTGACTCCCTCTCTCTGCATCTCCGGCTCCTGCCCTTGCTGCTCAGCTCTACCATCAAATCAAACCACACAAAACTAAACTGACTAAAAACCAGAAACTGTCATTTTCTGAGCCAGATTTCTCCACTGAACTGGTCCACCTTACAGCCACATGAACTTTGGACCAGGTGTAAAAACAATATAACTGCTTTTTTCAGCATCAGTGCCAGCTTGAAGAGTACATCAGACTGCAGCCTGGTGAAACACTGGGAAATCCCACAGCAAGCCACAGAGTAGGAAGCTGTACTTTAATTTCAGCAAAACAAAGATCAGGCAGTGAGTGAGTGATGCAAATGCACCTAGTCAGATTTCTCCACTGGACCTTCAAGAGCAAAAAAGAGGTAAAACATCAGGCACAAAGGGCAGCCTGACTTCTCCAAACACAAAACCAGGACAAGCCAAATCCTGTCCAATTGCACAACATTAAAGAGTGATTCTGTGCTCTCTTACCTTGTGCTAAGGGAACAGCAATGTTCTGACCTGCAGTGATTTATGTGCAGCAAATTCATGCCATAAACAAGTGAGAGGAACCAAAATCTCATGCCCTAATCCCTCAAAGCAAAACCAAATTCTTTATGGGCACCAAGCTTGCTGATGAAGGAGGTTATCGCTGTTTGAATCCAATAAAAAAATCCAAACGAGAAGCAATGCTCCAAGAGCTTTTCTCCATTACATTTGCAAATAATGCTAAAAGAAAAATTACTTATTGCACATGCTTTATAAAAATCAATTTATCTTGATATCTCCCCAGCTGGACAGGTGTTACTACCTCCAGTGAACATATGAGCAAGCTGAGTAAGACAGACCTGGCCCTGTTTTTTTAAGTAACATCTAACTTTCAGTGCACTTCTGTGTACAGGCAGCTTCTGTCAATTTTGGCTAGAGCTGTAAGTGATTAATACATATGTAAGACAGATTCTGGATATCTCAAGCTACAGGGCTAAAATTAAAGCCCATGCTTGAAAATGTGATCCTAAATGACTTGCCCTTGGCTGGGCAAGACAGGGAATCTGTTGCAGGATCAGGACAATAAGCCAAGTCTTCAGATTCCTCAGGGCTTGTCTCCACAAGAAATGTAGGGAAGCAACACAAAATTGCAGCATGCCAGAAACATTCTCCCCAGGTGGACCCTTGGGTGTTCACTGCTTTCAAAGAGCAAATTTTAACCCCTCCATAAATTCATCCCTTCCCCCACAAAACACAGAGAGACCCACTTCTCAGAGCTTAGCACCGTCACTTGTTGCCACTTTCTAAACTGAGAGGTGCTGGTGGCAAGAGAAGGATGTGGTGACTCCAGAGGTAGCAATAAGAAAGCCAAGGGTAAAGTTTCACTTTGGTTTCAGCAGAAAGCTTCCCCATGAAGATGTTTTGGTTTGCAATCTGCACTGAAGCAGCTTACCTGCATTTCAAAGATGGGTGAGCTACCTCCCACTCAGCACAGTCAAGGTTGTGTTAACCCATTTTAAGCAGAGACACAGAGGATCTGAATAGCTGCACACACTAGCTGGAGGACAATGCCAGCCCAAAGGAGGAGCTGTGTGGTTTCATGCTAGTCCTAAGCAACATTTCTCTCTGCAATAAACCCTCTAAAGATAACTTAACAATGTCTACGCAGGGGACTGGGCTACAGGTGTGCATCCTCCCAAGCTGAGGTGCTGCTGGAGAAGTCCATTGCCCCAGCCTGTGGCTACCATCCCTTCAGGTCTGCTCTGTTCAACTGTGCTTGAATGCTTCCCCCAAATTTCAGGCTGAATGAGGTAGGTTAGAGGGGGCCTAGTATTTCAACATTACAAGCTGCCACTGAATGACAGGAAGTGGTCAACCCACAGCTTACTCCCTGGATCTGAAGCAGCAGGAACCTCTGACACCAGGGAAGAGCTGGAGACAGAAACTTCTGCCACAGCCTACGTGAATGTCTGTGGCCTAAGTGCAGGGTGACAGTATCCAGAAGTTCATCCTCTGGCTTGTCACATGCCAGCTTTCACATGGACATGAGCCTAGTGCTAATGCATTAAGTCCTGACTAAAACTTAAAATGGTGTGGGCATAGCACTGCCATTTTTTAAATTCTCAGATTAGTATGATATAGCTTAACTGGCAAAGATCAGTGTAGGCTAGGTCTGCCAAAACTGGTGGGGTGCAAAGGAAGTGCTGCAGTACCCTGTGGTGAGCACGGCAGCCAGCCACAGACTGACCACCCAGTGGGTGCATGCACCACACAGGCAAGCCTGAGGTCACTTTATGGTCTTGGCGGACTTGAGAAGAAGAGGGACACTTCAGGTCACAGACATACAACTGGACTGTAGCAGAGCCCTTTGGTGTAGCTTCCCCTCATTCCTCACAAACCCACAGAGAGACTTACACCTGCTGTCCCACGACACCAAGTCAAGTGTTTGTGTAGCTGAGCTCCAAAGATTTTTTTTAAGGACCTTTGGGTTAAAAAAACGCCACCATGCATTCTCCCTGAAATGCATGTCTTTTAAGTGGATCATTTCACAGGACTGGCTTAAAGGGCAGCTAGACAAACAGCTGTATCAGCACAGCCGCTGATGCAGTAACCTGGGGCAGGGGAGAAGGAGCTGACAAGAGCAGCCCACCTCCTTCAGCTGCAAGCTAAAGCTGGACACCTGACTGTGGCCCAGCTCTACCTATACTTTCCAAAGTGTGTGTTTTGGTTTGGACTGGTTTTCTGGTGGTTTTTTTTCCATACATTTCCTAAGGAAATGAGACTTACGAAATTGTTCTTCCATCAGTTTTCCCATAATCTATTTAAAGTCTGCTGTCCCATTCTCAGTCAAATCTGAGAGAGTTTCAAACATAGCATGAAGCTCTAAATCTCTCAGTGCCTGGGTAGAGGCCCAAATTTGTGTCCTCTGCAAGGGGAAAAGCAGGCAAAACTCAGTTGCTACCCAGTGCTGCTCTGTAGCTGACACACAGCTCTGGCCTGTGGCTTCAGCGGGACAGGGAGGGAGCTGAAGTGGTGAATTTGATGCCCATCATACAAGGCCAGGCTTTGTCACTGTAATTGCTCATGCACAGCCTGCCTTTATGCAGACTTTGAACCTTATGGCATGTAGACTTCAGTGTATACTTGTGTTTCAAAATAAAGTATCCTGTCAGAAGTTCCTTCTATGAGTCATTAAAATGTAGTTAGTACTTTTAAATCCATTCAGTGACTTCTGCATCAGGCTATTGTAAGATAAATTGTCTTAACAACACAAGTAGTACAGATATCCTTAGTGAAAAAAGGTGATAGTTACTTCTGTGCAGGGGCTCACATGTACCATTTGTGAAATATGATGACTGATGCTGTATTTATATTGCTAAAATGCATTTTCTGAGGGGAGCTTAACACAAAGATGAATTTCATCTAACATGAGAGGAAAAAGGTAACTTGTTAGCTGGATAGGTTATTTGCTGATCTATAAATCAGAGAGAACAACAATGCATACTGTATTCCCGCCTGTTCCCACACACTCCTGCTTGTCATCGCTAGAGCTCTTTAGTACCCTGAAATACAGCTTGACAATAAAAATTAATTGAAAGTGCGCTAGAATCATTAACTTTTGGAGCTTCACAGTTTGCCCATCCTTAAATAACGCTGGTTATAAAATCCTGCTTGCACTACAATTCCTTGGCTCTGCGCCATGTAGCATGTAGAGAAATCAGCAATATGTGCAGCAAGGACGTCACTGGCTATACTATGAATGCACATAATAGACTTTCTTCTTTAGCTCAGCAGCAAAACACTGACTCAGATGTAGAGACCAGTTATAGTCCCAGTGGTGTTTATTCCATGTAATTAGCAGTATCAAGTGTGTTGTCTTTTGGGTAGCCTGATTGTTTCCATATGCACGAGTACCTTCTGTGAACGCAGACAGGGCAAGAGGCAGACAGCACTTGAAGCACACACAGCGTTATGGGAAGCACATATGTTTTAAATACCTTATCTCTACAATTAAGAAGAGTTTAGAAATTGGTCATGTAAATCTTGGGAAATTGAGCCAGCAGAGAGAGAAAAAGACCTTCTTTCCAAGCAAGAACTTTGCCTGGGTGACTACTTGAACCCAGGTGCTGGAGATGGCGCAGACACCTCCCTGCTTGCTGATGGGAGAGGGGCATGAATCAGTAGCTCATGCATTGTTCCAGGAGGGAGAAGGCTGTTCGTGCTGTGTTGGGGCCCGGAGGAAGACTGGGCTGGCATTCGAGGTGGGGCGTGCCTGGGAATGCTGCACAACATTCATCTTAGGGGCAGGTACTTGCTGAAATTCAATTACTGAGAGAGATGGCTGAGGCAGAGTGAGGCCTTGCCTTTGCCTTGCAAAGAGGTGCAGGTTTTTTACCTCAAGCTAGTGTTTCTGACCTGTCCCAAGGTAAAAAAGCAGTGATGCCAAGCAACTTCAGCCTCACTGCAAGGCAAACCAGGTAAGGTCAAGTGGGGGCTGCTGCTGGACCCACCTTCATCAGCAGCAGTTACAGCCGGATTTAAAAATAAAAAAACATGAAAAAATCCTTGAGCACAGGAATGACAAGCCCTAATGTCCGTTTTGAAAAATGAGTATGAAAAAGGGTTTGTTTGGGCTTATTAATGCCTTGTTCTCCCTCTCCCTTCCACGCCCCCAACATTGCCACATCTCTCAGGCTCCCTCACCCCAACCCTCAGGCCTTTGCCCTGTGGCTGGAAGCATGGAAGCTGCAGGGAAGTGGAGAGAGACAACGAGAGCCAATTCCATTGCAGCCTGGCTCCTCCTGCTCCGTGCTGTCCTCAGGATCCTCCACAAGCCTCTCGCTACAGCAGGGCCCCTCTGCACCTCACCCTTCATGATGGTGCGCCTCGAGGCACACCTTGCTGATTGGGAAAGGCTCTCCCAGGATATTCCCTCGCGCACCTATTTTTATGGCTGCAGTGGATGCCTTCTTAAGTAACTGTCTCGGGCTGTGTGTTCCCTTGTGCCATCCCAGCACCTCAGGACAGCCACACTCTTCTGCGCCTTCCAAAGCCTCCTACGTGTGCGTCTGCTTTGTCACTTTGCTAACAAGATTTCAGTATCTGTTCTGTAGCAAACCACTCCATCTATAACCTGGACTCACCACAGGAGAGTGCTTGACCAGGATTACGACTACTTGGTTGTCATCTTTGCCACTGCAGGTATGGCAAAGATTTAACCTTAAAACTTGCCTCGCAGTACAGAAAATACACCCTTGCAAAGCACCTGTGAATTTGAGCAGGTGCAGCTGGGCTTATGGGCTGTACCAACTGGCATCACACAATTTCACCTCCCTTTCTCTGCTACCTCTAGGAATTATCAAAAAAGCTCCCCAAGCAAGCTCTTTAATTAATAAGTCTTCACTAAAAAATACTACAAAGAAAAATTTTATGCAGCAAATCCAGGCAAAACATTCTTCTCTACATGTCTTCTTGAAAATATCTTGCAGTTTGTGATTTAGATAGAATTCTGGAAGTCTAGTAAGAGTAAAAATCTTTTATTGAAAAAGGTATACACTGCTCATTGTCGATCATTCATAAACAGCCTAGCAGTTTGATTCAATCGTGTCTTCTGACATTAGGAATGAGGATGCTACTATTTTAATAATAAGCTATCAAACTGTTTTGTGAATAGTCACCTCATTTTAGTTTCTTGAAAAGCTCTGAAAAGGTGAAAAATGCATTTGCAGCACAGCTACTGCTGCTTATTCAGAAGTGTGTATGATTTCAACCACAAGATTTGTTTATCTCAGTGAAAAATACTGCACTCAAAATTAGTTTAGTAGTTTTTATATCTATCACTGTTGTCATTCTGCATTTATTATTTTCTCGGTGGTTCCTGACAGGTTTTTTTCTATTTTTTCTTTTCTCATTTCCATTTAAACATCTGCCACTGACAAACACACTTCACAGCGTGCAGTCACTGACGCTCGTGGTCATGACATATGCATGGAAGCCCACTGTAATCACTCAATCTAAAAAGCATTTTCAGGGAGTGAAATAATCTGTGTGCAATCTTGTGTCCTTACAAACCTCCCTGCAGGTATGTAACTCTTCCCTAGTGCGTGACTTACCTGAGGAAAGTTTAAAGATGCTTGAGGTACTGCTACCAGCTTAGTACTTGCAGCATACAGAACAGTGCATGCTATTTTAAAGTTTAGATAAATAATATGTTTTGTGGCCCTTTTATGTGTAAAATGTTAGGTTCATTGAGAAGTATGAACATTTAGTTCAAATTTAATAATTAAAAACACAAATGCACTTCATACTGAGTACCTAGACCCTGCTACATGCACATTTACATAGAGAGAGAGAATATCTGGAAAAGCACTGTTTCCACAGTGATGGAAATAATATACTGTTTATGTGTCATGTTATTTTGAGTCATTATTAATCTATTACTCAGCCAGGTTTGTAAATGTGGTACAGCACTAAACATTTAGGGTGACATTGAAGATTCAGGCCCTGGACTCTGCAGATATAAGCATATGTGTAACATGTGCTGAAGTGCTTACAGGAGTGGAGCAGAAATATGTATCAAGCCCAAACTTGAAAACAGGTGGGTTTAAGTTATACAAGGACAAAGAAGAGTGAACTAATTTTTAAGCAGACACTTCTTGTGTTTGGAATTAAATGGCTCTTTTTATTCCCATCTCCACCACCCAAAAAAAGAGCCCCAAGAAAAGGGTTGAGAGAAAAGGTGTGAAATCTAAGTCACAATTTTAAAACTGAGGCTCCTTTTCACCATGGAGGAGGTGGCAAATAACTTCTCTTTTTTTTTGCTTTTTATTCATCAAGGACTGCCTGTCCAGCATCAGCCCATGTCTCCAGGCCAGCAGGTGTCTAATACTGAGGGACAGGAGCACTTCCTTGGCACCAACCAGGGCACTCCTGCAGGCTGGGCTCCACAGCAAGGAGCTGGTCACAGCTGGTATTTTGCAATAACAGAACTAAAAAATAAACATTAAAAAAAAAAAAAAAAATATATATATAAGGTTTCTATTAGCATGTCTCGTGGCCACCATGGTGGGCTGGTGCGTGTCCCAGCAGCTGGGCTCCTCTGTGACTCCGGGAGTGTTCCCACCGCCATGCCCTCAGGCCCGGACATCTGCATCCTCCGGGAGTTGCCCCTTCCAGGTCCCGGTGTGTAGGGAGCTCCCAAACCCCGCACCTGCTCTGGGACCCGGGGGTACTGGGGGCCGCCCTCCTCTGTCCTTGCCTCAGGCACGGCCCTGTTCCCTGAAGGGAGCCAGGAAAGGCGGAGCCCGGGAGCCGGGCTGGCAGCCCCCGTCCTGGGCCTGGTGAGCCCCAGCCGCATTCCAAACGCTGGTAGCCTCGGGGTGGCACCTGCCCCCGGATTGTCTACACTCCCTTCCCAAACATCAGGGCCCTCCCCCGGCCTGGAGAGGCCTCGGCTGCCCATAGCACAAGGCCGGGCACAAGCGGGCAGCCCCGCTGGCGAGGTGAGGTGGGGTGCAATGACTGCCCCGGCGTGGGGCGAAATCCGTCTCAGCTGCCCGCAGGGAAAGGGAGTGTCCCTCCCAAGGGACAGACGGAGCGCCCTCCTCTCACTCACCTGCCCGCCACTATGGGAGGCGGGGGAGGTGTTGCAATTTTCTGGGGAAAGGGACGAGCCCCAGGAGCCTGAGAGTGGGAGAGGAATGGCGGGGTTAGATAAAGGAGGTGGGCGAGAAGGGGAGCGGGACAGTCAGGTGTGCGCATCCAGGCTGATCCAGGGGCGACGGGATGGCGAAGGAGTGCTGCGAGAGGAAACGGAATACTCGTCCAAGTGTGGCTGAGAAGCACAGGAAAGGGGGACAGCCTCACGCTGCAGCTGATGCGGTGCAGGCATCGATGCGGGTCGCGAAAGGGCTGGACAAAGGACAGGAGCACCACCGCTGCACTGCCAGGGTGGCGAGAGGGAAGCCCTCCTTTCCCGGAGGTCCGCGGTCCCGCCTGCCGTTCCCCGCGTGCTGCTGGGGAAACCTGCGCCGCTCTGCCTGCTAGGAGACAGCTCGGGGGCTGCGGGTGTGCGAGGCTTGCTAAATGGAGGCTCTGCTGCCCTGCTGGTTGCTGCTGTGCTCGGGGAGGGAGGAGGAGAGGGAGGAGGAGGAGGGAGGGATGTGAAAGTGGGTCAGGAATGTAACTAGACTCTGCCCCCCTTGTTGCAGGCGCAGGCGGCGCTGCCTTAGCGATGGAAAGCAGGCATTTCAGTGTTGATGTTCCCCAGTCCTGCCGGCTGACGGTTACTAGGGGATCCTGAAGGATGTGTTTCCCTGTGACCCTTTGAGAAGAAAAACTTAGTTGCCGCAGTAACCAAGTTTGGCTTGGATGCAATGATGCAGTAAATAGCATAGGTGAGCCTTGCTAAATGGAGGAGGAGGAGGAAGCTGGAACTCTGCAGGCTGGATAACTCTTGCAGTCGGGTCAGGAAATGTTTAAAAAATATCCCAACAAACTGTGTTAGTTAAGTACAAGACTTTTACATTTTCTCATGCAATAAAATTCTCAGAATGTATCACCTATGTATTGTAAACTACTAAGTAAACAGAGCTAGAAGTAAACTGCCTTAGTGATGTAGCATGAGGTACAGAGCTCACCCACAACTCTGCAGTAGCCCTTTTCAATGGAAAAAATTTTTGTTTGATGGCCTGAATTTTTGAAAGTTAAGGCATATGAAAGAAGGTGAAGGCTGACTCAACACCTTAAGTTTGCATCTATCTTCTTTTTAGCATTGTTACTTTAGACTAACAATTTTCAATATTGTTACTTAGATTAAAGAGAACCCATCAACCCTGCTCCTAAAGGAAACCCACAAACTATTTTCAAAGTGGAACGCAAACTAAAATAACAAGCAAAAAGCTTTAACTTGAGGCCCAATTATGCATAATTTCTCCCTATTCCTTCCAGTTGTTATCATCTATCTTCCTCTAATAGAGAAACACTTTCATTCACAAGAGTGGGAAATCACTTCTCAGAGTTGGAATGAAGAACTGACAGGAATCACAGAATACAGATACTGTGATATATCCATTTCTTCTTTAGTTTTCTGCCAGAGTTGTGTCATTTCTAAAACACTGGTACTCTAAAGAAAGAATGGGTTGCTGTACATGAGACTGACTCTGCTCCCAGCCTGAGGGTTCACAGAGGAGAACTGAGCTGTCAGGCTTACAGATGCATCAGGAGTGAGGGGACACACGGACTGTCAGTGCAGGCCACACAGCAGATAGGGGTGCATCCAGTCGATGGATGGGGGTATCTGTGTACATTTCATTAAGGGAACAAAAGTCACCAGAGCAAACTGTGCAGCTATTCCTTTTACCCCTTTGAATTATTTGTCAAGGAGGTATTGCTGTAGATAAACATCCCTTTAGGTTATTTTGCCTCTGAAAGCTACTCAGTGTTTAAAAGCATCCGTGCCCTTTAATTCAAGGACATTCAAGGATGCATAATGAATGTTACTCTTTCTACTTTTTCCATGAGATAATTTTTCCAGTTGATTTCCTCTATCATTTTCTACTAAAAGATGAATTTAATAATGAAAGATACGTGGCTATAAGCAAATCTTAGTGAAATATAACTAATATATTGTACCATTACTCCTGTTTTACTAAAAAACAAAACCAAAGTAGAAACCAATAATGGTTTAAGTGCTATGGGCCACAAAGCTTTTCTTTAGCAGAAGTCAGTGGAAGGCCTGGCTGATACCTCACAGATGAATGTAGCCTATTGCTTCCAGTAATGGAAAATATTTAGACAGTCTTCATCCACAGTTTTAAGATCTATAATGGCTTAGGTATGTCATGCTTATTTTTAAGAGGAACAACATTATCTGATTTTGTCAACTTTCCTGGCCATGCAGAGCAGTCAGTGGACAGTCTTTCTGGCCATCTGCTTGCAAGGGCCTCTGCCATTGAGCTGTCTTGCAGATCAGGACAGGGGGATCCCACAAGACTCTGTCACTGTCCGTGAAAATGCCAGGTTACAAACTTCCTATTTGGGGCCTTCCACAGAAAGCTTTGATGGTCCCACCTATTACCCAGCATATTTTCCCTGTGTGTTGAGGCAACCCAGTGAGCTGGGAAAATTAAACATTACAAAAGAAGCACATGTGCTACCAACCATTCCTTCCCTTACTGGCAGGGAGGGTCTGGTTTTGTTGTTAGTCTGGGGCCCTGTTTATGCCCCTCTGGCCAAGCAAAGGGCACGCTCAGCCTTATAGAAACAGTCACGTGAAAATCCTCCTGTGATCGGTGCAGGAGCATGGTGTTTCCTATCTATTTCCCCCGCCCCTTTTTGTAGGGATGATGTGAGGAAGGAGGTGTGGCCAGAAAGTTGCTGCTTTCTAGTTTTTCTTGGCTCTGGCAAAGGCCTTTTTATTCAAGGGTAAATGACAGGGACCTTGATGCCACTCTGAATCTGCAGGGATGTCTTAGAGGTCCCCAGAAGGACCAGATAATGTGACAAAGCATGAAGCACAGCTTAGGTATAACAGAGAATTTGACCTTGACCTGTGGCTGCTTTGAACAGCATCTCAGACTAGACCTCTATTGCCAATATTTGGGCATGAGCTTAGTCTGCAGTGAGAGGCTAGTGGTTAACGCACAAGTGTGGAAAAAGAAGC
The DNA here is from genome assembly GCF_041296385.1 of Aphelocoma coerulescens. Taxonomy (NCBI): domain Eukaryota; kingdom Metazoa; phylum Chordata; class Aves; order Passeriformes; family Corvidae; genus Aphelocoma; species Aphelocoma coerulescens. The sequence goes on along the minus strand of NC_091015.1, from coordinate 78,376,772 downwards.
ATGGGAAAGTTCCAGGTTTGATAGCTGAGTCCATCTGCCAAAGTATTTTTGCTTTGTTTTTGCTTTAACTTGTACACTGGAAAATCAGGAGGGAGAAAAACCCCACTACTTGAATAGGGCTTTTTCTAGCTTTTCAGCTGAGTCCCATGGTTATTAGAGAGGGAAAAAAAGATGTAATAATTTTTACCAAATCATGTTAGCAAGCTAATGTGCATGGTTTAATAAATTCTTATTTTCTGAGTAATTTTAGCATGTCCTGGCTTTTAAAAATTATCTATTTCCAAAATAGATAATATAATTTAAAAAAATATATTAGCTCATCTTGCTTCTACCTAGCAGAGGAACCATTTTGCATCCTACTAAACTGCCTGTGTGTCTTCAAGAGGAGGATAGATTGGACCCTATTAAGATAGAGTCGAAGATTTAGCCACATGCTATTTTTGAGCTTTAGTTCCTTGGTTAGTATCTTGGTCTTACCAGACTGAATTGCAGAAACTTCTGTGTAAACAGGATGAAACAATAGCAGCAAAGGTAGGATGCCATACCCAGCTGAATAAGGACCTCAAAGTCCATTACCATTTTAATGATGGCATTGTTAAGCAAAGCAGCCTCAAGATTAAATCGTTTACTTAATTAAGAAAAACTAGCTATTTATCGAGTGTTTTACCTCTAGCAACCAAAATACAGCAGTGTTTTCTTTTGGAACTCAGCTCATGTAGTTTCAAAGCTGTTTGCAGCTGAAGACTGTCAGCCACTCACTGCAGTTACGAAACAGGTTTAAAAGCAGACACGGTTAACAGGATGTGACATAGACTCTCCTCAGCACAGCATCTGACACATCCCTGCACTTTTTAAATAACTTTGAAAGAGGCTGCTTAAGCTTGGAATGCAACAGGTCTCCCTAAAGTTTGAATCCAACAAGAAAACCTTAAGAAAGGCATATCCCCACATGTATCTTATTGGGAATTATTTCAGTGAACTTTTGCTTATCAGTATTGAAAAGATGTGTTAAAACCAGTCTGACAACTTTTTTTTCGTAACGCCATGTGCTGGAGGGCCTTGAGAAAACAGTTTTGAAACAATATCAGAGCTGAGCTACTGAAATGTTTTGAACAAGAAGAATGTTCATTAAACATATTTCCCTGGTTTCTGTAGTGTCCCAAACAACAAAAGTAAGATATTTCACGATGTATAGCCCCTTTTCCAGCGAGATGCTACAGCAAGAGCTCAGAAGATTTGCATCTTGTAAGTAAGAACACAATGGACTTTAAATGCTTAAGCTACTCTGTTTTTTTCAAAATTTTAGCTGTGAATTTACTGGATCCTGTTTCAAAACATGCATATAAAAGCCTTAATTACCCACCCAGCTCCCCTTATCTTAATTCACTGTAAGTCAGCCAACACCCACGGGAGAGGCTCTGCAGTGACTGGACCATGACAGATGCAGACATTTCGTACTTCATTGGAAACAGTCACTGTGGTATAATCCTGCTTTCTCTGAGTTCCTATTAACTAACACTCCTTGGAGTGAAATTAGGTTTCATTGCCCAAGGCTGTACTCTTTTCTCTCCTGCAAAAGGGCTGTGCTTTAGGTCACAGGTCTGTGCACGGGTCCTCCCACCCAAGCCCAGGGCACAGTTAGAGCGCCTGCCTGACACATCAGCTCCTCTGCAGCCACCTGGCAGTGCTTGTTCTGCACTGAAGGTCTGAAGAGGGAAGACATGGATACAGAATTCGCAAAGCACACCAGCTTCCTATCTGATTCCCTGTTTTCCAACCACAGATTTCTCAGTAGTTCTCAGCACCCTATTTTTTGATGTGTAGCAAAGCATTTCAGGTCAGAATGGGTTATTCAGTATCTCTGAAAAGCACGGTCTCATTGTGTACAGCTTGCTCTGAAAAATCAGAACTGAGTGCTGCAAAGCCAAAATAATAAAATTTAGAAGAAATCATAGATGTTATTTTGCAGGAGATGCTTCCTGACACAGGAGCTGATGCAAACAAATAGTAGCATCCTGCTGGAGTGAGGGGGACTGGGTTTGAAGCATACCACCTAAGACTAAAATTCTGCCAGAGAGTAAGAGCCTTCCAGTACAGCTGGTCAGCAGCAGAACAATTTAAGAAAAATCAGGTTATTGAGAGAAATTTATTACAAAAATGTAGGGCCCAACTCTAGAAATGTTCACTAGGGATGCTACCCAGCAGGGAATGGTAAAGGAAGAATCATCCTTACATGTAGGGCTGTTTTGAAGAGCTGCTGTTGATGGAGCTTCCTCCTAGGCATTCCCGGGAGCTGTGTCTGTGTCTGGTTTAGTAACTAGGAAATAGATGGTGGATCCTGGTATTGGCAGGACCTTTTACACATCCATCTTGGTATTTTCTTTGAAGTCTTGGGTAATCGCAAACAAGAGTCTCTGTAGAGATGATTTCTGCAACACAGGAAACACCTGTACACTCTCCTCAAATTATTTCTCCATGTGACAAACGCACACCAGCTCTGCTGTGTCACGAGGCCTTTTCACCCTAGAAGTTAAGGTCAGGAGTGAACCTTACAAAAAAAGCACTGGACAAGGCAAAATCCCTTCCCATAACCTTTCCTTCTTTTACCTCCTGCTCTGTGTTCTCTCCTTTTTCCCTCTGTATTATTCAACCCACAGCTTGCCTTCCAAGAAGCATCAATCCATCATTCCCAATATTTATTTTTGTGTCTGTTCCTGAGTTGTCAAGGACCAGCAGATCCTTTTTTTATTACCAGTGTGTGTAGAGCAGAGGTCCAGCTACAGGCTGGTTTGCATTCAGAAGCTGTAGAAGTGTACCAGTCAGTGATGTGATTTCTGCAATTTCTAAACATTTTTCTTTAAGCATGGTTATACAGCTCACACCTCTCTTCCTTCTTTAATGGAAGCCTACTCTGTTTCATGCACTTAAGTGCACACTTTTGGTATAAGCAGGCCCAGAGCTAGGAGAGGGGGCTCCTCTTCCTGGCCTTTCTACATCTTGCTGGTTAGCTGCCCTCTCACCGCCCCAGTTCCTTCAGCTGTGCAATGGTGCTCCCAAAACTGTCTGTTTTACTATAAAGTGAGTTAAGATTCTTGGTGAAGAACATGACATGAAATTAGACAGCCAGAGCTGTTGCAAAAGTGTTACATATGAGTATCACTGCACGGAGAGCTCTGCAGCACCTTATTAGTACACACAAAGCAGCAGAAGTTTATTCAAGGTTAGCATCTTCTTCTACTCTTAAGCTTGGCTATGGTAGAATAGCATCTTAGATAAGAAAATATTTGTGCAGCGTGATATCATTACTGTGGTCTTCTTCAGATCTTGTCAAGATCCTGGCAGAAATATTTGCAATAAGGAAGAAAAAAAAAAGCTATTTCTTTTAGCCAGTTATTAACCTCAAGACAGTCTATACTTACGAGGAGGTACTAAATGTTGTACAAACAGCATCTCTTCCTCTGTTCTCTGAAATCAGGATGGTTTCTAGTAATTTAAGTGTTACTATTTTATTACTAAGTGCTTCTGTATATAGCTTAATATTGTACAGAAAACTGATAATAGGTGAATTACACAGTTTTGGAATTCCTTACAGTTGGGTATATCAGCATTTCTGTAACTTTATCTTTTCTTGGAGCAGGCCTCAGAAACTGGTCTTGTAGGATGTAACAAATGTTGAATGATTGAGGAACAGTTTTATAAGCACTTAGATCTGTCAGGTACACTGCTTTATTTTCCTGCTGTTTAATATGCCCAGCAAGACACTGAGGGTTTTTTTGTGAGAAACACAAAGTAACTTGGAATTCAAATCCTCTCAGTTAAAAAAATAATAGTAATTCATTGCACTGGATCATCTAAACAACTTTGATACCAGAGACACTGCTCCTTAATTTGATATCTGAATTTATTAATGGATATTTTCAGTTTCGTTTTTAAAGCAACTGAAATGCACATGCAGATTTAGGGTTCTGGATAGGGGAGGAAAGTAATTATATTGCATCTTCACTCTTCTCCAACTCATCCCCTAAAATATGATTTTCCACCAAAGCAGCAGTCTGTGTAAGATGCACAACAGTTGTACATGTTGTACATTTTATTAATCTGAACCTGAGCCTTTTCATCCTTACACCATTTTACCTCCAGGTCCTGTCTGGGTCAGACACAGGTTTTCCAAAGAATGCCCCAGAAAGCACTGGGTGGATAATACTATAATTCTATATATTCCTACAATGGACCAGTGTGTCTGTGTAATGGGATCAGGAATTTTGCTTTGGAGAGTTAATATGAATGCCAAGTGATAAATAAAATGCTGAAATGAAAAGTAGGCCCCAAAGAATGGAGAGCATTGTAATAATTCAACATTTATCTTTCTAACTGTGGGTGCTGTGAGGTCTGCAGGAAGGATGAGGATGAGGCACAGCCAGCAGAGAGCATGCAGCATCGTCACTAAGAGCAGCTCGCCAGAATCCTGCAAAGACACGAAGCGCACGGCTATTCACTGCTTTATTTAATAACTCATGGAACCTTGTGATATTCAGAAGCATTTGGCAAACACCTAATATTATTGGACTGTTTAAAGGTGTTTGCAGGTCACATTTACAAGGGGATGTCTGTTACACAGTATTATTAACAGCTCTCTTTGCTGTTATCTGCACACTAACCCCTTCCCACTGTACCAGGAAGCTGTATTCCGTTCTTAGATGGCTGACTCCATCCTCTAATTTTTCATGCATACGGGCTATAGCAGAATATCTCTTTCGAAGATGATTTTGTCATTCTGTGTGCAAATCATTATTGGTGCTTGATAATCAAAGAAGACCTTACTAAAATAATTTTTCAAATTATCTACATAAACACCTCTTTACTTATGTCAGTCTTCTTTAAAGTTCAACCTATTTCTTCATTATATTATTTTTATTCCTGAAAGCCTTTTCTTTTGTGTTCACAGCAATCTTCCTATCTCCCTTTAATCACAGTGGCCTCCACCACTTTTCTCAACTGTTTAGAAGTCATTGGGAAGAATCTAACTTGTTTTCTTAGTACTAGTTTTCCAAGTGCTTCAACATGCTGCAGCAAATTTTTCAAACGGCAGAGGCTTCTAAATGAGTATTTCTCACCAACTTTCACCTTTAAACTAATCCCAAGATGCAGGAAAATATTTCCATTCATTTTCATCCTATTTTCGTTAGAGATCACAGAACTGGTTATATTCATCATGCTATTAATTTTTAAAATGGGATGACTAGTTTGGCATCTAATTCGTACTCACATGCTTAAGTTTCAGGGTTGCTCAGCAGCCACAGAAGCAATGAATGTGCTCAACATCTCTGGAAATCAGGCTGTGTAGGTGCCTAGAAAATACAGAATCAAATAGCTGACTACAGGCATCCTAATTAGAAAAAAACCCCAACCTTTTTAAAAAATTTATTGAATATGGGTGAAGTATTGGTTCCTAGCAGAAATAAAGCATATGACTTAATGGATCTCATGCTCATTCAGAAGTAGCAGATCTGATATGTATATTTATGATGTCTGGCAAATGAAAATATTTTTCTGTTTAAAAACTAAAATTTAATTACTAATCCTACAGTCTGATTTTACATGTTTGTTTCAATTTTTAAAGTCTAAAAAATGTAGCTTTATGTTCTGTAAAGTTTGAGGAGAAACAGCTGGCAGTGTGAATGGTGACATGATGTATTTTACTGATCCTGGCATCTTAGTTTAGCCCCTCCTAATTACATGAAGTTCCCTCTTCTCACATAGCCCTGGGATAATTGGATGGTATGACATTCCAAAGCCTTTGGGATGCTAAAATAATCATGCATTAACCCTATAAACATTCTTGTGCTTTGATGTTCTCACCACTTAGCTGCTAGCTGAATAATTACAATTCACTTGTGATCGACTTTCATATGATAAGAGTGATAGCAAGGGTAAAGAGGATGAAAAAGTTGCAAGACACTTGACATGTGGTTTTTAGTTCATACGAAGAAAGGACATCAGTATAGAGGAATTGATGTGGAGCACACCACGCAATTAAAGCTTTTGGTCCCCATTTCATTGCTGGAGGGAAGTGGGGTTTGTGCTTGGTGGTGGGGAACAGCCACAGGAACTGGTTGTGGCTCTCTGGCTGAGATAAGTTGATGCTGTTCCCTTTGGCAAATCATTGTCTTATAAATTCCTCAACGCTTTGTTCAAAGTACAGCTGTGTTTCAATAATAACTTATTTCTGTATAATTCCAGTTCAGTGGTTTTTATTACATATGCTGCTAACATTTTCACACGAGTACCCCAGCTGTACAGCAGTCCTCTGCAGTCAGCACTAGCCCAAAATCATTCCAGGAACTGTCTGTATTAATTTCCATGCTACCAAACTTTTGGATACTGAACTATGCTACACCACTCCCATCTTACTTTCTCTTCAGTCCACTGTTGTCCTAGCTCTCCAAAACTCACCACTTTTATGCCAATTTAGCCTCAATTTACTGCCACAAGATTTTGCTGTAGTTCCTATTTACATGCAGTATTATCCAAGTACCAAGTTTTGCACAGCTGTCAGTTTCCAGATAGGAAATCTGAGCCTGCTCATTCTTTTCCAGTGTGGTTGGGTAATGTGGTGTTCATCATAGGACAGGACCCAGCTCTACTGAATCACTACATTCAAGCTGGCACAGGGAATATTTCCTCTCTTCTGCTGTGTCAGTAACCTGGAGTCTAAACCAGGAACATCATCTGTGGATCTGTCTTTGAGATTATCCCCCAAAAAATTGTATGGACTGTGGTGAATTGTGTCCATTGGCTGGTGGACCAGGGATCAACAGAAAAACATCAGGCAGGAGTTTACTGATTAAGTCTGTGCCTAGAGAACAGCAGACCAGTTCTTCTGAGGTGAATCACTCCCATTTACAGCAGAAACCACAGTTCTGAATCTCAAGTCACATAGGAGAATATTCACTACACAGTTCTTTATTGCATATAACCATAGCAAAACTCTATAAATACCAGATAAAAATAAACAGGAAACAAAAGCAATCTTACTTTTCAGTCAGAGCTCTCATGCAGCTTTCTAGCCTTATTTAGCATGTGTGTATGTGTATGTTGGGGGATAAGCAATTGTGGAGGGCATTAGTGTCCTTCAGCAGAAGGTCCTCATTTTTCGTGAGGACCACTGCTCTGAAGGCTCTAAGATGAATTGACCACATTCATTTTTATGTGTATTTTAAATCAGGCTTTACATCCAAACCTCAAGAGGTAAGAATACAGTGCTCCAATCCACTGTGCCACTGGACACCTCAGCAGTGTTCTCCTCAGCCTCCTCCTGGATTGTCTGCTGTGTAACTCTTATTCTAGTGATGTTAGGCTCTACCCTCAGGAATTCTCTTGGGATTTTTTTTTTTGTTGTGTTTCTTTGCATTTAACCATTTTAAAAATAATTTTGCTGAACTATTCAGGCTGCTCATTTGCACTCTAAGAATTACCTTCAGCCACTTCTGCAAGGGAAAGGACATAGAGGAAAACAGCCTAACGAAAAAAGCTCAGAAGGTGAAGTGAGTACATAAGATTGTTCAGGAAATTATTAGAAGAAAATCTTATTTGAAGTTGCCATTTAATCAAAATGTATAGCTCAGAAGATTATTTCTCTGCTGAGTTTAGAGAGCCACAGCAGTCTATTACCTCTTCACAAGAGATTTCAGGAAAAATTTTGCATGACTGTTAGGACTTCAGGATATTTTCATAGGCATTAATCCCAAGAGATTTAATCCTTGCTGTAAACACTGATTGCAAGCTGAAAATTGGGAGTTTAAATGTCTTCTGCCCTTTCTAGTTACTTGGAGTTCTTTTGAGGAAAAGGCTGATGTCTGTGCCCTGTTCTTAGAAATCATTTGTTTCAAGAGTTGAGATTTCCGTACAGTGAATTGTTTCAGGTAACAGCTCTCTTGCGCTCATCTTGATAATAGCGGTTTAGGGTTTTTTTCCTTTTCAAGTTTCATTTCAGTTAGAGCACAGTCCCTTCTGACCACCAAAGTAATTGGGGAAAAAAAAAAAGTTTATCTATCTACCCAATCTTTCCTCCCTATATGCTCATTAAGAGAAGTTTCACCTTCTTTGTATTGCACAGAAGGGAAGAAGATTATGGGGCATATTATCTGTTATCCAAATTGAAGACAGGAATGCAGAAAAATTTGTTGAGAATATTTTCTTCTCAAGAATTCTTTATTTAGAAACAAGTGAATGTTGAATGATAAATAAAGGTAAAAGGACTTAAATGCTCTTATCCACATTGCCCTAATATTGAGACACTTTGCCATTATTGAGTTTTCATTTTGTTAGAAGCAAATACTTTCCTGTATGAAAGCTTCAGAAGTTATCTAAAATATGTCTGTATCTTACACCCCTCTGGTCTAAAAAGCTATCTTCTTCTGCCAGGAAAAACCTTGTGCTGACAGTTTTTGCTGTGGCTGGGGAAGTCATGTCAGTAGAAGAATTCCTTTTACCTCTCTTAATCGTGTCTCCATTATGGACAATCTGTTAATAGAGCATAGCTGTTTTGACATGTAGAGAGCTCTCCTGGTGTAGTTACACCCCTATACACTGCAGCAGAGGTGTATCTACCCCCAGTACAATTTACAACAGCAAAACTGTGCTTTTGCCAGCATGGCTTATCTTATCATTGTCTGAATGACACAAGCTGTGCTGGTGAAAGTATGGTTCTGACTGCATAACTCTGAACATTCACTGCTTTTGGTAGTGCAGCTCTGTTTTAGCCTCAGTTGCAAACCATATCCCTTTGCACATCTGATCAGTGTAAATATGCCCACAGAACTTTATGGCATAGACCTGACCCAATGCAATTTTGCTTCTGGTTTAAGGAGGCACAAAGCACAATTTAATAGGTACAAAAGCATAAAGACTCTTTTCATGCTCATTTACCTGAGCCCCACCGTTTTCTTCTGCCTCCTCCTTGATTCTTTGCCTACTGCATCCACTGGCCATTTTTTCCTGGTAATTCTCTCCTCTTCCCCATATCCTGTCACTGCAGCCTCCCCCAAGTTACATTAATCTCTGCCCTTGAAGGTTGTCCTGCTTTTTCCTTCCCTGCAGGGTAACTGCTTCCTTGCATACTTTCTTCATGACTGCTGCCTCAATTCCTATTTCTCCACTTCTTTGCTGCTTGCTGGCCCTCTCTGCTGCTTTGTGGGTGCATCTCAAAGCACTGCCTACCATCTTCTCCCTGGGCTGCTTGGTTTCCTTCTTCCCTATCCCCTTTTCTACTTGCACCCTCTAAGCTATAATTAGCTGTGGCATGAAGTTAAGAAAATAAAAATGTGGGCTAGAAAACTCAAGAGAAATGTCGTAACAGCAAAATCAGCAAGGTACGGCCCAAGCTCCCAACAGAAACTGTTGAATTCTCCATAACTGAGGATACTTAGAGCTAAACCAAGACAGTACTGAAAAATATACTGCTTAGAAAAATACTTGTCAGCCTCAGAGAATGGATATCAGGTGTATTCCATCTCTAGTTTGATACCAAAAGATAATAAGTGATGCTTCAGCTGGATATTTGCACCTTCCTTTAGCTGCCACTGTATCCTCTGGTGCTACTGCAGCCCTTTGAACAACTGAAGTCACTGTTAACATGAGCCTTTATTTTGTTTGTGAGAGGTTTCAGAATCCACTCTCCCTAGCAAATGAGACACGGGGAAACACACAGCTGGCTTGCTACTTGCCTTCAGGAGGGAAAATAATCACATTTAAGCTAACAATCAATTAGGTGTGAGAGGCTGGGTGGTCAATAAGAATGAAACATGGCAGTACCAAATCATGAGCTGGGCATTAAACACTGACTTCTTTTTGCACACCTGTGTTTTTTTGCATTGCCAGGCAACAAAAGCTGCTGGGCAACAATGAAGAGTTTTAAAACAAGTGAAAGTATTGCAGTGGGTGGTTTTGCTTATTGTTCTTTTACCCGCTCTGTCTCTACACAGACACGCTTGCACATGGATTATACAACCTGTTTCTGAGGCTCTACATTAATGATCACAGAACTGCTTGAGAATGTAAATGTCAAACATCTGCCTGCTATTTTTTTCATGCTATGTTTTTAAACAGTCTATTGAGGAATAAGTAGGCGGTGCCGTTCCAAAATTTGCAAAGTAATTAAATCTGCAGGAGGGAATCTTACTTAATTTTATTCATTTAAAACATACTATTTTAAAATACTCCTCTTTAAAGAACTTTTGTTACTAAAACTGTAATAACACTCTTGTGCCCCTGTTGTTTGTTTTGGTTATAAGGCTGAAGGATATGTCAGTTGATTATCCCTTTAGCCATTGAAAGAATAGGTTTAGGTTGGTGAACTTCCCCTGAAAAGATTTAGAAACACTGGTTATTGTTACAATAGTTTAGGGGAATGGTTTATGCTACTTTTTACATCCTGAAAATTAGAGCTGAGGAAAGGGACTAGTTCATCAAGCTGGTCCAGTCCCAGCAGCAGGGCTGCTCTGCATTGCGTCCATCTGCTGGAGACTCCCACAGTGAAAAGAGAGAAGGAGATGGGACCAGCAATTATTGCAGCCAGAAACTTCAAGCAGTCCTGCAATATGCCCTACAGGCTGTGATCTATGGGGGGAAAAAGTGGTGTGGGTTTCAGAAACACTATCTTCATATTTCCATATGAATCCTTAGCCAAGAGGTAGTCTTGGCTGGCTAGGTGAGTCAGCTCAAGGATTGTTTTGCACTGTTGAAATGTCTCAGAGCAAACAGGGAGCAAACACTTACAGTCGATCTTTTTGCTGTTTGTTATCACTAACATACTGTCTGCTGGGAGGAGTCACCCACCAGAGTGGATGGCTTTGTGCCTGGAGAACTACACCAGGATTTTGGGGGAATACTGATTTTAATTCCAGCCTTGTCACTACCAGCCTGTTGGGATGTGAGGGAAAGTGCTTAAGCATGCTGGGATACATCAGCTTTTTCACTCTGTAAAGGCTAATCTTAAAATAAGTTTGGACTAAAGCTTTGGCCTTGCTCATCCAAAGCTGCCCTTGGATATAGTGGGTGGGGTTGTTGCAGGAGCAAGCTCCACCACTCCCTTGTTCCTCAGTTGCCCAATTTCCAGAGGCCAAGGTAGCTGAGCACAGTGGTGTATCACATTTCCCTGCATGGGGAAAATGGGAATGCTGTAGGATGCTCTGTCTTCAGACAAATGCTCTGAGAGAGTTTGCAGCTTATGTGATATGCTATTCTGTGTAGTTTTTCAGTGCACAAATTCATCAAATTTAATTTTCTAAGCAATTTATAGGAAATATATTTAATTGAACTTTCCCCATTTTACTTTGTATAATTACCCTGCCTCTATGGTGGTCACATTTGTCAGTTCTGCATTAGCTCTTAAGGAGTTTTTGACCCAAGAAACCTGCGTCTCAGTTGGAGGACAAGAACCCTCTAAGCAAAAAAACCTCAACCCATGAGGAGACTCAGCAGTGGCATGTTTGTTCATTTAAAGAAATAACTGGTTGAAACATAAAGGAAGTGCAAGCATTTCTTTTGGTCTTAGGTTTTATAAAGACTTATTTCTCAAAGCCCTCAGGGCTGTATTCTCCGATCCTCCAAGCAGGCTTTTCCCTGCGTTAGTATTTCAGCCGAGTTCTCCCTCTTGGCACAAGTGAGGACATCAGGAAAAGGATGGCAGCAAGAGGACTCCGGATGCTGTGCAGGCACAAGCTCAGGCAGGGCATGGGGCCTCAAATGCTTCTGACATCCTCTGTGGCTGGACAGCCACACATCAGGGTGAGAGAGCTGGAGCTTGGCAGCTGCCCTCACCCAGCAGTCATGAGGTGTTGTAAAGTCAGGGCCCTTTTGTAAAGTCCTGCCTCTTAGCATATAAAATACTCCTGGTTAGTCATAGAACTGCCTTACTCCAAGCTGCTTTGGCTGAAAGGGATGTGTAAATTTGCAAGAAATTACAGTAACTTCTAAATACTATGATCTAAACCAGAGAACATTGATAGTGTCTCATAAGATAGGGGAAAAAAGGTTTTCTAGCTAACTTGTAACTTCTCTCTTAATGCCAGTGTTAGCTTTAGTCTCTCTGCTTTAAGACATCCTCAAGTTGTGGCCTTCATATAAGCTACATATCCTGTTTTTCTTCTCTCCTTGAATGCCTTTAAGCAGCATCTCTGATATTTGAACTGTGGGTGGGGGCCAAGTTGTCCTTTTCTTGGGACCACAGCAGGTGGCTTTTGTCACCAACATTGCTATGTCACCCAGTGGTGTCAATGAATTTGATAACACACTAAACACCTTCACAAAACTATTGTTTTTATTTCTACTATTGTTCATTGTATTTAACATCACTGTGAAGGATCAGAGAGGTGTGTGAGGGTTACATAGAAGCTTGCCCCTTAGTGTGTTTACCATCACTGTGGGTATTCATGTCTCAATACCCAGAAAGTATAGAAACTATGAATAGTCCTAGGAGAAAAAAAGCCTTAGTCCTTAGCCTGTCATAGAGTGGTCAGAGGAGATGGGATAAACCCCAGTAACGCAAATGGTAAAAAGTGCAGAGTGAAGAGGATAGCTCTGTCATATAAGTCATGTAACATTTTGGGAGAGTCATTCATAGAAGTGGGGTTTATTAGACAAGAATTACCTCTACCTTCCCATTTCACTGTAATAAGTAATAAAAAAGGAACCATTTGCTCAAAAGTTCACATTCAGTACTAGACCACAGTGGGTTTTTACCTCTCTAATGCATTATAAAAGTTCAAATGACAGAAAGCTGGAAAACTGAATTATTTTGCTTTCTCTTGCCCAGCCATAGCCCAGAATTATAATTAATTCCTAAACTGTTAAAAGACATATAACTTTTTATTATTTTATAAACACTGGTAGTTAATGGGGTTTTTTAGTTATTACATAACTTTTTTTCCATCACTGGGTTTTTTGTTGGTGGGTTTAATTTTTAGTATTAATGTAACGCATTATGTACTGGTTCATCCTTCATTCCATCTTTCTGAAAGAACAGGGATGCTAGAAACATAAATGCTATAAAAAATTATCTACGTATTTTCTCCAAGCACTAAAATAATTATTTTTTTCCAATGGGACCTTTACATTTCCACCTTTCTGGAGCAGATTTCAGATGCTGAATTGAGAAACACTTGTACTTCTATTCCATCTATCTGCTTGCTAAGCTTCCCACATCGAAGGGCTCTTAAGAACCTCCAAAGTTAAAAAATACATTGAGGGTGGGAATCTTCACGTGGAGGTAGTCCAAAATGCCTCCAAGACTATTTCTAGAAATATTAGGCAGAGGTCAATGAGACATGCATTGCTAACCTCCAAATATGATTACCCATTCAGGAATTGTCACCAGTTTCAATTGCAGCCATTTGTGTAAATGGCTGTGCAAACCAGGCCCAGTCTCCATGAGTCTGTATGTGTGTGCCAGGCAGGCTTCAATCACAGCAGTCTTCCAGTATGAACTGAATGTTTTAAGGGCTGAGCCTGAGATGGATAAACTGCTCAGGTTTTTGATTAATTGGATGCCTGACTGCAAGAGATACCAAAGTGAACATGCAAGCTGGCTATAAAGCTGCTGAACTTACCAGCAGTTCTGCCACTGCAGGTTGGCAGGTACAGTGGGGACAGAGATGAAAAGGTTAAAGACACTTTGCTATCAGTTTATTTTTAATGACCTCCCGTGATTGTTTTTTCATAAAATAAGAACCTTAGAACAATGAGAATGTGCTTTCTCATGTTTGTTGCTAATATTGTGGAGTAAACTATGATATTGCTCTGCTGCCAGTCAGCAAGTGTGCTTGGGTAGTACTGCACAGAATTCAGTACTGAACACAGGTGACAAAAATTCAGCCTGCAGAAACCACCACAACAAACACACACAGGTTAAAGCTGCAGTTTCATGTTCTGAATACACGTGTGTACCTTTCGGTTTTGCAGTTGTGGCATTTCCAAGTTCCAGTTCACCAGACCTGCAGGTGCTTTACTTGGGAGTCCAGAAGGGGAGAGGGTTATTGCTGATATGAATCACAGCTCATGTCTTTGAGACAGGACCTGTGTATTCCTGGCTTGTATGCCTTTATCAGTATTTGAAAAGAATGGTGCAAATGAAGTTAATCATGACATCTTACAGGCAAAACTGTGAAAAGAGTCAGTTGAGGGCTTACTGCCACATACCTGGAATTTAGCCTCCTTTTCCATGGGAAGCCCTTTTCAATCAAGAGATAGGATACCATGTAAGCTGGCACAAACCTGTTGTCTAGAGGCCGTGACTTCATTTCTTTAAAAAACAGGCAGAGAGTCCAGGTTCCACCTCACCAGTAACATCTTTAAAAGGCCTAGTTTTTGTAGCTCTAGATATAGTGTAAATAACCATTTCCTTAAAGGTAAACTGATTCCTCCTATACTCATTAGGGCAGTCCTCTGAAGCAGTGTTGGTTTACTTTTCTTTTTTTCCCCATCAAGCTTTCAGGATGGAGTATTGCCAGGTATTTTGTTTTTATGTACTGTTATTATTTGTCACACAACTCTAAACTGGTACTGGCTTTACAGTGAAACCCTCACGGCTCTGAACACCTCTCCATCACTTGTTGAGTCTCCTACACCTTTGAACTTCCACTGCAGGGAGAGCGACAGGAAGGATGGTGCATGCAGTGCCGTGCACAGTGTTAACTACCTGTACGTGCAAGCAGCCGCATCTCGCCTGTGACTAGACACAGCATTTGCACCTCCTGTTCCTGTGATGTTCACGGTCCTGTTAAATTTAACGTGTCCTTTAGGTTTGGATGGATGACTGACCCCTGCGGGGACCCAAATCGTACAAGGACGAAAAGTTTCTGAGGAAACAAACACAACCAGAAGCTGACTCCTGCCCGCGGAGCAGCGGGCTGCTGCCTGCGGCCGCTGTACCTGGTACAGCCCGCTGTACCGGGCTGGGAGGCGGAGGAGGATGCACAGACATTTCCACGGCAGCGGAGAGCCCCGGTGAATTCCTTAGAGCCGGCAGCGCGGCACCGCCACCGGCGGCTCCGGATGCGCTCCAGCCCCGAGCCGGGAGAGCGGCCGGCTGCCGGGGGACACGCACGCCGGGCCGGGAGCGCGGCCGGCCAGGCCCGCCCGGGAGAGCCCCGCGGGCGCGGCCGCCGGAGCAGCGGGAGGGCGCGGGGCGCCGCGTGGCACCTGGCCGCCCCCCCGCTCCCCCCGCGCCTGCCCCGGGCATCCCGCTGCTGCGCTGCCGGGCGGAGAAGGGAGGGACGGAGGAAGGGTGGGGGGGAAAGTTGTGCTCACTCCTCTCCTTGGAGGCGCCCCTCCCTCCCCGCGACGAGGGCGAGTTAGAGATGCTATTTGCAACAGGCTGCTGCTGCCGCGGTAGCGCGTCCCCGGGAGAGGAGCCGGAGCGACACGTGATGTGTCTCCTTATCAGGGTGCGCGGGGCAGCGCGGGGGCGGGCAGGGGGCGGGGGCGCCCGCGGAGCGCGGCGCGGCGGGGTCCCTAACCGTGCCCATCTCTCCCCTCCAGGGAGGCGCGGAGGACGGGAAGTTAGCGCGGAGTTGATGAACTTTGCACATCCACAGAAACGCCATTTTGATTCCTTTTTCCGGAACAAGTTTGCGGCTCCCTCCCGTGCGCGCTCCCCCCGGCGCGCCCCCGCGCCCCCCCGGCGGCCCATCCTCCCGGCATGTCGCGGCGCAAGCAGCCCAGCCCCAGCAAAGTCCGGCGTAAGTACCGCGGGGCTGCCCGGCCGCCGCGCTCCCTCACAAAGGGCAGGAGCGTGCCTTAACTCCGGAGGGATCAGGTTGTTTTTTTGTTTTTTTGTTTGGTTTTTTTTTTTCTCTTATTTTCTTTTTCTTGAGGGGGGGCAGAAAGAAAGATGAGGAAAAATAAACTTCTGGGAGGGGGCAGGCGCGGGAGTGAGGAGGTTGCATCGTGTCGGCTGGTCGTGCGACTTACTTAAAAAATGAAATGCTTGTTAGAGGAGGGGGGGAAAGTTTCCTTCAAAAAAAAAGGAGGAAAAAAGTTTGGCTGGCAGCGGTGGAGATGATGATGAGTTCGTGTAGCCTCCCTCTTCCCTTCCCCCGCTCCTCCCTCTCCTCTCCTCCCTCCGCGGCTCCTGGCTTTTTTTTTTTTTTTTTTTTTTTTTTCCCCTTCCCTGTTGCAGACTTTCTACCAACCAGCGGCACCAGCCGCGGCGTTTTGCCTTCAGGACCTGATGCTCATCCATATTAAACCGTCTGAGCTCAGGAATCCGGCCAGATCATCCCCCCCCCCCCCGCTGCAAAGTTTATTTTTAACCAGCCACCGCCACAATTTGGATGGGGCTGCGAGGAAGCAACATCTTCTAGCCCGGCTCGCCCCCGTCTCCCGAGCTTGCCTTTTAACTTTTCCTTCGGGCTTATTTTCCTGCCGGCGGTGGCGGCGGGTCCCGCGGCGGCCCCTGCCCGCTGTTCCCGACTGGGAGGGCCGCGCCGGAGCTGGGAAGTTGGGATGAAGGCGCCCCTTCTTCGCAGGTAGAGCCGGCTTGCGCCGCGCATCTCTCCGCTGACTTTCCGCTCCCCCGGCAGGGCCGGACGGCCGCGCCTGCCTTTCCTCGCCCCCCTGGTACTCTCCCCTCTCTTCTTTAACCCTTCTTTCCTACTTTATTTGATTTTTTTCGCCTTTCCTCCACTTTCTCCAACCGCCCCCCCGCCTTCCTCCCCCCCGTCCCGGTAGGGACGTGCGTGTCCTTTCCCCTCCCGGCCTGCGCGGCGGGGGCGGGGGGGGAGCCGTGCCTGGGGAGGGCGGGGGGCGCTGCCCCCCGTGGGTCCCCCCCATCCCGCTGCCTTTGTGCGGTGCCAGGAACACATCCCTACGCGGCGGGGCCAGCGGCGGGCAGGGACGCCTGGGCGGCGTCACCACTACAGGAAGGAGCTGGGCAGCATCCGAAGCTGAGGAGGGGTGTCCGGGCCTTCGCCCCCCTCAGCCCCATCTTGGCGGGGGGGAGAAGCGGCGAGGCAGCGGTGACCTCCCCCTGCAGTGGCGGTGTTTGAGGTGAAAACAAAGTTTGGGGCGGCGCGGCGGCCGCCCCCCCCCCCCGGCGCGGTGCCCGGTGCGGATGGGAGCCGGCCGAGCCCCGTCTCTGGGCGACTGCGCTCCCTCCCCATCGCCGTTGCTACGGGCCGGACACCCCCGGCGGCGCCGCGGGGGCCGCGCTGAGGATGCGAGGCAGCTCCTCCTGCCCAGTTCGTAACACACGGGCTCGGCATCCCCCCCTCGCCCCATCCGCCCGGAGCGAGGGGGCGCGGGGGTCGCGGGCCGGGCCGGGCGGGGAGCGGGGCGCGCCGAGATGCTGCAACTTTTTTTTTCAGCAGAGGAGGGAGGGCGGTGGATTGAACTTTGTCATGTCGCAGATAAGTTTCCTTTGGCTTCTTCTCCCTGCACTTCTCCCCCGCCTCCCTCTGCACGCACGCTTGGGCTTTTTCTTTTTCTTTTTTTTTTTTCGTTTTTAAATAATTGTCACCGTTTCACCTCTCGGCTGCGATATCTTCGCCTGCTCGGCATCCTCGCGGGGTTGCGCAGAAGGAGGAGAGCGCTTCTCCTGGCTCAGCACATTTCCCTGCCCGGGCCGCTCTGCTCGGCTGCGCACCCCGCGGAGGCCCGGGCGCCTCCGTGCCCCGCCGCCCTCCCACGGCCGCGCCGCGGTGTCCGGCCCGCAGCTGATGCTCTGGTGCTGCTCGCCGAGCAGCCAGCATCCTGCCCGGGAGCCACTGGGCTGATTGCTGGAGGGAAGGCGGGGGGGGAGACCAACCATTCAGTTTTAATCCCAACTCCCTCTTTCGCCTGTCTTCTCTTGGAGATAAGATCAAGTGTATTTACTTATTCGAGAAAGTAAACATCTAGTTCAGTGTGATTTGGGGGCAGCGGTCTAGGAGAGACAGCAAATGCAGTGGGTGTTTCCTCCCATTCCAACATCCAGCTCCATGCCTTCGAAAATAAATTGCTTATGAACAACAGGAGCAGTTGCTAAATAACACCGTGTTGTCACCCCTACAGCGCACAGTAGACAGCTGTTAGGATGGCTGAAGTTTTTTCGTTGAGGTCGGTCGTTTTGACACAAGCACCGAGTTTTGTTACCGCAGTTCCTGTTTTCCACAGGGTCAGCGTGTGTGAAAGGGATGCAGTGACTCAGGGTCAGGCCAGCCATATTTGTTTTAGGTTTTAATTTTCTCTTTGAAGACTTAAGGGTATATAGTCTTCTCTTGGTGTGCCTGCATAATGCCGATTAGTCTTAACGGGAGTTGGGTACATCCAGGAAAGAATAGGCCCTTTTGTTTGTTAGAAACCCAGAAACAGCATGAATCCATCATCCAATCAATCAGAGTACCAGGGCTCTCCCTCACCTGCCGGCAGAGATGCATCCAGCCTCTCATGCTTCGGGGCAGCTGTTCTCAACCGAGTGTGGCCTCTTTCGCTCCCTCACCTTCCTCCTCCTGGCATTCGTATTTGGAACTGAATTCCTGTCGTGAGTTGGAAAAATATCATCCTTTAAGTGCAATCGAGTAAACTTTTATTCTGCTTTCATTTCACAGACAGCTTCTAATTGTCAAAGTGTTGTTTGCTCATCAGGAGTGACTATTTATGTAGCCACTCTTACACACTTCTTTTGATAACTAACAATCCTAAAGAATATATATATATATATATATTTGGCTTGGTATTAAGACATAATATAGCAGGCTGTTTGTTGACTGTCTTTCTGGGTTTTTGATTTGCCTTTTTTTTTCCCACCTGGACCTGGGTGTTTGAAGCTTTAATTGCAGATTTCAGTGTAATGAAGCATTTTATTCTGACTTCACTCGCCAGGTTGTGTGCCCATTCTTAACGCTTTACAATATTCAGTAACCCTCTGACCAAATGGTGTTTTGTTTTGATTGAGGATTGGGAGATAACTTCAAGTTTCAAAACTGGGAAAACGGAATCTCTTCATTACCTGTTCATAGTATGTGTGATCTCCTTTGGTATCCCCACAGACAAATGCACTGTTTCCCAAAGCATGCAAACATTGACTCCTGTACTGCTTTCCTCACTCCTTAAGGATATTATCACTTTGCCTATGTTGAAGTAACACTACAGTCACAACAGTAGCTTGACTTTAGTCTGTGAAACTTTCTTCTTGAACAGAAATAGTTTGAATTGCTCTCAGTTGGATTGGATTTCTCATTTAAATAAAAACTGTTGAGGTACTTACATTGTATAGATTAAAAACATATAGATAAATCCCTTTGGTTATATTCATTATCCCTTGTAAAAGTAGGTGGTGCTTAGAAGGTCATAGGATAAGTGTTGCTAAGCAGCTAAACAGAAGGATGCTAAAATTAACCTGAGTGTTTTTGAAAAGGATTCACTTTTTAAGTTGCAGTAATTTTTTAATTGACTTAAAATACACCTTTTGCTAGTAAGACATCTGGAAAAAAAATACTTAGATGCATAACTAAAGCTTTCCAGGGGACTGTGTCAAATGTTCAAATTATCTACATACAGGAGTAATTCTACCCTCCCTCAGTATGCCTAGATTTTACTAACATCGGGCCCTCAATTTGTGCCCTTAGCAAATGTCCTTCCAGAATTATCTGTTGCTCCAGTTGATGTATGTTGGATAGCAGCCTGTAGGGACAGTCTTGGGAAAAAAGAAACTGCAGAGGTTCCCCAGGAACAGGCAGAAAACAAGTAAATCCTGTTAGTCTGAAATCTATGCATGTGTGGAAAAAGCCCCTTTTAACTTTTTGATGAATGATGCCTAAGTTTGGAAATCTCTGTTTTAGGTGTACACTCTTAAAACATGTGAAATCATGTCTTCCTCTTTCAGCACGATAAAGGTTGTTTTGAAATGAGTGTATTATTGGACCGTGTTACTAGACCAGTTTGCGACGGCTGCCTTGTTGATGTGGTAGCTTCTTTCTTGGGAGATAATTGTCTGTAGAGGAGGATGGTAGTGCTGCTTTTCGTTCTCATGATGGTAGTGAGAATATTTGCTGCTCTCTGTCTTTTAGCTCCTTTCTGAATTCAAGCAAGATGGACAGTCATAGGGTTACAGCTTTAAAATATGCCTTTTCAACAGTATTCTACATCTTGGAAAAGGGCCAGGAACTGCTTCATGTTCTTTTGAGAACAGCTTTATCATGGATGGTGCTCAGGTACCCTGCAGCTTTGCTGGAAAGTGTCTTAAGGAGCAGATGTAAACTTTGAAGGTGAGAAGGAATTGCCTTCTGAGACTGTGCAACAGCTTTTTTCTTGTTTTGGGGTGGGAGATTTGACTGGACTAATTGTTCAGCAGTTAAAGCAGATTTTCTTTTGGGGAGCCATATGAGAAATCCTTTCTCTGTGTGTGTTGTTTTATTTTGTTTGGTTGTTTGTTGCTTTCTTTTTAATATCCTACATAAACCAGCACCTATGGGAGCTGTGGCTCCCCCCCGTCTCCCCCTGTCCCTGCCCCGCATATTTAGAAGAATCTTTACAGGCAGTGATTTCAAAGGCAGGACTTGGGTATTTTTGGGAATGTCACTCTCTGGTGATACACTGAAAAGTTAGGTATTTGTGTGGAGCCAGGACCGGCTTGAAACTTGCAGAGCTTTGCCAGGCCATGTTTGGTTATCAGCGTTTGATTACAAATGAACATAGGTGAGGTTGGCTGAGGTGGGAAGTGCTGGCTCTGTTCTGGGGTACTTCTGAACAGGAATTTCAGGAGCATTGACTCTTTGTTCTTCTTTGGTGCAAGAAATCTGATGATGGCTTATCTTTGATGTCTGCCAGTGATGTTTTTCCCACCTGAAGGTGTTCCCTCCACCTCACCCTATACCACTCTGTTTTGAATAGCAACATTTGAGGGCCAGTGACTTAAAAGAGTGCACACTTCTGAGACAGCAGTACCACAGCATCTCACCCTCCTTCCTTCAGCATTTTACTTGGAGCAGGGTGAGAGAACTTATTTTGAGCTTGTGCTAGTGCTTTATTAGAAACATTGAGAGTAGAAATAATTGCCAGCTGGGGCATATGCTCTGGGCTCCTGTTGGGTGGCTCGTACACGTTGTGGTGGAAAAAGGTCAGAACAAGGAAAAGGGCCTGGACAAAAGGGAGAAGAGTCAGTGGGGTACTTGGCTTGTGGCTGTGCTGGTATGAAACCTGTTAGAGCAGCCTCCTGCAGTCAGAGAGGAATCGTCCTGATGTCACTGAGCAACGCCTGGACCTGTGCTGCCTTTAGAAACAACACAGGCCTTCAAGTGTATCCTGCTTTTTCTTTTTTTTTTTTTTTTTAATAATAACATTTCAGCTTTCAGGTTGGCCGGCCTAGCAATCAATAAAGGTCGTTGCCTTTGACTAGGTACTGTACAAAAATACGTAGTTGATGGGTGGTGACTGTTTATTCAGAGTGATTCAACTAAGTAAGGCTAAGGGAATCTGAATACCTCTTTAAAGATGTAGAGAGAGGCAGCTGTTTCAACAGGATTCATCTGCAGTCCCAGCCATCCACAGAGGTGTTACAGCATGGGAAAAGAAAAACTGTCAAAATCCCCCAGGGCGTTGTTAAGCTTCTGAGCTAAAACAGGTATTCCAAGGACCATTAGAGAGAGAGGCCTTTCAGGCCTTGATGACCTCTTCTGTCTCCTTTGCAGGTCTTCCCGTAGAAGCATGTGGAATGCAACTTTCAGATTAGTTTTCCTGCATCTAAACTTCCTGAGTAAAAATGTTTTTTGTTTAATCTTATTTACTTATATTATCTCAGGATTTTGAGAGATCCTTTTCCTTTTGAAGAAGACATCCCCACATCCTGCTCTCTGAAATTTCTTTGAAGATCCATTTGCACAAGGGATGTTATTTCTGTAGGCCTCTGAAAAAGTGTGGGAAAGGTGCTTGCACACAATGGCCAAGTGACTTCCCAGTGTAATTTCTGTGAGCTCTGAGTAAAAAATGTGTTCAGCATCTTGGAAATTTTCTGTGGTGATGTGCCCAAGTGACTTGTTAATTTGGTTCTAAAAGAAAAAGGTATTTTGTGATTAATAGTGGAATGGCCAGCCTCTCATACATGTAGAACTTCTCCGCTTGGCATCTCCTGGTAGATACTTCAACAGGTGTTAGGATGTGCTTTCTTGAAACAGCACAAATGTACTCGTAGGTGTTTTAGGAATGGGGGGCTTGCATCATCTGTCCTTTGAAAATGGAGGATGATCAGCCGCTGACAAACTTTTTTTAGTTAATTTAGGTATGTGCTTCCTGTCTGAGGATGAGAGAAACAAAATGTTCGCATTGAAGTGTAGCTGGCCTTTGCTTTTATTGTGTGTGATTAGCTGGCTTTAACTGGAGCCCTTGTTAGTCCTGTTTCATACAGCAGGTGATGTCAGTGTTCAGGTGTATCGGTACCTGGGAGTGCTTTGCTCAGAGCTCTTGCATCACAGCAATAAACGCTGCTGTGCTCAGGCTGGACTCCTTCACACTGGTAACATTAGGGCTTGGACAAGGGAGAACTGCTTTGGATTTTGCTCCAGTGTGCAGCACTACTTCCTTCTTAATTTGGACCACTCACAGTTTTGGGTAGGGGAAAGATCCTAGTTTAAGTTCCTCTTTTTGTTACACAGACTGCATTTTCTTCATTAAATTAAGGTCATCACATCTCATTGCTCTTTGTGTTTGAGAACATGAAAAACATCCAGGTCATGAATACCTGTGTGCTGTTCCTCATTCAAGTGTGCATTTTTTTCTGATGTTGATGCAGTTGCCAGTGTATTGAGGAAACACACAAGGTGTCTGTGGCCTCTCATGCATGTGTTCCCCTGCTTCATCCCCTCCTTCTCCCCAAAAGCATTAAGGTATCCTGAACTGTTCTTCAGCTGGATAGCTTACAGTACAGCTCACATACTTAGCTGTGTGTACATCCTTATGCTTTGGGTGGGAGGAAGGAGGGCTGCAGAAGGAGGCTTGCTTTCTAAGCAAGACACTGAAGGTTCAGGAAGTGGGCGCATGTGCCATAGAAGCCAGCTGTAAAAGAGCTGTAGCTGGATTACTAAGGGCTTCCATTTGTGAGGTTTGACTGTATTTTCCAGGGGGAGAACTATGAGTGCAGTGACAAGTACTTCTCTACACATAAGATGTAACTTATGTCTTGTATTTAGTTGGAGAGTGTATTTCTTTTGGACTGTTTTTCTAACCACTGCAGGTATAATTTTTTTTTTTTCCTTATCAGATGGCCCAGCCAGGTGTTGCTAAGTACATCCTACTATATTTCCAAGTAAGGTTCAAGACTGTGGTCATTGGCAACTTCTGGAACAAGTCTTGGAGCAACTTCCCAGCCTTTATGGCAGATAGGTGTCTTTTCTGCTTGGTAAGATCTCCTGTCAGTCTCTGAACTGTCAGGAGCCTGACTGTCCATGTTGCAAAAGGGTAAAGAGAGCTGGATCACAGTGCCCCAGTTTCCCTGGTGTAAACTTGCTTTATTGTTGGAAATTGGTTTTGTTCAAAAGGTGAAGAATTTATTTTCATATCAGTGTTACCTACACTTTGTGGGAGAAATATTCTCCATCCTCTGTCTCCATTCTTCCTTTCTGCAAAATGGCAGTGTCTTTTTGCTGAGCGTGCAGTGGCTACTGTGCACGCCAAAGCAAGGGGTGTATTTCTAGGGGTGAGGGAAATGATCTGTACCTCAGAGTGGATGCTAGTTACCTTGGGAGGAAGCCATGCAGATTATAAACTCTGCAGGAAGGATCTGGTGGATTCTGTAAACTCTGTGGCCTCAGTAACTGCAGTTTCAAGCAGTTCCCAATCTCTTGCAAAGCTTTTGGAACTTGTAAGCTCTTTAAATCTAGTGACTGAGGATTTTCCATGGTTCCCTTTTCCCTCGAGAAAGAAAAAAAGTTAGAAATAAATAGTAAGGTTACTCATTTTAAATGCTCAAAAGCCAACAAATTAAAGTTGAGGTGTTCACAGAACAATTAAGTGGATCAAGATGAACACAGATCATGCCCCGTTACAGTTGCTGTTCCATTTTTAATAAATCAATAGATACGCACATAGTAGGTAGAAGTGGAAAACGTGTGTTCATTTGAATCAACAGCAAAATTCTTTCAGGCTTCTCTGGACTAAGATTTTATGTGGGGTATATACAGCTGAAAGCTCTTGAGCATTCATAGCATGAAAGATGCCAGGAAACTTTTAAAAAAACGTGAAATACTAATAGTGTCTTTGTATTTTTTGGTGCTTGAAATTCCTACAGGTGTAGTAACAAAGTCAGTGCATCTGTTTTAGGAGTTTGTTTGCTAAACAGCAAACTGAATTTGTGATATAATAGTCTATTTTGACTAATCCATCCAGGTTTTGGGCATCATTGAAAGTGTGGCCACTGCTGTATCCTTTTTTAAATCCTGGAGGCTGTGCTTTTACTTTCTTGAGTGTATTCAGTCCGGTGAGTAGAAGGAGGACTTGTCCTTCCCCGGCCTGTCCTTCCCTGCAGGAAAATGGGAATGTAGAGAATTCTCCCTGAGGATGGATCTGGGACAGAGATGGCCCCTGTGTGTTTGGGGCCAGAGGTTTTATTTGCACCATTGCGTAACTCTTAATCTCCATAGAAAAAGATGTGGGTTAGTGGCTTTGCAACGCCACATAGGCCACAGGCTTGCATGTGGCCATGGTCTGCCTGAGAGCCGACGTGTGCTAGCACTGCATTGTAGATGTACTGATGCCTCCCTGGGGTTGTCCTGGAGATTCAGGACAGAAGGATCTGCTGTTGCCTGACTTTCGACCTCATACATTGGCAGCCTCTCTCATGCTTGCACGGCCTGAACTGACTGACTTGCAGTAAATGTTTCCGTTTGTGTGCTCGCTGTCTTTTCAAAATGATTGCTAAAAAGTATTTGGGCCAAAAATAATCTACACTGGACAAGAAGATGCCAGCAGCATGTGCAAATTGCATGCTGTAGTTACTGTCCCAGCTACTAATTCAAACAGAGCTGGACAGATGTGGATTAGGAAAGTTCAGACTGCCGATTTAAAAATGTCCACTATTTCTGGTAATGGATGTTTATGTGAGCTGCCTAGTCCAAAGACCCAGGAAATGAACTGGTGGTGGTCTTTGTTTAATTCCTGGTATACAGATACCAAGTGTTATGCTTTGATTTCCTACTCTGTAAACTCTTCAGGGCAGGGATCAGCATTCAGTTACTGAGTTTTGAAAAGCCACCTAACACACTGTGGAACCGACCTGCACAGCACTACCTTAGTATAAATGTTTAATTATAACTATCTTCTTACCCCATGGTGGAGCCTTTACAGATACCAAGGTAGAGGCATGCTGGGAACCTGCACTGCTCCTGCTGAGGTGTCTCCTTATAAACAGACAGCTTTGGTTGCAAAGCAGCGTTTGGGCAGCTCTCATAAATGCCTGCTTTGCACGTGACGGACAGATTATTTATTGATTTCTTTTCTAGGCAGTATAAGTGCAAGTATATTCACATGCTTAGAGGTCTGCCTGTTTGGTTTAGAAGTATTATGTTCCTAGCTTTAATATGTGTTTTAAACCGTCAGATCACATCCTTCTCTCTTTTTGCTTTAGGTCTGTATGTAAAAGTGACAAATGTCAGGGTTCTGAAATTAGGAAATTAGAAGAAGAAACTGGGAATAGAAAGATGTCACCCCGTCAGTATGTCACCTTTCCAAGACTGAAATGAAATGCAGTTGCTGGCTCTTACCATTCACAAAGTAATTCAATTCTGTTGCCTTGAATTACTTGTGTTGTAGTTTTAAACTGAATTCTTAAATCATCCCAAAAGTGATGTATGTATCATTCGTTGTGTTTATACAGCATAAAAGCATGTGGAGTAATGGAAACATCTAGAAATTAGACCTCCAGAGAAGAATCCCATTTTAATCAGGTTACTTACTTGGATTAAACCAACCCAAATTTAAAACATGTGGGCTCATGTACTAAACTAGTTGCACTTTCAGCACTCCAGGGGTCCGTCTGGGAGTTTATCGGTGCGTTGCTGTAGTCTGTTCCAGCCAGCTTTGCAGAAGCAGTTTGGTGTTACTAAGGTTGGAATAAGCTGATGTCAGATTTTTGTCCACAGTGCATAGCAAGTAGAGGTCAAACACTTGTACAGCTGGTGATACTATGACTTGTTAAGAATGTATGCAGCAGGTCGCTTCTCAAAACATCTTTTGAAAAGCAGCCTGTGAGAGCAGTGCCATGTAGAAGAGACGTGCATCTTCCTCTGGCATCAGCAAATGGATGCATCCTATCACATTGGGCTGCTGAGCATGTTTAGTCATGTTACTGTAATAAGCTCTGGGAACAGGAATGGGTTTTGCCCTGTTGTTCTTCACGAAGATTTGAATGAATTTGACTGGTTTGTTCCAGGGAAACTCGTGTTTCTATGTGCTGCTTTTGTGCTCGGTACAGAGAAGTAAGGAGTTGAGTTTGTTTTGTGGCTGAAGGAAGGTTTCTTTGTAGTATAAGATTGCTAACATTACAGTACTTAAATTCTTATTCCTTAGAAGAGGTAAAACTAAAAAGTGTGACTCCCAGAATTATCAGTGTTTCTGGTGCTGATAGTGTACAGACCTTTTTGGTTTTGGGACTCTCCATTGTCCAGATAAACTTGAGTATCAGGGCCCTTTCTTGTGCTTCCAGCTATAGCCCTCAGGCATCTCTATTTTTCCTGCCCTGGTGAATCATCTTCCAACATACACACAGGTAAATTTTAAGTGTGCATTGGTGGGGGTTACCATCTTTTCCCTTTTTTTTTTGTCTTATCCTCACAGCTCTCAAGGTATTTTCTAAATTTGCTGGTGCGTGTGTGTGTGCGTGCGTGTATGTCAGTGGCAAGTTTGGATCAAGCCAAGCACTGATCCTACAGACACTTTAAACACAGATAAATTCTACTTAAGCAGGTTGTTCCTTTAAAGTCAAAATACTGGCATGGGCAAAAGTTAAGGGAAGTGTTTCAGGATTGGGGCCTGCCTTTAACTTTCAGAAAAAGTATTTGTGACACAAGCCAGAATCTTTAACCCGTGTGAGCCACAGCTCCAAACTCACCTCTCAAACTTCTGACCTATTTCAGGAGGCATTGCTCAGCCTCAGGAATTGTCGCAGCTCTTGCAGCCTGAGAAGAGTTGCTTTTGAAGGGAGGTGGCCAGAAACGTGGCTGTGAACCCAAACTTCTTCAATACTCGGTGTCTGCAAGAGTTAAATGAAAGTACTCCGGCAGCTCATGTGCTCTCTGTGTGCGCATACTTTCCTAATCTTGACATGGGGTCTGAGCTGCAGGCTCTGAGGGTGTATGTGAAGTTGGCTTGGCTGTCACCTTTTCACTCCCCGGATCTGGCTGTGGCTCAGCCCGGGGACGCACCCCGCCGCTGGGATTACTGACTGCAGAGAGCCAGCTGTCTAAAACCTGCCCCCGTGGGACTGGCTGGGCCAAGAAGGTGCCCTGGCACACCTTTCCTGCCCTCACATTGCTTCCTGCCCTTGCGGGGAGCAACAGAGGGAAGAAAATGTGCTGCGGTGGCCCCCCTTTCCTGCGCCTGGAAGATCTCTTGCACCCGTCTTGTGCACTTAGGTCGATCTGGATGAGTTTTTTGCTCCTCTGCTGTCATCATTTGGCTGGAGAATAGCTGCCCCCACGGATGGGTCTGCTTTAAAACGGGAACAGCTGTACCCAGCAGTCTCTGATGCTGGTGGGCTGTCCCTGCACGCAGGGAGAGGAAGGGCAGAGCACGTGGTTTTCTCCTCTAGGTGACAAAGTCCTAAGGGCAACTTGGTCTTTGGCTCTTCAGGAAGAGAAACTGCAGTTCTTTCAATCCACAGCACGCTGTCAAAAATCACCGTGCATTTCTGACCATAGGCTGGAAATGAAAGCTGCCCGTCTTTTTTTCCGCTTAGGTTTCTTTGGAAAGGCTGCCAGTGGCCACCTTGCCCCACCCTGCAGACGTGTGGGCGGGAGTGGGGGTAGCCGGCAGGAGGGAACATCACCGAAAAGGCAGAGTGATTTGGCTCCTGGCCACACACAGGAGCAGGAACAGCTGCTTAGATGGCCCCCGGAGCCTCACTGATGTCAGCATAACCAGTGCTCCTTAAAACACAGTACTGTGTGGGGGGTGACAGGGAGCAAGGCTGGGAGCAGCTTGAGGGGGTTAAGTGGTACATAAAACCACCTCCACGGTTCTTTTTTTCACCTCCCTCTTCTAAACAGATCTCTACTTCCTATAGGAATGGGAAGGGTTTGGGTGAGTGAGAGTTAGGAGAAATTCATAAAACTAACACAAGCTACCAAAAGCAAAGAGCAGAAAGAATATGCATCGTAAAATTTGCATGTGGCTGCAGCATGTCTGTTTGCTTGGGTTCTTTCCTTCTAAGAGAAGAGTGGCTAGGAACAGTTTGGCACTGTTGGATAAATCTGTCAGTGCTGTTCCCTCCTCTGTCCTCTATGTTGTCTCTGAGAACCTGTCACACTGTGACAGATCATACTGTCAAACATCATAGTGTGTTTGAAAAGTATCTGGCTTGCCTTGGGATGGTGTATGAAATAGGGCAGGATGTGGCATCCTGCAGGGAGCATGTCATGTGTGCTTACTTGGCCTCCTGTGCGTGCTTGAGCAGAGGAAGGGAATGCACATCAGAAGAGCACAGTTGTTCGCAGCTTCCTTCCACTCCCCTTGGTTGTTCCAGAGAGACGGCACTTCGCGTCATGCATGAGGTTTACCGAAGCTGCCTTTCCTGGTATGTTGATAACCAGGTTCCCTGATGGAGATGCCTCTGCATGGTTAAGGGCGGGGGGGGGGGCTGTCTCATGAGTTCCATGATGTTGGATGCACAGTACAAAATTACCCTTGTTATAGGTACTGAACTGGATGAACATGAGTCCCTCTTGGGCCAAAGATGGCTTTTTCCAGTTTAATAGCTAGCATAGAAGTTTCCAAAAGTCACAATCTGACAATCTGACATGTAGCTGGAAGTGCTGAGGGAAGAGGATACCAGCTTTTCCAGAACTGTGCAGCTCAATCACAGAACGAGGTTGGACTGGACATGAAACTGGATTCCAGGGTGACGTGGTGACTGCAGCCTCTGCCGGCTTTGCTTCTTCCCACAGCTGGAGAGTTGATTTTCCCAGTAGGCCTGTGCCAGCATAGTCCTGCTGCTAGTCTTGTGGTGTTATCCCAACACAGGAGTCGTGCTTGAATTGCTTGCAAAGTGGTATGCAGCACGCAAATCTAGGGGACAGGGGTGAGCCAGTCTACCCGGGCTTCTTGCAAAGCTGAATTTGCAAAATGCTGTCTCCATCAAGGGTGATGTAATAATAAGTTGCAGAGATTCCGTCTTGAAAAACAAACAGTGAGACACAGGCATTGGGGGAGGAGGGTGTTGTGCTCTTTTATAAGGCTCTTGCTTTTTGCTAACTCAGGTTAACTTTACCAGTTGGATTAATTTTTCCTGTATCATTCCAGAATTCTTGTAGTAATTAGGACAAATGACAGAGGGTCACAGCCCTCATATGTGGCCGAGTAAGCATCTAGTCACATTCTTTTCAGTTGGGACAGTGGCATGAAGAATTTCTTTACTGAAGGTCACAGAGGGAGACAAAAAGAGAGGCAGAAAAAGAGTCCAAATGCTGTGAAAAGAGCCCAGTCCTGTGTCTCCACCATTAGATGATGCTTCCTGTCTAGGCAGATGAACCCACATGAAAAACCTCGGTTCACAAACAGATGACATTCGAGTACTACCAGCATTGTAAAATATGGCTAGGACTAATATATTTGCTCTGACTTTCATCTTGAGTGCCTGGTGGAACACCTGTAAGTATTTACATTTTAACATGAGCTTTTGTGCTTGTGAAAGCAGTCAGTTTGACAGCAATGACCTCTCACACAAAAGCCTGAATAAGTGATGAACTTCCAACAAATCCATGACCTGAACTCTGCTGGATGCATATTGAAGGCGACAAGTTAATATGGCCTGTGGCAGTACCAACAAGAGGCCTGGCTCTGTGCTGGGCTCTTCTGCTGGAGGTGGTCCACAAATGAGCCTCTAACCACTATCCCTATCCAAAGGCCTGGAAATAAGCATGCTTGTACTCACTGGCTGGGTGAGAACCTCAGGCAAATGTTTGATGCAGAAAGCACTTAGATTTTTTTCCAAAGGTTTCTTGTCCTGCTGCTCTGCTCTGACCCTGGATGAAGGGCTTGGTTTATGTTGCAGAGGAGGCAGAAGGGTGGATGTGTCTCCTCCCAAGCGGTGCGCTTCAGAGTTTGCTGTGTTTGAATTGAATTGAGTGGTAGTTAAAACTTCAATTATGGGCATCTCTGGAGCTGGACGTGTCTCTGCTGCAAGCACAGTAACCACTGGCTGTCAGACAGGGATGACAGCCCTGGTACAGTAACCTCTGAAATCACCCTGACCTGAATCACGTTGAAGCTGCGGCTCTGGCGACGTTTCCTCAGGACTGCCCTGTCCTGGAATGAGCAGTTCCTGGTACCTGCTTCTCCAGTGAAGCTTGGATTCAGAGCAGAGAATGCTTCCTCAAGCTGACAGAAGTGCCTCTGGATCTGTGGCAGAAGGTGCTTTAGTTCTGTGCTAAACTCTGTGGAGTAAGTCATGCTGCGTTTTATGCGTGCAGAACTGAAAACCAGAGGGAGTCCTGGCTGTGTCTTAATACCAATTCAGACCCAAAGCTTATCCTGCCCAAGATGCTGGTCTGTGGGGATTATCAAGAGAGACTATGGCAAGAGGGCACCTATTAATGATGCTTTTCTAATGTAGCAGCATGCAGCTTCTGGGATCCCTTGAGCCAAGGGATATTAATATAGTTACAGTAATAAGGTTCAAGAATCCTTTTTTGTGAGCTTGTCCAGTGGCTTTTTGAACCTATACTGACACTTGGCGTGTTGTGATGGTGAGTTTTGCAGTTTATCCATATGCTTTGTTGGAGAGGAGGTGAAAAACTGATTTTCTAGACCTGGCATTTTATGCTTTCACTTAATATTATGTAGGACTTGTACTAAGGGAAATAGCAAGTATTCATTTGCTACCAACCTTCTCCACACCTCTCAGGATTTTTCTGGTCCTTTGCTTGTGTCACGTCTGTGGCCTTTCTCCCAGGTAGGAGTCCTAATCTGAGTATCCATTATTATGCAGAAATAGTTCCATACTTTTGATTATGACATTCATCAGTGCTTTTTAAAGTTTTGGTTTGCCTTGTTAACATCTATCACAGGCACATGCCAAAAATACTTTATTTGCCTATATATTTATTGCTGTAAGACATATACTTGGACAGGCTTTAAAGATTTCCAAGTACTGCCATGATTCTCCAGCAGCTTTTTTGTGAAACCTTGTCCACATTGGCAAGTTGCAGTCAGAAGATGCTGATTGGTGAGGTTGTTTGTAGGTCTGGCTCAGTTGCTTCCATCCTGATTGCCTGAGAACTGCTTATTTAAATGGTGCATTTTCCTTCCCAAATATACTGCTGGTTTCCACAAGCAATGTCCCTGTATCCCCTCATTTAATATGCCCCGCTGCTTCCTCCCTACAAATGGCAGCCTGAGGCATGCCCTGTGTATCTAAAACTTTGATGTTGTATTCACAACTCACCAGAGACAAGGGACATTTGTCCTCGCTGGCTCTGGGGGTATTTCTTAAGGTTCCGCTTAAATTGAGAGATATTACCCACAATAAAGTTTGCCCACTTTCCATTCTTGCCTCCTGATTTGGGATGATGTCTAGGATTCATCCATCAGTTTATTCTCGGCAGGTATCAGAGGAATTGTTTTGAGCTCACTTAGGTAAAATCAGCATATTCTGCAATTCTACTGTGTTTCCATCCCTTTTTTTTATATTTGCTAGTTGTGAACCCACTTGTCCACCTGTAGGACTGACTGGTCCATGCTGGTGGACTTTGAGATTTTATTTTTTGCAACGAAAACAATTTTGCTTCAGTACTAACCATAGTGCTAGTATTTACTTAGTTTGATTGCTTTACAAATCAGTGCTTACAAGGCTGCCGAAATGCAGCCGCTTGTGGAGGGTGAGGAAGGAGAGGTTTAGATCAGGTCACGCTAACCCCTTTCTTCCTCTGTGTGCTGCACATTCTTCACTGCTGACATGGCCTAAAAAGGAACCTTGGCTTTTAAAGCCCTACCTTAACCTGCCCACCAAATGATATGTACTACTTGATTTGTGTTCAGCTGTTGAAAACTTTATTCCAACTTGCCTGAACTGGGAACTTAGTTGCAAGGGTGACAATAGTGCTTTCCAACCTGGTAATGAAAGCCTTTCGCAGTGGAACTCAGTTTTATCTAGGTTACTTATGCCCTGTATTAAGCCTCTCAGGACTGATGAAATGTAGTGGTCTTAGGAGAAACAAGCCCAGTTCATCAGGTAGTACTGATTTATGATTATAATCTTTGAAGGTTGCTGTGTGTAAAACCATTCTAATAAGCTGTTTGGTACTTAATCCTGACCACTGCGGGCTCTGTGAATGATACAGTATTGGAAAGTAGAAAGCATATATGTTTGGAGAAAGGAGGCAGGGGCTGTTTTTTCGAACTATCAAGCTGTGATTGTAGGTCTGAATGTTGAATTCAGAGCTTCTCTTGTATTGCTCTGCTGCTGCTCTATGCATTTAGTAGCTTAAATTTAATACCATAAAGGCCATGCGAGGGCAAGGAATGGAGCCCTAGCATGGCATATGCTTTGCAGGTCTCTCTCTGCTCTTGGGTGTTAGATCAGGAAAACCTAAAAATAAACATAAAATAAAGTCATTGTGTATGTGTAAGCAGGAGGGCATGTTTATGTTGCTTTAATTAGAAGTATTTTCTTGATTGCTTGTTTTCTTAGGGTATGTATTCAAAATAATAAATATTTTAAATATCTTAAAGGTATGCCTTAAAGTGCTAGGCCAGAAAGCTGATAAGGACTTTTTGTATTTGTCCCTCTATCTTTTGAAAGTTCGGTTTTGGCTGGATCAGTTCTCTCAGCAGACTTACTGTGCAGCTGATTTAGTTGTGCTGGCAGAAGGAGGTGGGAGAAGAACAGATGATGACAGGACTTCTGATTGCAATGCAGGTAGAACAGATTTTAAAAGCCCATGCAACCATCATTAAAAAGACTGTTGCTAAAACCATCAGAGCTATCATGTAGTGAAGCAAGGGCTAGGATGAAAAGTGGAAGAATCAAGTTGAATGCCTTTTTGCCAGATTATCTTTGCAAGGTCCTTGCAAAGATAATCAACCTTGGATGAAACAAGATGCATTGCCTGCTAGGATGAATCCTTGAATCATCAGCACTTGAATCAGTGCTGCTGGGTTAATGAATTCCTCTAGACAGAGCCTAATCCAAGCTCTGCTTCATGGGTTGGGGGATAATTAGCAATGTCTGTTGTATCTCTCCTTGTATATAGGAATCTGCTGTGTTTGTTGGGCTTAGGATCTTTGCTGGCTTGGAGTTGTGATGTTGAAAAACCAGCATAACCTTTTTGCATTTTTTTAAAGATGCTTCATTTTTAACATGTGGCTTCTTACCTGCCCTCTGGCTTCCAGCCTACTGGAAGGTGAGAGTGAGCATCTGCTCCATGGCTGCTATCAGTTCATGGGTATCTCTGTACTGTGATTCCAGTAACTCTTAAGAGTGGCAGCCTTATGTTAATAGAGCCACTTTCCCCACTCCCTCCCCTTTTTCTTTTCCCACTTGCCTTGTCTTTCAGGTACATTGTGGTGTTTGCCTTTAAAGGTTGTGTTTAACACCACTTGTATTCAGGCATCTTCCTTCCACCACTTCAAGGCAAGTATTCTTCCAGGTATGTGACTGCAAACAATGCAAAGGGAAAAATCTCAATGGAGATCTGTTCTTGATGTTTTTTATCTCTTTGAAGATGCACTTTTTTTTAAGAGTCTTTTGATATTTAGGTATTTCCTCCCAGCTTTCCCTTTTCTGGTGTGTCTTTTGCCATGGTAACTAAAAAAATTCATAATGACATTGAATTAGTGACTTCAGAATGGTTTCCTTGGCAACCTAAATGGGCATTTGACATCATAGGATGAAGAAGCAGCAAAACCAGCTTGAAGGGGTTTGGTTTTTTGGGTTGTTTTGTTTTCGTAATTTGTTTACCCCCTCACCTCTAGCGGTTTACTCCTGCTCTTGTAATCTTCTGAGATGCTGATACAAGGGGTTTGTGGGGATTCTCTGTAAGCCTTACCTCTAAAATGTTCTGAGTAGCCAGTCATCTTTAGTATTTTGTGTCTTTGAACAATCATACCTCACCAACTTTTGTTTTGGTCAATAAAAGGAAGGGAAATCACAGTCTTTCTCTTGCTGGGAACGAGCAGCTGAAGGAAGGAAAGAGCTTCTGGGAGAGATGCTGACCCTCAGTGCAAGCAGCACAAAACTACACACTTTTTTTCAAGAGGCTTGAGAGTTTTGGCTGCAAAGATAGTCCCATCTTCCCACCTTATCACACATTCTTTGCTCTCTTGATGCAAATCTTATTACTGCATTAGCTATGTAAATAATTCTGGAAATCAGATGTCTCCTTTAGCTGTTCTTTTTCTTCCCAAATTAATTTCCATCTTGAGAGAGTATCTTTCTAAATCATGCTTGATATTGTGTAAGGAGATCATGTTTCATCATGTAAGATTGTGGTCCAGGTTTTGTTCTGACTGGACTGGTACAAATCTGGTGCAGCCTTGCCAGTGTTGGTGTGTTTTTTGTGGAAGAAGTCGGTTTGAGTAGCCAGGGAAGAGTATCAATCACAGCCCAGAAATACCAGCTTAAGGAAAATAAGAGTGAAGACTGATGTAGGTTTTGTTGGAATGCCCAGGCTTCTATTATAAGATATGAAACTAAACGTATGCTAAAAGCCAAGTAAGTACAAAGACTGCAACAGCACATTTCCTAGAAAATTGTCTTGTTGCAGAGGAACATAGACTGTGAAAGGGCCTTATGGCATCTGCACATTTAATACAGGCTCTGTCAGTAGTTATCATCGGTTACAATAGTCCCACTTGTTTCTAGATATCTGCAGTTATTTTTTTGTAATTGTTTGAGGGAGTAGTATATAAAACAGGGCAGCATGTAGAAATCTAAAACTCCAGCCAAAAGACACCTCCTTTTTGTGTCTATGTATTGCAGCTGTCTATCTCTTGGCAGCAGGCAGCCTGTGTAGAATGTGAGGTTTTAGCACTGAAGCGTGGAAGAGAGAATTAAGGGGTTCTGAACTTAAAACATTCTTCTTTTCTAGAGAACTTCAGTCCCTCACCATTGCTTAGTTATTTGGAGACTGGGTTTTTTTTCAGTGACTCCTTATATTCTGAGATAGGTTGCTAACTCTTCACTTTCCTCAGTTGTTCTCCAGTTCAGTAATCAAATGAATTGGAGCCAGTTGCATGGATACTCAGCTGGGAGGAAGGGCAAAAAAGAATGAGTGCATGTATTTTGTTATTGGTAGGAGAGGAGGAAAGGAGAGACTTCACTTTTTCACCATGAAACACTTTTGTATAAGCCAAATAAATGCTTTGTTACAGGGATGTCAGTATGGGACATTTTGTTTCTGCATAAATTATGGATAACATCATAACACCTAGGGCATAGTTACACCTTTTAATCTCCCCTTGTTCCAGCTGGAAGGGCAGAGGATTTTGTGAAATGAGCCAGTGTAGGAGCTTCCCTGCCACAACTCAACACTGAGTTTTTGCAGTTTGGATGAAGCAGATGCATGCTTTTGTACCAAGCAAGCAAACTGAAAAGGAAAAAGTATAAGAAGATACTGTGAGACTTTCCATTAAAACCTGTTTTGTTAAAACTACTTTGTGCCTTCAGTTATGCAGGTGTTGTCAGAATAGAGAATGGAAACTGTGTACTTGATGCTCTGAGAAACAGGGTTTGGGTGCTGATCTCCATCTTCCTTCTAGACTAAATCCATGCCTTTTGCCCAGGGTTTTCATTATTCCAGCCTGGCCTGAGATGCGGTTTTCCTTTCAGCCGAGATACTTGTATTGCTGTGGTTGTTACATCTGCCCTGGGCAAGCAGGGAATGCCAGCACAGGCAGTTCCTTACGCTGGTGGTACCGCTGCCTCGCTGGCGCGGGCTGGGCCGCTGCTCTGACT
This sequence comes from Aphelocoma coerulescens, assembly GCF_041296385.1. Lineage (NCBI taxonomy): Eukaryota > Metazoa > Chordata > Aves > Passeriformes > Corvidae > Aphelocoma > Aphelocoma coerulescens. The sequence continues at coordinate 78,340,639 of NC_091015.1, read as the reverse complement.
TAGAAAAGTACAGTTTAAGTTGTTCAGCTTTTTTGTGCATGGATGAAACCAGACTTTTCGCTTCATAGAAAAGGTTCAACCTTTCTGAATCGTGTACATTCTGGTGTGCAAAGGCCGTGTGGTGGTGCCTTGAGCAGGTTTCAGCTTTCTTTTTGTAGTTGTTGCTGGTGTTGTTCGTAACTTTTCCACGCAACTTTAAAGGCCTTGCTCTTCGGGAGGCTGGTATTGAAAGGAGTGGAAATCATCCCGGGGAGAGGAAAAGGACAGGCTAACCTTGGCACCTGGGGCCTGGCTATTATGTTGCACTTCCTCTGCGGGGCGGCGCGGGGCGCGGGGCCGCCGGAGTGATGTTCTCACAGCAAATGGAGGAAGTTCCTCCAGCAGCAGCAGCGCTTCTGGATCTCCTCTCGCCTGGGGGATGGGGCAGGGTGGTGAAAGAGGGTTATACAAAGCGCCGAGGGGAGGGGGTGGGAAAAAAAAAAGGGCAAAACAACAACCCGGATCCTTCAGCTGCGTGCAAAGCTCGACAAACTTTTCGGAAATGTGAACACTTCGGGTAGTCACCGTTTTGGGGAGGGCTTGGGGAGCAAGAGAGTGTTTCTTTCCCTGGCGCTGCTGGCGGCGGGGAAGGTGCCACGGGAAGGAGCCGGGAAGGATGGAGGGGGGCGGCCGCTCCTCTCTCGCTGGTTGCTGACTAAACAGTTCTGTCAGCTGGCAGTCGGCGCGGCCTGGGGATTTGCGATAGAGCTCCTGGAGGGTGGGGGCGGCTGCGCGGGGGGAAGGGAGGGAAGGGCTGGCCCTGCTGCAGCCACTGCTGCTCCGTCGCCCTCGTGGCAGGGAGGCCTGGGTCCCCTGGGCACGGCCACGGGGAGTTTTGGCGGTGATGCCCGAGCGAAGGGGATGCGCCTGCATCCGTGTTTGTTTGAGCAGTGGTGCGGTGCCTTGAGTAGCAGCCCCAGCCCGCTGTACGCCTGTCCTGTGCAGGAGCGTGTTCCTGTCCCGACTGGTGCCCGCGCCTCCCTCGCCTGCTCCGTCAGAGCCCTCTGGAGCGCCTGCCTCTGCCAAAATTGCCAGAGCCGGTTGCTGGGGCACGAGGAGTACGCTCCCATCCGAACTTGGTGCTGGGGCAGAGGGCAGCCCCGCGGGGCAGAGCTGTGTCTGCTCCTCGGCCGGGCCCTGGCTGGCGCTCGCAGTGACAGTGCCGAGTGCAGAGCAGGAGCACGGCTTGGGCAGTGCCCTGCCTGTGCTCTGCCACAGGTAGAAACTGCCCCATCTAAGCGTGTTAGGAAGCAGACAGTGAATCCTGGCTGCTGTTCAAGTTTAATGTTTCCTTTCTCAGCCTTGAAGGCAGATGGAGTCCAGGGTAGCCCTTGCACAGAGCAGGAGGTATTTACAATGATTCTTTTAGGTTGGTAATGTTCAAATCCTACTTTTCTGCTCCTCTTGTTTTGTTTTCCATAAATCATGTGCTGTAAAGTTGGAACAGCCTTGGAACAGCTGCGGCTTTTCACCCATATGCTTCCCTCCCCTCCACCCCCTATTAGGACTAAGTGAAGGATGGGTTGTATGTGAATCACCTCCATACATATTTCACTTCTCCTGTCCCAGCAGTGCAAGGCAGAGAAGGACCCTGTCCTGACAGGCAAAAAGGGTGTGTGTCTCAATTGTTTGAGGTCAACTGAGTTAGCCGAACACAATTAAAAAAAAAAAAAAAACAACCTCTCTTGATGCTCCTTAAGGTACAGCCTACCGTGTCCAAAGCCATGTTTGTGGCTGTGCAAGACCAGTTAATGTGTTAACCTGCATCTTAATGAACATTAAGGTAGGTTTTTAGTAATGTTAGTCTGACTCAACTGAGCTACCATGGGTTGTAGTCATGAGTAAACCTGGCTGGCCCACACGGACAAGCTTGCTAGAGGCTTTAGTTTGCAGGACAGCACCAGTCAGTGTTTCTGACAGTCTAAAGGTGATTCACCTTTTTTTTCTTTCTTTTTATTTTGCCAAAGCTGAGCATGCTGTGAAAGATGAGTGAAGGCTATAGAAAAGTGTTTATATTGTGATGTGGAAATCTACAGATCTCGCCCAAGAGCTGCTTTGTTGTACCTTTGTACAGCTCTCATCACCTCAGTGCAGTTCTCAGCTGGGTGTGTTGTGCCTGGCACTCCTTCACAGCACACCTGGATGCCCTTTTATGCACGAGTCAAGCAGCAGCGTGGTTTTGTAGGGCCTTGCAGACCTTTGCCAAGTGGCCATACGGACAAGCTGGGCAGCTGGACTGCTGTCAGTTTGCTCTCAGCAATGTAGGTGTCTGGGAGCTGGTGTGGGAAGGTTGTAAAGCACTAAAGTATCCCCAAGTGATGCCTCAGTTTCCATTCTGCTTTAAACACTCCGCTTGCGACAGGCCGCAAGAGCGAAGCACTGTGTGTGAGCGTGTTTAAATTGATAAAACTTGAATCCTTAAATATTTAGCTTTCCCCCTGGTTATTGTAGGTAAAAAGGCTTCTTTGGTGCTGGGGGGTTTTCTTTGAGCAGAGAAAAAAGTCTTCAGGAGACAAGAAGACACTGAGAGGTTACTGTTCAGCCAGATACACATTGTCTGTATTTTAAAGCAGGCAGATTGGCTCTCTGAAAATGGAATTATTTTGAGAGGAGAGGGGTATATAACTGTTTGAGTGCTTAGGCATATGGTCTGAAATGCTGAATAACCGCAATTCTCACTAACTTCACAAGGAACACTTCTGGAAATGGCTCTTGATGCATTGGGTACAAAGCACTACAAGTGCGGGTAAACAGTTCTTTAAAATATTTTGGCACACTGAGAAAACTTCAGAGAGCGCTACTTGGAAGCTGAACACTTGACTTTTCGTGGATAAGATCAGTTTAAATAGGTGTGTTTTTCTTCCTTCTGTATGTATGAGAGAGGGGAACAGGAGGGCAAGTAAAAAAATCAGAGGAAAGGACCTTCTTGCTGACTGGGGAGACTTGTTTGACCTTCTGAGCCCTGTGCACTTGTCTGTGGTTTGCAGCCAAAGGCTCTCACTTTGAGAGTGCCTTGCTCCTCGTGCTGAACTATTTTTTGACGCACTGAATGAATGCAATATGTTAACACTCCTGTAAGTCCCAGAATTGCTTGGCTGCCCCTTGCCCTGCCTGCCTTGCGCTGGCTGAAAAGGTACCATTGTTTGTTCTGCAAACAGTGGGTGATGGTTGTTTCCTAGGTGACTGTGGCACTGTTGCTGCCCTCTAGTACAAAAAAAAAAAAATTGTCATTAAACACCTGAGAGCATCCCACTGTCACCAGAGACAGTGGGAGGGAGGAAGGAGCTGTCTGTAAGAGCTCTCTGGGCTGGATATTAGAATACAGATGAAGAAAATGCCAGTAAGCTAAGAAGGGGTGATGCATACATTTAGTCTATGGTACAAAACGTTCTTCTAAAGAGTGGAGGGATACAGCTGTTGAAACTGCTGATTGTTTCTAAGTCTGTGTCTCTGTTGGGAAGAAATTATGATAAATTTAAAGTCTCTGAATCATATGGATCAGCTTTTAGTTGTAGTTTGAGTTTACAGTGGTAATATTCAGCTTTTTCACTTAATTGATAGGACATTTTGAAGACTGCTCAAGCCAAGGGTGTATGGACTTCTACCGGTAAAGCTAAAAGTAGACACTCAACAGTTCTCCTAGACCTGTAGGTTTTCAGACTGTTTTGGAAAACAATTATTTGGGGATGAAGTATGCGTCCCCCAGAAGGACAATCCCAGTATTTTCATTGCTTTTGTGTATTCTTGAAAGGCCTGTGGTACTCAGAACAGGGACTTATTTTGAAGTGTCTAGGTGGATGGATTAGAAGAATTTTTTCAGTCTTCTCCCTGTGCTGCCTGCCCATCTACTCATGCAGCTGTTTAGCAGGGGGGATATGAGTTTAAAAAGAAAAACAAGCTAACACTTCTTTTTAATTGGTCATGGATGCTGCTAGCAGAACTTTGCCTCCCCCTGCATCAGGTTTAGTACAGTTCATACACAGGTTTCAGTAAACATTAACCACTTTTATCAGGGCTCGCAGCATGCTGAATGGTTAGCAAAGAGCATGTACTGAGAGAAACAGAAAAAATGAACAAGTCCAAGGTCAAAAGGATGGTAGGTTTTCCTTTATTAAAATAAGGGGTGGAGAAGGTTGACAACACTTTGTGGAAAAAATACGCCTGTGTGAAAAACATTATTATTGTCCTTAAGCTTTCATCTGGGTGAGAGTATGTGGGGGTACTGCAAGGAGGATGTGCATCTTGAATTTTTTGTTCTGCTCCAGTGAGATGACCAGAACAATCAGCTCTCCTCACACTTGCTGACTGACAGCTTGAGCTCCTCGTGACTCAGATCAATCCAGAGCAGTGTATAAGCTTTGCTATTGCTTGTTGCATATTTGTAGGGGCCTGTTCCTACCCAGCATCCACAAAGATCCCACTGACTTCAGCAGTGCCCAGCCAAACAGAGATCACAATTTCGTCCCTTCTGTGCCTGCAATGATACAAAGCCATTCTGGTTAGGAAGGGTGGTTAAGGAAGTGTGGTTTAGTATTTTACCTCACCTTTCTTTCTCTTGGGTGACTTGGATGTTTCTTTATTGCGTTTGAGGGGTACAGTGCTGCTAATTTTTCTGCAGAATGAATTGCTGTAGTGATTAAAAAATAGTTGATCAGCTTAGCAATGAAAATGAGGTAATTTGTGGGTAAATTAATGAAATGATTTTAAGTTGAGGTCTGGAAAAAAGGCATTTTGAAAAGAGCATGTAATCTGCCCTAATGAAATTTGTTGAAGCATCTGATGCCACAGTTCAAATTGTAAGTTATTTTTAATTGTGCAGATCAGCATATCCTGTCCCTCCTAGCTCCATTCAAATATTACTTTGAAAAGAAGCAGCAGCATTCACCTACATATTTCCTAGAAAACAGCATCACTGAAAGGTTGTACCTCATTGGAAAAACAGAGATTTAGTTAAATGATACATCAAACACAGAAGAAATCCAAACCGTGTGTGGCTGATCTGACAGTAGTTTGAGAAACACCCTGCACTGCATGCCCCTCAAATCAGAAACGTGTGCGCTCAGTTAAAAATCTCATCTTTGTGGTGACACAGATGATTCAGTGCAGGGAAGGAGAGGAATTTCATTCAGCAGTTAAGCATTTGTGGGGCGGGGGTGTGAGGAGGTCATGGTGTTCAACACACCCGGTTAGGAACCTTCAGGCTCCTTTCCCTACTGCATTTTATATTGATTTAAATCAGGGCTGATGCTAGAGGCATCAGCACAAGAGGTAAATCCCATCCTGTTTGTTCCACCTGGATCAGATGGGAAGTAAAAGAAAGGAAGGAAGAGACTTTTTTGCTGGTTTTAAATTTTACCTATGGACATTAGCCATCCTACTCAAAACCATCCCTTATCATGGGAGGTGCAAGGACTTGCTCTCGCATCCTGCTGGAACTGAGCTGGGGGGTGGCTGGGCCACTGCATGGAGGTGGGTCACCACCAGGGCTGCAGTGGTGGCCCACATTCTTCCTTCTGCAGTGGCTGCATGGTCCCAGGGCAGGCAGAGGGAGAGCTTTAGATGCAGGCTTGCAATTACAGCTTCTTGAAAGATGCCATAGTTCATCTAAATATAAAATACGGACTGTGGTTTCAGTCTAAAATATCCGTGGGATTTTACCAAACCACTACAAACAAACAGCAGCACAGAAGTGACACATTTCAGGCAGGATTTTTTTTTCTTTTTCTTTTGCAAGGTGATGCAGAGACTTGTATTCTGTGATTCAGTGTTCAGAGGAAGGACATTTCTCAAATGGAGTACTTATTTGTTCATCCCTTATTCACAGACTCCCCAAAGAGCTTTATATAAAAGTTTTTCAGGAGGCTGGGAGGTAATTTTCTTTTCAGCTCTGTTGATGTTCTCCTACAGTTTCCCAGGTGTTTTTGCTGCCTTCTCCAAATTTCAAACAAACAAACAGTTTCCTAATAAGTTGATCGTGTGTTGAATTAGAAGCCTTTGTAAGCCTGTGGAGGGAAATCAAATCATGTGTGCCCCTTGAATTCTAGAATGCATTCACTCAGTACTGAGGACAGGTTTAATGGGAGCATATAGGAAACATTATATGTATGTGTAGACTTTTGCCTTGCCTGGAAACTGACCAAGGAGTAAAGTCAGACAGTTTTTAGATTACTTTGATGCCTTTGTAAAAGCTTTTTGTATTTCCTGTAGTCTCCAGCTGATAACCAGCATCAATGAAGTGTCTTTTTATGCTGTTTAATTGAAAATACGTATGCAACTGCAGTGGCAAGCTTTCTTGCAAAAGCAGTCATTTGCAGTGCACAGCTGGTAAGCAAAAGCATTACCATTCATTCTCCAGTGCTTCAATAGCTATGGCTCAGTTCTCACCTCTGTAGCTTGCCGTGCATGCTGCCAGGGTTTATTCCTTGACTCCTGCAAACCTGCAGGTTTTGGCTGCTTGTGGCACTGAGGTGCAGGAATGGCTCTCTCTCTCTCTTGAAGAATCACTCATCCTGTTTTGCCTTTTGTTGGTTAGTTGGTTGGTTGGTTGGTTGGGTTTTTTTTAAACCTCTGTGGAAAAGTACTTTTACTGTCAGTCTGTGGAACCACAGTCCTGTTCACCTCTGAAATTGTTTCATAAAAGGCTCTCAGAAGACCATTAGGTGCACTGGGGAATTAGGCAGAATTACATGCATCCCCTTTTTAGATACCCTTGCAAAGGCTTCAGTGCAAGAGGACTCTCTTAAAACACACACTCTCTTGATAATATAATGGAGGGACTCATTCTGTCAGCCACAAAATTTCTGTCATCTCTCCTTCAGCTGGGCTCACCTTGGCCGGGGAAGACAGTCTCAGTTCTCCCAAACTGTCGAGATGAGTTTTTCGGAGAAAACTTTTATTGGACAATGAGATATGAGACCTCTATGCTGCGCAAGCACCAGGAGGAAATAGGGTGCATGCCCCCCCACAGCCTCAGGGCAGCCAGGAGTGGTTGGGGAGAGCTGTTTTTTATTTCCTATCAATGTGTAGGTGGGCCTCAATTCTTTTGGTCTCTTACAGGAACTGCCACTGACTCTCACACTGAACTTCAGTAATGGTGTATGATGTGGGTTTTTTTGCTTTATTACTTAGCTCAGTAGAACAGAGCAGGTGACAGGTATTCATTAATAACCCATGCTGCTTAACTGCCTAGCTCCAAAAGGAGCACTTCTGCATCGACTTGCATGGGTGTCTCGTGCATCTTAGGGACAGGTCAGATTCGGTTTCAGAGATGGCAGATGCCAGGTATGTTTGGGGCAGATTGCAGTGTCTGGCACTTTGGCTTCAGGAGCCAGAGCTCCCTAGGCCAAGAGCAGACTGGGCAGCATGCTCCCATCCTGCAGCAAGACCGGGACAAATACAGACCTTTTTGGGCTTCCCAGCACAGGGTGCTGACCAGATGAACTGTCCAGATGGGCTACACATGGGCTAGTGGCTGTGAATTGAGCATCCCCAGTCTGAGGTGGCATGGGGTCTGGAGAAGGGGCTTAGTGCACCTTAGTCACTGCTCTGGATAGCTTAAAAGGTAGGATTTTTTCAGTCTTGAAGCTCTCATGTAGGGTCTTACATTCAAAGCACTGATGATTTCCTTGGGACCCAGACTCCTTAAATTTTTATTAAAGTTAGGATTCTCTGTGGCAACAGCTAGCTAGCACCAGATGTTGGCTTTTAGTTATCAGTGTGGAGGTGGCATAGCTAATAAAGGCAAGGTTAAGAAACTTGTGAGAAGATGCCTGTCACATGCGGCTTTGTGTACTGCAGCCTGCATGATGGCTGTCGCTTCTTCATGGGCCAGCGTTCTACAAGAAAGTTTTTCTTTTCTTCCTTTTTCTTCTATGCTCTTGACTGGCCAAGTGTTTTCCAACCACATGTCTTTTCAGGTGGCCTTGGTCTTTTGTTAGAGACTAGCTAATGGAGGGAGAGTGCAAAGGGAGCTTAGTGGCAGATTGGGTTTTCTTCCCTTACATTTTGGTATTTCTTCTGAACATAACTTTCCTGTAGATCATACTTCTCCCCCTCAACCTCTTTTGGCCATATCCTCCCTCAGAAAATGTCAGCAAGCGATTGTTTCCTTTGCAGAGCTGCGATCCCCTAGACAGAGGCTTTTCCAGTTTTATGAATGCACCATTTGTTGCTGAGGGCACAACTGTTCGATATAACTGGCTGCATCCCACTCTGCTTGGGCCCAGCAAGCACTAGAGCCAGGCTATGCATAAACCAGATTTTTGTATTAAATGGCACCATTTTGTCCACAGCAGCAGTCTGTCTGTCTTTTGTGTGTGGCCGTGTGAGACTTACAGTTTTCAGATGCAAAATATATAAAGAACGGCAGTTTTGCAGAAATACGTGGTACTCAGTGAGCGTACCATGCTATTTTAAGGTTTATTTTTCTTAGGGAGTTCCTGATGAGTGATATTTCTTTATTATTTTGTGTAGGCAGGCCAAGGCAAAAGCACATTCTAAAATATTTTCTAAAATGGATTCATGGTATAATATTATAAATGTAGTTGTTTTGTTGGGGATATATTCAATTATAACTTAACAGAAAATATATGTAGCACTTTGAAAGAGGGTGTGCTCATTTATGTTTTATTGTTTGTCTTCAATCTGCTGTTTATGTCCCCCAGCACCACCTTTTCTTGTTCAGTGTCACAGGGCTGGCGACTGTATAGATGTAACCACTTAAAGATGCGCTGTGCTTTATATTTTTAATTATGTCTAGGAAATGTCATCTGATGTCAAACCTTACACTCCTTCTCACCACCTGACCTGCTTACCCAAAGTCAGCACAATTTACTGTTTTCAGCTGAAACACTGCGTGGTAGGGGCTTCTGTGTTGGGTTAGGATGTGTCGGGGGAGGCCGGAGGGGCTGCACATCCGTCAGGCACAGCTTCCATCCTAGCTGGATTGCAGTCGTTAGTGTTTCTGAGCTCAGGTTTCTACAGCACACACACACCTGCAGTGCTTGGTTCACAGCTAAAACAGGGCAACAGCAGCCCTCTGGCAGACTGGAGGTGCGTGAGTTGGGGGTTAGTTGGGTACCATGCTGGTTGAATGCTGTTTGTCTGTCATTTCCCTCTCAGTCCTGGAAAGCAGCTTTTAGAAAGTGCCGTCTCCATTCTTAGTTACGTGAGCGCAAGCTGTAAAGCAGGGAGGCTCCATGAGACTCTGGTCCCAACAGCTGAATCACAGCTTTGGGTTTTAGTCAACGCTGCCTACCTCATTTGTCTCAATGCCAAGAGTTTCTCCTCAGAATTACAGTGGTCTCTTTTTCCCACCTCTCTTCTCTCATACCTGTTGAATCCCCTCCAACAAATAAGAACACCTCCAAAGAAAGCCCACCAGTTTAGAAAGTACCCACTTGTGCTTTAGTAAAAATACTTTCCATGCTCCATCATCATCGTGTTTAAATGGGGAAAATTGGAAACACCTTTGATTTTCCCTCTTTAATGAAGGCAGCACTGAGTAGAAATGAGGATTCCCCACTTCACTCTCCTTTGGGTACCCGAACATGTCTGGGCATCAGTCAGGCTTGCCTGAGATGTCCATAATTTGTCCACTAAAAAGAAATAATAAAATGTACAGCTATGAAGCCTTTCTGTGAAGGTTTCTACACACACTCCCCTGCCTCACCATGTTCCTTCATATATTTACTGCCCACATAATGTTACCCACGGGATGAGGGTGGGAGGGGGAAGCTTGTTCTCTTTCATGTGACTGCAGCACAGTTAATAATTGTACCAGACTTCAGGCGCTCACATGACCAAAGGCATTGATCGGGCCCATAATCGAACAGAAGTTTTTTCAGGTACATCTTCGTGCCTCAGCATCCCAGTAGATTCAGAGAAGGAGACAGATCTGCTTACTCTGTGATTGCTCATTTGTTATGATCTGGCTAGCACATAGCACAGAGACAAAGGCCTCCCTGGCCTGAAAAGCCCCCAAAGAAAAGCAGGATAGTAAATACATCTGTAAAACAGTGTTCAGGTTACAGACTGCATGTGTCTCACACGCTCTTGCTTGCTTGCTCCATCTCCCTGCCCCCCCCCACCTTGCTGTCTTAAAAAAGGGATGGCAAAATATTTTGAAAAATGCATCAACTGCTAAGCTGTTGATGTGTTTTTTTTAAAAAAAGAAGAGTCTTCTCTCAAGCATATGTTTCCAACACTTTAATCTTTTATGGACTGCATACTTGCTGTGGGAGTGGAAGGGGATGTTGCAGGCTTGCTTTCAGTGTACTTGGGAATCTTTCCCACAGCATGCAAACTCCCCAGAAAACATGTGAAACAACGGCCTGGAAACCAGGAAGTTTCCGATGCCTAGCACTCATTGCTCTGAGGGATTTGCTGTGCTCTGGAGGTCATGGAATAATCTTTCTTCTTTGTTGGCTTCTCTAAGTTTATTTTACACACAACAGAGGGGTATGTGTGTGCTGCTGAGCTTTTAGGGGTCCTCATTTCTGTAGCGTGTTATTGCTCCTGGTTCTTTTGTTACTGCACTCCCATGATTAATGTATCTGCTGCTTAAAATGGCCACTGAACCACCAAGTTCTTGTCACTGGTTACTGACTGCTTAACCCCTGTCAAAAACCACCCAGCACAGCCTGGAGTTGATGCTTTTGTCGCTTAGCAGGTTTATTTTTGATCTTTGGGCTACTCATTAACCCTGTGAGTACTGTACACAGTGAAGACATAAATGTGCTGTGGTGATGATGGCATGTCCTCGTGCTGTGATCAGTGCTGCTGTTCCCGCTCTGTGCTCTGGTTAGATTTGTGTGGCGTGCAGTCTTCTGGGTGTGTGTTTTGAGGTTTGGGGCTTTTTTTTGCTTCATTTTCCCACCCTCTTGCCACTTAGTGTAGTTTTAAGATTTTTTGGCAAGTTGCTAATGTTGAAAAGCAGTGATGAAGGTGAGAAGTCTGGCACCTGAGGGCTGATGGTCCTGGTGAGTTGATAAGGAAGATCCAGTTCCCTCCAGTAAAGAAACTCTGCATCCAGTTTCAGTCTGTGATGAACTCAGAGTTTTGTTTTCTGGCGTCTCCTTTCCGTTTACCCATGCTTGTACTGGAGTGTGATGGAGCGTGAAAGGAGAGGAGAGAAGGGGCTGCAACTTGGCTTTGGATGCCAGAAGAAAAACAATGAACAACCTCGACCAAAAGGAGAGTTAACCAGAACATGCCACAAAACAGGTTAGGCAGGATGCAGAAGCCAGATACGAACCTTCTTCTGTGCTTTAAGGCATCTTCACTACACCCTCCTCCCTCTCCCTTTCAGGATTTCCCCCCCTCCTCCCCGTTATGAAATAGTCCTGTGCCAACTGGGTTTGGATGTGGGGCAGGCGGATGGTTGCAGCTCTCGCTTGCCTGCTGCCAGCTGTTTCTTAAGAAAGAGAGGGTGCACTTGTCCGTGCCCGTCATCCCGTGGCAGAGGCAGTGCTCAGCACGGCATGTGTCTCTGTGTGCCTTCATCCCCTCCACCAGCTCACCCTGCAAACAGTCCCAGCCGAAAAGTAGCGGGGGAGGAAGAGCAGCAAGGAGACAGGGAATGCTGGCGGGTGGAGCTTGGAAGGCTGATCCTCCACATTGTTAATCATTACTTGCCACATAACCTGTTCCTGTTTTCTAGAGGTTTCACTGGCACCCGCAGCCAGAAGCATATGAGGAATATGTGACAGACTGCTTTCCGAGCAGGATGGTTTGCCTTGCAGCAGGAAGCCCAGCATCTAATACAAGACATCATTTCTTCTGTACCATGTTTATGCCTAATCATTCAGTAAACATACCATATATAGTCTGGTTTGTGCTTGCTCTAACACCCTGCTGCAAGATGAATTTGCTGGTACCACACAGATTCCTTAGCTCCTGGTAACTGCCTGACAAATAGGATATTGCCATATGTAACATAAATATTCTACACAACTGGGGTTTTTTTACGCTCCTGCTCGTAGCATGTGTTTCTGACTGTGACAGTCTTAAGTCTGGCACTTAAAAATGAAGAGGATTACACAAAACAAGGTACCTCATCAAAGGATGGAGCAGGTCCCACACGTGCATTTTTTTTGCAGAGTAAAGGTTCCACGCTTCCCCTAAACAGCCGATGTTTGTGTTTACGAATCAGTGTTTTGGGGATGTGTTTTTGGTCTTTCTTTTTTCTTCTCTCTCCACTTTAAATGCCTGCTTCATCCTAGGTGATGTATCCCAAGCTAAAGCTATGGTTGAGAACTTTCTCTTTTCATTCTAGCATCTTTTGTAGAATTTCTCCCCTTACTCTTTCTCTTGGCCATCTTTCTGTTTACCCTGTGCTAGCAGGGTACTAAGCATTGCAGAGGACACAAAGAGCAGCAGTGTGGCTGGATTCACAGCTAATCAGCTCTTACATATGGTTTGCCTTCAGGTTTTTTTGCTTGTTTGTTTTTAACATTGTGAAATTAATTACTTCAGTAATACTCTGACTGTTTCTGTGCTAGACAGAAGTGCCTCAGGAAAATGAGATGAAGCCTTCCTGCATACACCAGGGTGGGGTTTTTCCTTTTTGTGCCTTCTACATCTTGCCCTGTTCGTTGATGTGTGAGAAGACAGCGCAGTGGTGTGGACCCCAGATAACCTTGCACAGAGCATTCTGGCTGTGTGCTTGGTGATGGCTGTTAGTGCCTGAGTTCAGCAGTGTAGCGACTGGCAATGCCTCCTGTACCACTGAGGTGGTTGCTTAATCAGATGCAGGTCCATACAGGTGGATTTTTCTATAGTTACTTGCTCCTTACTTAGGCAGCACTTCCAGAAGGGAAGACTTTGCAGGGGGGAATGTTTGGGTGTTATATAAATGGACAGGACATGCATTTCTGGGACTCGTCTCTCATTGGCCTAGTCAGAATGAATTATGTCTGACTGCTTGGCAGTTAATTGGACCATCCTTCCCATTTCTTAAGCTGATAAGCCCCTCACTGTCTGCCTCAATCAGGCTTCTTTGTTTGAGAAGTTACTAATGCTGCAGAAGAACAGAATAACCACTTTCCAGTAACCAAGTGAGGGGCTCTGATCGATAAATCTATGAAGATTCACCTTATTTCTTCAGCAAAATCCTTTCACGAGGCTTACTTGTACCGTAACACCAGTAGCAGTTGACAGGTACTGAAAAGTAGGTATAGCCGATGTATTTCATACATACCTTGTCCCTTTTTGAAAGTGGTATTTGTGATTAAGTATTCCCGTGAGCGCCTGTATTTCGGCAGATCCCAGTAGCCATGCTGAGTAACCACAGGGGTCTGTAGATATCTCTCCGTCAGGACTGGGTCTCAAAAATGGCTTTCTGTTACCACAAAGCCTTCAAACTGGGATTGTCTGTCTTGATGTGTCTGGATGGTGCCTAGCTTAGAGTGGGTGTTGCCAGAAGGTGAGTAATAAATGATGATTAATCATCTCTGAGCTATGGATGTTTGTATGAAAAAGCACTTGGCTAAAGGCCGTGCTTCAACAAGCTCATCGAAATTAACCATATGGGAGACAGTAGTATAGCATCCCAAAGGCCTGATTCTTCTGTCTCTTGACTTGTTTTGTTTTGACTTTTGTGGATTTACTAAATCTGATTGAGGGAGAAACATGGGTCCCTTTGTGTCCAAATACCATTAAATACCAGTTGAGTGATATCAGTGTTACAGATTGCAAATGGGCTGAGCGATACAGAATCAGGGTGCACTAAAAGTAAACACCCTTTTGTTAGACTGCTCAGTAATCTTTTTAATGCAGAGGTGTGGTTATGAACCTTACAGGTAGGCATCCTTGTGTTTGTACCATTGAGTCTATGATACAAATGCATAGGAAAGATGTAAAGGTACCAATTCCTGTGTTAATTATATATTGAAGTTGAAAAGTAATTTTATAGTACAGGAGACCATTTATCCTTTGCAGTCAAAACAGTAAATAAATAAAAAACCTAAAGCCATAGTGATTTTTAAAATAGTTCCCATTCTGAGTTTATGTACTTATTTGAGCAATGCATTGCATCTGTGTGATTGTACAGTTATTTCTAAAACTTTCTGAAAAGTAGGATTCATCACAGAAATCTTCCTTCTCCCTCCGTCCTTCAGCTGTTTCTGGCAGCTTTCAGGGCCTGAAGCGCACAAGGCGAGTATTGCAGGGTTTGTTCCTTGTACAGAAATTAGAAGGACTGGGACTTTATGTTCTTAAAAATCTTTCCAAAATGGTGTTTTGTTTTGATGTAGTCATAGAGGATGTACTTCCAAGTTGGTGCTGCTGAGTCCTGGGATGTCTGTGGCATCGCAGGAGGGTGATAAGAATAGTCACTGTTGAGTTGGGGTGTCTCTTAGAGGTGTTCTGCCATTACTGTTTGCTATGCCCAAGAAATGCAGGAACCCAGGTGAGCTGAACATAGGGCCTGGTCCATAGAGCAGGATCAGCCAGAGGGGCTGAGGGAAGCAACCACCAGCGGTGGCCAGATCACATCCCTTCCTTTCAAGGACTTAACTGCAGTCATCAGACCCCAGGCAGGTAGCCAGAGACTTCTCCTGCTGTGACTTCTTTTAGTAGCATTTTTATTGATGGGCAGAGTATTTGCATTTTGGATTTTAAACTTTTTGGAAGAGAGTGTGTGTTGTGTGTCCTGTCTGAATGTTACCTAGGCTGGTTCCAGATCAGCCAGCAGACACAGACGGCCTTGCTGTCTACCACGAAATCAGCGAGCCTCAGGCTTTCTGAGTCGAGGTGATGAGAAAATGAGGGGGAGGAGGTGTCTGTGTCTTCCAAAAAAGAGTTGAAAGGATAAACTGGGAAGCAGGGGGTTTGTCACTGTGAATTTCTCGGGAAGAAGGAGTCTGTGCACACAGCAGTGGCTGCAATGGCACCCTGTGTGCACGGGGACACACCAGCGTGGTTCGGAGAGAGCAGCATGGGTAGGCCACCCTGCAGTCCTGCCAGCCGGGAATGCAGAGGAAGCAGGAGGCAGCCCGCCTTCCCTCAGACAGCCATTAGGGATGCAGAAGTTTAGGAAGTGTTCAGCCTCAAAATTAGGGCGACTTGAAGGTGAATTAACTGCTGTCCGTGTAAATGATCTGTGTGTTCATGTGTGTATAGGACCTTAAGCACAGAAAGGTTTGGGGTGAGTTTGGAAAGGGTCCATGTTTAAGGAATGTAGTTGTTCTGGCTTCTGAGGTACTTTTTTTTTGTGTAGACAGCACGGAAAATGATTACAAAAACAAGTATTGCAAGACACTTAATGAGATGGGAAACTGGTGGTGTTAAGGCTGTGGCTCTTGGGCTTGTGTGATTGTGAGAGAATTTCAGCTTTTTTCTGCTTCCTTTCTCCAAGCATTTTCTGAATTGTGAACAATCACAAGTGGAGTTTACCCTGTGGGCTCAAAGTCAGCAACCCCAAAAATGCATTGAAATTCTCTCTCGACTTTTGGAATGAGGGTCTGTGACAGAAACTGGACTCAAGGAAAAAAAGGTACTTTTAATGTTTGCTGCCAATTCCACCAGTTTAGTCTCAGACCTCATCTGCTGAGATGTCACACTGTCTGCTTTCACCCTTTTGGAGTGGGGGTGACTGGGACCGACCAGACCAGTTTTTAGGGAGCTTAGTCAGCTTCCTAATTTCCAGGTGTAGTGAGAGAGTCATCAGGGAGAGGAATGGAGAGAGAATGTCACTACGTTGCTCTGCATGAAAGAAGCTGGGATGCCAGGAGGATTTCCAATTGGAAATCACCAGGCAGCTTTATTACTGGCCCTGTTTTCTCTTGCATGTGGCTCTACTGAGCTTTAACCATTGGTGCTGAAACACAGCATGTCAGGTGTTTAGCTTCAGGCCACATTTGGTTTTGAAAGAAAATTAAGTAGTAAAAAAAAAAAAAATTCTTCAGCCATTTCTGAAAATGAAGCTGAGGGAAAAGTGACTTCAGATTTTGAATTACTTTGATGTCCCCTTTTTTTATAGGAAGTAGAAAAAAACCTACAGCAAACTTTGAATCCCTAACAAGGGGGAGAAAGTCTGACCTGTTCTTAAAGTTCTCAAAGCTGTAATGCAGGGGTATTGAGATTTGAGAAGGGCAAAGCAAGTGGGAGATTGGAATTACAGGTATTGATTGAATTAGTTATCTGTTATCACAGCTGACAATGACAACGGTGATTTCGCCAGTGAGGTCTGGTCCTAATGTGTGTTGTAATTTGGAGGTAAAAAAGACTGTGCATGATCCAGTGAAAGCCAAGCGTCGTCACATCTGTCTCACTCCAGAGCAGAATAGGTCATGTCAGCTCTGTGAAGACTCAACTTGGTAACCTAGTCTCACATCTTGAGTAAGCAGTTCAGTAATCTTGTATTTGTATCTTTCTATTTGTCCACTCTTTTGGGTGCAAAATGCACGCGGGGAATGCGTGATTGTTCCTCTTGCACTGTGATGTACTGGTACAGGTATAGAATTCCTGGTTTGAGGGATTTTTTGGTGTAAGATGAAAATGCTGTTCTTGTGAATGTGCTTTACTTTGTAGGCACTTCTGCTCCATGTGGAGTAAGGGTAGCTTTAAAGTCATCTGACAAGATTTGCACTCCTTGCCAAACACCACTGGTCTCCTAAATAAAAACAAAGGCCTAGAAGTTTGTAAATACCTGTGCATGTGATACACAAAAACTTCCTGATTCAAGGACCACTACTGAAGCTAATGGTTCTCTTCCATAGAATGAACCTATTAGTATCAGTTCATTAGCATGACTGAGGCCTTGATTTGTAATGAGCCCTTAAGTGTAGTTTGCAGTAGCCTGTTGACTGTATCTGACTAAGCTGCTGTTGGGTGCAAGAGGGAAACAGATTGAAGCTGGAGTAATATTTACCTTCGCTTCCAGTCAGAAGTATTTAGAGCAAAAAAGAAACGTGCCACACCTCTGGAATCTGCAGTCAGCTTTCCTGCAAACCTCGGCCACAGAGAATGAAATACCCCCCAGTACTGAATACACAGGGCAAAGGCTGCTGCTATATTTAAAAATACATATATGAAAATGGAACTGGAAGTTACTGCAAAGCTGCATTTGCAGGTATCATAGCAAGGAAATTTTTAGAAACCAGACCTGAAAGAATTTGCAACAGAGTTTCTCAGGATATTCCCTGTCATTTCTCATTTGCTTTGCTGAAGTGTTAAAAGAGCCCCTGGTGTCTGTAGTTATGGCTACATTAAATTACTTAATGGTTTTGTTTTGATTATATACCGTGTATATATATAATATATATTTTTTGTTTGATTATGGAAGGGGGGACTGTGGAAAGAGAATTTTAAGTTCTTTAAGAAGACACTTGACTGAAGTTAGTTACTCATGTTAAGCACCCCAGAGCAATATTGAACAGCTCTGTCCTCTTCTGTTTTGAGGAACTCCTCAAAATAAAAGAAAAATCCCTTTTTTGTTGGTTTTCCAAGAGGGAAAAAACTGAATTTAAAAATGGTTTAAACAGTTTAGTGATTCTTACTCTGTTTCTTGCAAACTTCTTCCTTGCCCCTGAGCCTGACAACTCTTCCCCTCTCTACTTGCCCACAGAATTACCATGCAAATAATTTTAGAGGTGGGTTTACATGTTTGTTTTAAAAACACTGCAGTCTCCATCTCTGGTAATCTACCAGGTGGAAGCAGATGAGTAGAATATCTTTGCATGTATTTGTAAATCTGGGTTTGAGCAGATTTGGTGTTTCTAAGAGGGCAGTGTGTGTGCAAAGTCAAGGGAACCCTTGGCAGTATAATACCATCAGTAAAGCAAAAATTTGCAGTTAACCACTAGCAGGGTTCATTGGTGGGTTTTGTTCATGCAGTGGGCTGGGTGACATTGCATTAGCCCATTCTTCTGACACATGGTTAGACATCAGTTGCCTTGCTGTTCTGAATCCTCTGAATCTCCTCTGAACAGGGAGAAGGGTATCAGGGAGGGGATGGGGAGAATAAGATAGAAAGTGGTCTTAGAGATGGGTGCTCTTCTTGTACTAACAGAGGTTTTGGTCTCAGCCTCAAGTGTTCTTTTCCGGCCTACAGACTTGTTCATCACTTATTGATGTCTTCCTGATGTCTTCCCCGTGATGGACACGAGGTGTCCATCCCATTAACCACCTGGCATCCCAGTACCTCTCTGCTCTTGCAAAAAATGGCACCTCAGAAGTTTGGGCAATATCCCTGTGGTGTTTGGCCCTCACAGTGATTTGCTTTGAATGCATCTTGATCAGAAAAGATGCTAAAAGTGCTAAGATTTTTATTTCCTTTGGTTGAGGGATGGGTGGGAGGGCAGGTGAGTCCACGTGGTGTCAAACGGGAAGCTTGATGTAGCTCAAAGTGACCTCCTGAAAGCATCCCTTCAGTCTGCGAGTCTTCTAAAGGCAGTCACTTGGAAAGGGGCTGTGCTATCCGGATACAAAGTGCCTGCTGTGTTTTGTATGGCAGAAATGCTGTGGTTGTGTACTGCTGCAGGTTTTTGTTGTCCTTCTACAGATTTTGTTGTTGGTTTCTCCTTTGACCTGTTGCACTCAACTTCATGTCACTTCCTGACAAAACTGGCCTCTTAAATAATTTAAAGTTTACTTAGAGAGCAAAGCCTGGACAGTACAATGTGTTGAATGTATATTGGATGAAATAATTTCCTTACTGACTTTTGTACTCTTTGAGCTTTGCTTAATTCTGAGCATGTTATAGAAAAAAAGTGCCTAAAAGTGAAGATATTTGCATTTTAAGTCCAGAGTGGCAAAACTGAGTCCTGTGTACTTGTACTCTGTGCATGTTAGGACAAAAATAAAATGGAGGAAGATCTGAAAGAAGCCTTTTGCATCACTTGAGGCCCAGTGGGAGCTGAGGGTCAGGATTGCTCCGAGAATTAATCAGTTCACTAGAGAATACGATAATACAAGGAAATGTTATATTGCAATAAGGTTTTCAGGCTTTATATTAGTAGCAGAAACTTGAAAAATAAAAAGAGAGTGAGAGAAAGCCTGAGACCAGAAGTGGCCTGAAGGGGAAACGGCCAAGACCAGCTGAGAAATGCAGAGAATGGTGATTCAGGAGTGCTGCTTCACTGCATCTTTGTGTGAAACTCCTGTCTTTGTCTTATGAAGGGGGGGGTGAGGGCAATCACAGTTCTGTGCAATCTCACTTCTTCATGCAGTTTGAATAACGTGAAACAGTTCTGGGCCTTCCACTTTTCTTGCAGACTGAGGATTTTAAACAGGGAATGCCAGGCCTGCAGAAAAGTGACTGTAATCACAAATCCAAAAGCTGCGTGTGACCTTTCTTGTCATTTCTAACAAGCCAGAACTTTGCAGAAATCTGCCCAGGCAAACTTTTGGTCCTGCTGTGCCCCAGTGCAATAATTATAATGCAGAAACAGCTGATGGGTCACGTCTCCAGGCCTGCGCAGCGTTATGACTTGCTACCTACATTCCATGTTTAGCTTTGAGTGATCAGATGGTGCAAGCAATGTGAGCTAGCAGTGCCTGAGGACATGCAGCCGGGCAACACGTCCTGTCCCTCTGCAGCTTTGGCTTCTTTTCTCTGCTTCTGTCCCGTCCCATCCCCTTAAGGTGATGCATTTTACAATAAATACCGCTCTCTGTAGGAGGTCAGCTGCCCCTGTGGAAGCATATGTGCCATTCCCACTGTGCTGTGTGTTAAATCCAAGCGCCCAAGGTTTGTAAATATTGTCTTTAAAGTACATGGGGACTCGAGATGAGCTGCTTGCTCTACTTGCTAGTGGCTGTGGAGCTGTGGTTGGTACATGTGGCACACGGTGGCAGGCTGTTTCAGCATTGTTACTGATGTGACTTAATGAAGCATGAGTGGTACTGGAGGGGGTAAATTTTGTCTTTGGACATGGGGAAAGGGTCATTGACAAAAGCTTACAAATAAATAAATGAGTTGAAAATTAGGCTTCATTCAGCCATATGCGGGAAGGGAGATGGATATTTTTGAGTTGTGTTTGTTTTGTGCTTAGCCCTGTGCAAAAGTTACACCCAGTCCTTGATGTAGGAAAAATGGGATAGGTAAGCAGAAAAGTACTAACTCATTGCCGAAGACTGCTCTTGCTCTCTTACTCCCCTCATCCAGGGATGCCATGGGAGAGGTGCAGTAGAGACAATTGTAATGAACTTATTTTCACTGGGTTTAATCAGAAAGCTGAACTTCAGGTAGATTTTTAAATGTTTTTATGGCAGAGATGTTGCAAGTGGGCTCTGACTTGGAGAGAAGGGAGCAAGGGGGGGAGCAGGAGGAGGGAATCTGTAGATGGAGCTGGTTGTGGGTTCGTTCCACTACATCTTTTCATCTTTCCCTGGTACTGCAGCACCGCGGGAGTAGAGTTACCGACAACATTCTTGCTCAGGTCTCTCATCCCTCACTCAAATAGAGGGTGTAATTTGACTATGTCTCAGCTCCCGTGTATGAAGGCTGTTGATGAAACTATATGTACGTGCATTTTTAAGTGCAAACAAAAAACAAACCCAAACAAACGCAAATCTCAAATCGGATCTGTTCCGTGATCCTGGATCACTATGTCGTTGTTCAAACTCTAGGACTGGCATGAGGCTGGAGGGAAAACACGTGGCCAGAGCTGCGGGGTAAAGTGAGGACTGGCAGTCTGTCCTTCTGAATGACAGCCGTGGCTTAGATCAGGTTAAATCAGTCTGTACGCTGCAGGCTGAGGCAAAGCAGAATGGATTAAAAACAGGTTTTCACATCTAGCCTTGAGTTTCCTGCAATCCTGCATCAGCTTGTGGGGGTGCATGTATTTCTGCATCCTAGCTGCCATGGAAAATGAGAGACATCTTACAGGGCAGTTCTCGCAGTCAGTATTCACTGAACTTTTCCTGATTTGAACGGCTGTGTCCACACCTGTCACGGATAGACTGTGAATCTGGATTTTTACTTCCTGGTTCTCCATACGTATCAGCTGCTTCTGGCTGCACACAGGTTAACAGTGAGGCCTGCTGGGCTGCTTAATGGGTGGCCTGGCACTGCTTTTAGGCTGATGCAGATCATTTCTATTGGCCAAGGTTATCTCCTCTTGACCTTGTAGCCAGAACTCGGCCTCCCGGTGGCATGGTAATTGTGAAAAGGAGGTCTTCTGAAAGAATTCTTAAAGGCTGGAATATCCTTTCTGGTCTTGTGAAAACCATGTTTTGTTTTCATCACCATTCTGAATGGGAAAGGAAAGTGCCTTACTTAATGTTGAGTTGGCAAATTCAGAGATGGTTGTGTTTAAAGATTATTTTCTTCTAAAATCCAGGGTGGAGACTTTGTAAAATGAGTATTGCAGGAGGCTGCTGTACTACTATCCACCTTCACTCCTGCTCCTTGGTTGCTTGCTCACTGCATGCTGGTAGCTTGCTGTATGTGATACATGGCATCTGATTTCTTCCTAGCTGTAGCCTTCTGTACCAAAATGTCTTTTACCTTGGTTGCAGTTGGTTCAGTTTACGGGACTAAATGTGTTTGCATGTTTTTGGGATGAACAGGGACTTCTGTTACCTGTGTAATGGAATGAGGCTGAGGGATTAGTGAGGAAAATGGGGAGAGAGGGAGGAGTTGAATGGGGTTTCTTTTCTTTTCTGGAGTCATTAGGCTCCTCCCGTAGCAGAGAGGGAGCATAGTACATGGAACCTAAAGACCTTTAAAGTACATGCTGAAATGGATGCTGGGAAGATACAGTACAGTGCTTGGGCACAACTCCAAGGCTCCCAAGGCAAGTAATATTTAAACAAGCTGAACAGCCCCTTTCGGCAAGCAGCAGGAAATCCAGCGCTGAGCTTTGTGTTGTTGCATGGTCAGCAGAAGATAAAAGCTCAGGCTATGCAGCTGGGGTTCCCTCCTATCACTGGATGGCAAACTGTTAAGAAAAGATAAAAGGACAGAAAAGGACAGGGGGTCGTCTTATTGAAAAGCATTCCTTCATATTTTAAGCCATCGAAGTACTTTGAAATACATTGAGCCTGATGTAAGGCAGGAACAGTGCCATCGGCAGCTGTTGGGGTGTTTTGGAGCTTCTACATCAGTTGGCAGACAGAAGATGAATTTGTCCCTCTGCTTCATCAGAGATAAGGATTTAACATGGGTAGGACTGTGATAGGCATAGATGCCTCACCACGAGCCCCACAGCAGCAGGCAGGAGCTTCCCAAACATTTTTTTTTTAGGAGCAAGGCGTGTAATGGCGGGTGTGCTGCTGACTGGGGGTCTCATTCTGAAATGTAACCAGCATTCAGCCATATAGAGTCTTTCCAGGTCTCACTTTCTGCGGCTCCTCCTTGGTTAGGAACTATTTTAACAATGAGGAAGAGAATTTAAATGAATGAGATTGCTAGTTCGAGTCTTCTAATCAGTATTTACTGTATTCCTCCCCTCTGTCCCTCCTCCTTTTTTCCTGCATCACAGTACTAGTGTCTTGGGAAAGAAAATGCTTCAGAGCATTTGTTACCAATTTAGCAGCAAGTACGTGCTCAAATTTGGGATTTCTGAGATCTGTGTGTGCCATATGTAGGCAAAATGTAGTACTTGCAAGTTCCAGTAGAAGGGAATAAACACAAATTTGCTGTTCTGCAGCTAGTGTTTCTTTAATCTAATGAGACTTACATTTGTGCAGCCTTTTTGTTTTGGTAAGACGGTTAACCGTCCTCCCTAGGGTGCCTAATTGCTTATCATGAACTAATCAGTCCCCTGGGTATATGAAGGGATGAAACACTGCCAAGATAGAGCCTGTGACTTCCCCCAGAGGTGTGATAACCCTCCCAATTACCCCACCCTTCAGGGAGCTTGCTTACTGCTATTTTAAAGACCTCGTTACTTCAGAAATTATCCATGTTTGGAGATTTTAGGAAGCTTAAAGGGGTGTAGCTACTGAGAATCTTTTGAACCTTTAAGCTCTCATATTTTTTACGTCAAATTTGTATTGAATATTGTTTCAAGTTTGATGTGGAAATGCTGAACATGTTTCTATTTATGAAAGTGCCTACCTTCATAGCCGTTATGGCATGTCAGACCCTACCAGATAAGGAAAGGGCCAGTTTCTGTCTTCAGCTGTTAGTAGATAGGGATGACAAAATCTTCTACCTTCAGAAACCCCATTTGAAGCTCACATGAAGAAATGAGTGAAACAAACCTGGTGGTGACTCTATTCTAATTTTTGGTAGAATGATAGTTGCACATTACCATGTGTGAAATGAGTGGGTAGATTAAGAAAAGTTTTTCACCTTACAATAAAAAATAATTGATTTAACTCGTGGTTTTGCTTGCATTCACCTTTCAGTTCCTTGTTTTAACTCATTCATAAGACATGCTTGTCTGCTCTACAGGTTGAGATGGCTACTGATTCCCTGAATTCTTCTCTTGTTATCTTTTTATATTGAATGGCTGAGTGCAATGAGGCATATAAAACTTACTACAAAACAATAATGTTTGAACTGGAAGTGGAAAACAGCTCCTGCTATTTAGCATCTGAGTGAAAACATGAGTTGTTATGTTGAGGTTGCTTTGTCCTTTACTTTTGTTCTGAATGAACATAATTTTTGTGTGAAATTTGGAGGATTTAATCTGTCAGTTGGGTAGAAATAACAGTTTGTTCCTTGAAAGAGTTGTAACCTAATCAATGAATAATACCAAATTTCTTGATTCTTTGAAAATACGTAAGTTTTCCTTCACTTCTGGTTGTAGAGTATATTCTGAGTGACCTTAGCAAGATCAATGTAAATATAAATATTGTTGTAGTGTGTACTGGTTTAAAACTTTAAAGCAAGGTGATTTCATGCTTAGAATTAAAAGAAGGTGGCTGTGTGGGCGTATATGTTTATATGCCTGAGAAAATGTAAATGTGGAAGCATCACTCCTCAAAAGAAGTGTGACTTTCAGTATCATAGGTCTGATTATGATATTTCGATGTTGCTTTGCTATGTGTGCGTATGTGAAAGTGATTAGTCGAGTTTCCACTGGCAAACTCTTGCTGTCCTGCAGAAATTGGGGTGGGTTCACAGGCCATGTGATCACTTGCTGTTATTGTTTTTTCTCTATTTGCAACTACTGCTTTACCCATAATGGGGTTGAACTGATACACAGTTCATAATAATTTGTTTCAGGCTAATGTTTTTGTTAAGTACATATCAATGGAGGCAGCAGAAGGAAATGAATTTCCCTTTTCATATGTGAATTGTTTCAAGAATTGTCTGTGTCATCTGTTTGATGGAAATGTGTGAAGCACTAGCAGTAGAATTGGTTTTTGGAAGGAGAGGGTGGTTTTGGACTAGCAGCAGACGTTTTTGGCTGGAGGAATAGCAACTTGAAACTTCACTTGCTGAAGAAACCTGTTCACAATTTTGTCTGTTTTTTTTTTTTTCCCCAGCGTTCCTGAAATAAACTTCCTGCAATTCTTTGCAGTGTGCAGGTGTCCAGACTCCCCTTTACTCATGGTCGCCTGTGAAACCCACCAGGCATCTGAAGGCTGTACCTAAAATTCTGCTGGCAGTGCAGCACACTGCAGTGGCCTTGGTATAGTTATGGTGGACACCTTGTACAGCCACAGCTGTAGCATCCCCTCGTAGTCCGAACAACTGAGTATTGCGGTCCAGGAGCCTACACGTGTGGAGGACTGCCTGGAATAGAAAAAGGAAAGCTGCAGAGATTGTAAGCTGCTGCTTGATCCGTGTGGCTGTTGTGCCGAGGAGCATCAAAACTTTGCTGGATGGATCCGACAGCTCGTTGCAAAGTAGAGGGTCAGTCTCGCTGGTTATTTGCAGTTCTTAACCTTAGTGGATTTTAATTTTTTTTTTGTTTCCTTTGTTTTTATATTTTTCTCTGTATGCCTAAGAGGATTGTGGCCTTGCAACCAGAATGCTCATGTTCAGGAAACTTAAGGCTGTTCCTACTGAAGGGCTTTGAAGATCAGCAGGCATTTCCTCCAGGGTTTACAGCGTTGTTGGAGGAAACAGTCCCTGCAGAAGTCTTCAGGCCTATCCGCCCGACTTCGGTCATTTCTTACCTCACCAGCACGTGGATTATGCTGTTTGCAGACTGTCTAAGCTGCACGATGACCTCCGTGGATTCTTCATGAGCTTTTACAAGGCCAGGCCAGTGTACTTTGTAAAATCCTTTAGAAATGCCTGCTAGGCTTTTAAAGTCCTAGAGCATAGACTATACTACAAGGAACTTGGAAGGTCAGCAGCTGTATATGGTTGTGGATGAAGGGGGATTTTTGTGTGTGTGTGTGTATGCAGTTCTTGTTTTAAAAATACATACTTTTTCAGGTCAGATAGAGATATATTGTTCCTGAGAAGGCTTCTTGTACTCTCTGATAAAGCTGAGGGACTTCTGATTTCCCTAAGAAATGGATGAACAAGATCCCTATGCCTTTTCTTTGCATGCCTGTTGCAATCTATGAAAATGAACAGATGCTGTTTCATTTTGTCAGTGTGCTGGAAGCACCTCCCACAGGTTACTTGCATGCGTGTACTTCAAAATAGAAAGAAAACTCATACTGAAGAGTACCACTGGCAAGTAACTCTGCTGTTTAAAATTTTCCAAGCGGCTTTCCTGTGCAGATCTCAACTTGGAGAAGCTTGCCAGCACTATCTACTGCTGTAGTTAATTTACCGAACGAAACCAAGAAAGAAACTTTGTATTTCAGAATTTAGAGCTCTTCAAACAAGCCCAAAGGCCAGCTGGTACAAGCCAGTGGGTGTGCTCACAAAACTGTGGCACCTTGTACATCAGTGGTGGGAGAGTTATTTTTCTGAGGGCTGGGTTTCTCCTTCACCTGGAGGAAGCAATAAACCTCATTTGGAGTGATCTTTGGGACTCTGGCATCTCTGGCAAATATATATCTAGAATAACCTCTGGTGAAATGAAAACAGCTAGTTTGTATCTTTTAACTCTGGCTCACAATACCAGGAGAATGTCGGTGATGGTTGTCTATGCTTAATATCACATGGAGATTATGTAGATGGTTTGTATCTGTTCCTGGTCCTTAGCAGACTGTAGGAGTTGCTTGACTTGAAATGTGCTTGTGCCTCTTACGGTACAGAGCAGATGTTGGCTTTGGCTTGTGGGTCTGCAGAGAGTCTCCCTGGCGTGGAGATACAAGCTAGGAAGGAGCACTTCCAGTTATCTTGCTCATGAAAAAGCTGTGTAGGCCCTTGGGATATTGCAGTTGGAGGCTGATACTACAAGTGCCCCCTAGGGTGGATGGGAGAGTGAGGGCTGTACAGCATGCTTGTGAGTCCCTTTGCTCCAGCATATCTCTTTCTCCTCCCTGTGGCATGTGGTTTCCCCTCTGAAAATTTCAAGCTTAAACTCCCTGATTTAAAAATCTATTTCAGGGGGAAGGGGTAAGGATATGATTTGTGTTTCTGAACTTTTAAAATTATCTTGGTTATAGATTTTTGTTGTTGTTTGGAGGATGTGATAGGGGGAATAGTTCCTATGCTGACCAGAAACAGAAGACAGGAAGATAATGATGTTAACAAGGTGGGGGAGAAAAGGAGGTGTTTGTTTAGAAAAAGCCTAGTCACTAAAGCCTGTGGGGCAGAGGAACCCTGCTGATAACACAGATGAAACAGTCTGCCTCTTTCCTAACTTTAGAGGAGTGGAGCTTTGTAATAAATGGCTGCCATGTGGCAGCTGTCTCCCAGCTTCCTGAGCCTGGCAGTAGTTAATCCTGTCAGCAAGTCATGCTCCCTGGAAAAGAGCAGTGAGAAGAGCTTCAAACTCTTGAATCATTCTATCTGAAAAATATTTGCATGTTGAATCTCTTTCTGCTTAAAACAAGTTTGGTAATTTGATGGAGGCTTCCATCTTTAAATAACATTAAAGTGCAGCTGTGTTGGCTTTTAAATAAAATGTTTGAAACGTGCTGAAATACTGCAATTCTTTTCTCTCTTTAAAAAAGCCATTTTAGTTTTGGAAGGTATATGTTCCAGAGTACAAACTGTACTGTGTAGAGAAGGGACAGTCTGTGTTGCTATCCCTGTGTGTTAAGAAACTACAGGTTGAGCATTTGAGATCATGGTTATCCTTAAAAGCTTGAGGCTTGAAAATTAATCTTTTAACCTCACTTTGCTTTTTGTAATTTGCTGAGCATATACTGTCTCTGTCCCTTTTTTTAAAGCCAAAAAACTAGAATTTTGACTTTAAAAATTTGAGATTTTGTGCAGTAACGTAGCACCATCAGACTTTACATGCTTGTGATAAAATCTTGGTGGTTGACACTACTACCAGGAAATGGGTTTAAATCCCTGTCATTTCTACTTTTTCTTTTCTCATTTTGCTGTGTTATCTTGTGAAGCATAAAATGTTTTGGCATGCTACCTTGTACAGTGCTCCAAGCAGAGAGTGTGCTGGCATCTCCTGCAAAGACAGTGTGATTGGGCTGCAAAGGATGAGTTGGAAGCTCTGCAGTAAGCAAACTGATGCTCTCCCCCTTGGGCTTGCCTGTGTTTGCTAGCATATGGATGCAGTTAGAGTGCTGAAACACCATGTGGGGACATAGCTACTCCAAAAGGAAGGAGTTTTTCCTGGTCTAGCTTATCCTATTTTCAGAATGATTTTTGTAAAATTGCCTGTGCATTCAGTTCCTCTTTGAAACTCTCTTCAAATCCTCATCTTGGAGGAAGAGAATTGGAGCCAGAACACTGCACAAGAGGCAGGGCACTAGCACGGGAGATTTTCTATATCTTCCTCAGTGTGATTCGTCCTGCCTCTCTTAATTCCTGCCAAACCCATCCCGCACACACACACGCAGCTCTGGCTGCCATGTGAAGAGCAAGTGAGAGGGGGTGAAATGTTTGCTTGTTTCTCCCTCCAGAGATTTGCTTTAAACCTTCACCTCGAGTACTGGCTCTGAAGCTGCCCTTGGCTGAGCTGCTGGCCATCAGGGTGAGGGACAGAGATGGGGTTGGGGACAGGCCCTCCCTCCCCCCCTCCCCAACAGCTGCAGGCACCAATTGCCAGGGAGCAGCCTGGCCACATGGTTTAGTGGCTTTCTTCCTCTTGTTACTAATGTGCCTCCTTGTTTCCGTGATGCTCTGCAGAGGAACAACCAGACGGATTGTCTCCTCTCGGGGTGGGTGCCCAGGCATCTGCACAGCCAGTTGGTATGGCACAGGAGCCCCTGTTCTTTCAGTGACACCAGGGGCTATTGATGGCAGGCTGGGGCTGTGCTGTTGCTGCTGCACAGATGCTTGCTCTTGGCCCACCTTAAAAGGACAAGATATCCCGTGGTTTAGACTGGCCATATATTGTCGGGGATGTCAGCATCTCCGTCACAGCTACCCAGCTGAGCCCAGCGTCCCACTTTGCCTGCCCTTCGTGCCTGCAGCCTCTCCTCAGTCAGAGCTGAGGGGTGCTGTAACTTGGAGTATTAGAAGGGAAGGTCTCTTTTCTTCTCTGTTACTCAGAAATGTTTTCCATCTGGCTCTCCTTAGTGCAATGCATCTAGCTCACCCCTTGGGCTCTTGGACAAGTATCTCATTCCCACAGTACAGTACTTTCTTAGGCACACAGGTGATGGGACATTAACCTATAGCTTACCATGTCCCCTCTAGGGTTTTAAGTCAGGTGGGTTTGTCAGGGCAAAGTGAAAATGAAAAAAAAACCAAAACTAAGCAACAAATGCACAAAGCTACATTTTGGCTGTTTCCTCATTTTGCAATCCTTCATCCCCTCCTGCTTGTCTGAGATGGCAGCAGCAGATGAGGTTTTGTCTCCCAGGGCTGCGCTTCCCCAGGATTGCTGGGGGGATCAGACTCAGACAGGTGCATCTCCCTCAGCCTGTTGGGCATGGAGACACACACAGTGTGGTGGTCCTTGCTTCAGCTTCCCCCTGCCCCTCTGCTCTCTTGCCTTGTCCTGGGCTCCTTCAGGGCTTGTGGGCAGTAGTTCTGGCAGGCAGTGTGATGCCACTTGCCTGACCTGTCCTGCCTTTGCGAGATACTTCCATCCCACGCTCAGGGCTCACTCTCTTCAGTCTCTGGCTCTGCTCTGGACTCCCACCCTCTCCCACACCATGTTCCAAGGCTATCCCCTTGCCCAGTGGGATGTGAGCCAGCCCTGGCCCGAAGGAGAGATGCAGCAACTGGACTAGGGAAGACTGATTAGCATGGGGAGAGACCACGAGCCGTGTCCCAAGGAGTTTTGCCCTGCTGCAGTCAGTGCCAGCCCAGGGGAGATATGAAGGGACTTTCTCGGGTTGCCACTTCATCTAAGGCAAATAAACTGGAGTTAAAGCCAAGAAACACATCGACTTCCTGGAACTCTGCGAGCCGTCCGCACAGCTGTCCCCACTCCCCGAACACATGCAAAGCAGAGCTTATAAGGACAGACAGTATTGCTTTTGTGTCCCTCCTCAGCCAGTGGGGAGGGCGCAGGGGAGGGGATGTGCTGGGTAAAGCCCAAGGCCTGTCTTGTTCCGTGTTCCCCACGAGTTGCTGTGATTCCCAGTGACCGGGGGAAACCAGGCTCCCTTCCCACTGGCCTCCTAACAGCTGTGCAGCCAGGCAAGGATGAGGATGGAGGGTGTTCGCAGTTGTCAACATGGGAAGGAAAGGAGGGATGTCTGCTTAGAACCACTTGTTTTACTCTCCTGTTGCCCTGACTTTATTTTGTTGCCTAAATGTAGTGTTCATGGTCCCAGGTTTGTTAAGCTGCCTTCAAATCTCAGTATCCTTTTTCCTTGAGCAAGCTCTTGAAGCTGACTGCAGTTTGGCAACATTTGGCTTGTGGGTCTGCATAGAGTCTCCCTGGCGTGGAGATACAAGCTAGGAAGGAGCACTTCCAGTTATCTTGCTCATGAAAAAGCTGTGTAGGCCCTTGGGATATTGCAGTTGGAGGCTGATACTACAAGAGGGCCAGGTACTCACCAACAAGCTGATACGAACAACAGAGATGCGGAGCAGCTCATAGATATGTCTTTGGTCAGGGGGAAGGAGTGCGAAGGTATTAGAAAAGTCTCAAAATTCATCAGCAGCTGCTAATCCTAAATGCAGCCATAGGTTATTGCAGTTCTTGCAATGCTGTGTGTTCTGTGTGGCACTGCCATCCCTGAACGAGGCAGTGCTGGTCAGGAACTCAGTGCAGGCTCAGCTCAAACTCTATGAGGTGATTACAAAGTGGGCTGGGCTTTCCTGTTGGGAGCCAGGGGGCCATCAGGTTTCGCTTTCACTCTTGATGCCAGAGCAGCTTTTGCCTGAGTTCTCTTTTCTAGCCTAGCAAGACCTCAGGTTCGTGCATGAGGGCTGTTCTCACAGCACACAGCACTTGTGAAAGGTGCAAACATGGCTTCCATCTTCAAGTTAGCAAATGGAACGCAGGGCCAAGAAGATGGGCATGAATTAGTTTTGTATTAAGGCTGCCTGGTAGCTGTGTGTATTGCTGTAAACCAGTTGGACCATAAAGGTGGATTTCATCCAGGAAACCCCTGCTTTGCCCATATGGTGTCTCTTTGTTATACTAGTACAACTTCCTTGTTTTCGGTTTCTTGCACCAATGTAATGCCAGAGTATTGTGATGATTCAGAGTTGTCATTCACTAAAGGCGTTAGCTAAGTTCAAATTCTGGTATGCTTTATGGAGAGAAGCTTCTGGTCGTCTGAGACAAAGTCCTGAAGAGCATTACTGGTCCATAAGTCACCAAAAAGGGGTTTTCAAAAGCTACATAAAAACTAAATGCACACATGTATCCCATCATGCTTGCAAGGAAATAAAACAGGAGGAGTAAATATGTTTGAATATTTAAAATTTAGCATAACTGTTAGATGTTAGAGCAACAGCATGCAAAATAGTCTGGAAATACAGGGATCATCTTGTTCCTGTTCAGAGCTTCTTCCCCTGTCCCACTCCCACCAGAAGATCATCCTTAGTTCAGTTTTAAGGCATGGCCATAAGCTTGTGGTTCACATGTTTATTCCATCACTGGGTGTATCTGTCAGTGTACAAGTTAGACATAGGGATGTTGTAGACTCACAGGGTTATTTCAAGAGGCAAAGTATTATACCTGCACTAACGCAGGTAAAATGATCGTATCGCTAATAGAGAGTTTCTAGAAAGAGAAGAATCTGTCATCCTTGGTGCTCAGTACCCTTCAAGAGATGTTACTCCTCTTGGTTGTTGTTTTTGTGTTTGGTTTTGGGTTTTTTTGTAGAAGAAAATGTTACTTTACAGGTGCAAGTTCAGAAGCTTTGGGGTAGCATTCTTAGTTTTTACTGTTAAGTGAAAGAGCGGCCCCCAGATACTCCCATGCCACTGTCTTTCTTTCTATGCTTGTCTTCCTTTCCCCATGGGCTGCTCTGTACTGGTGCTCCAGCAGTGGGGATGGTGAGGTGACACTCCCAGTGTAATTTTCTACTGCTGGGGTGCGGAGTCAGCACCAACACTTCAGTAGCAAGGGCAGAGTTGGTATTAAAATAAGGTCAGTTGGGAAAACATTGTTCGTTTGGTTTTCCTTTGCCTTGAGGCAGTGCTTTGAGTAGTGTTAACCCTTTTTTCTTCCCACACCATGCCTTTTCACCCTCCTTCCTTCCTGCCAGCTTTGATGGAAAATTATGTTCAAAAGGTAGTGCGGGTGATAGCGCGCATCTCTTTTGGGGTGGGAGTGACCATTTGCGCTTGGGAGCTTTGCCTTGTGCTCTGGGAGTAAGATCACTCCTCTGTGTAGAAGCTTAGTAAGAGACCAGTGCATAGAAGCAGTTCAGAGTGCAGTGTAGCGATTCTTAGGTATTATAATCTCCAGGGTAAACAGTAAACTTTGTTTATTCAAATGCAATATCTCTCTTTGAAGTTCTGTTCTTGTCTAAATTTGTATACTAGCAGGTCTGGCCTTCATTTAAATGATCCTTGAGTTTTTTTCGTGCCACTTAGGAAAAAAACAGTGGGAAAGCCTTGACTAAGCTAATAGTGTTGCTAAGATGGAAATGATGAAGAACGCTCAGGATTCCTGTTTGGACCTCATGGGAAAAAGTGGTTTGAAATGGGGGGAAATGGCAGTGGTACACATTCCTAAACCTGTCATTTTTTTCCCCTGTTTCTTCTCCCCCACTGTGTTCTGTACTAAATACTACAGTATGTTTAATGAAACCAATAAAAGTATTTGGCCAAGAGTGTTAATCTTTCCCTAGGCCAATTAGTGCATGGCTTCTACTTTTAATGTTAATGTGGATTTTTTTCGGAAGGCAGAACAATGAGCAGCTTTGTGCTATGTACCAGGTTTTCCCCCTTCTTGCCTGTATTGTGCGTTTCTTCCTATCTATTCCAAAGGGAGAGCTCATGTGCAAAGACAGTGAGCAGTCTGGAACAGAAACTTGTACCAGCACCCAGGGGCCAGGACGTGCTGCTCTGTGCTTGTGTAGCTGCCTCTCAGTTGCAAGTCAAGTGATTGTGACTCTGAAGACTCGTCATTTTTTCTCCTTTCTGCTTCCTTCTCCTGTGGCCTGTGTTCTTCTTCCTTTTCCTGTGGCCTGTGTTCTCCTTTTTGCTTCATCCATGATGCTCTTCACAGAAGGAGAAACAGCTGTAGCTGTTTTAGAGTGGTCTTCAAACAAACAAACCAAAAAAACCCAAATAAATACACATAAGCAAAGCAGGGGGAGTAACTGTTGATGGGCTCAGCTTTAACATACAGTGGAGTCACACTTTATCCCAAAGGAGGAAATAGGTCTAGCAAGTGTCTTCCTGTACAGACTGAATGGGAAGCAACAAGGTTTTTTTTCCTTTTTTTTTTTTTTTGTAAGCTCTGCTTTTGCAGTGACTCTCCCATTAGCTGGTTATGTGGGGCATCAGGGGTGGACCTCTGTCAGAAGCAGAAGCTAAAGGCCCCTCAGGGTGCTCTGTGGGATGGAAGTTGCCCCAGTTTTGTGGTTTCAGCAACCTCATCAATTGGAAGGACCATGTTCCTGCAGAAGAGACAGGTCTCTTGGTGTGGCCGTGCACAGAGGGCTGCATTTGTCTGGTTTGGTCCTGTCCCCCCTACCATTTGTCAGCACTCTCGGTTAGTCACTTGCTCTCTGCTTTTCCTCCTTTTCACACAGGATGAATGTGACACTGGGGGGTTTCTTCAAAGTAGAAGATGAGTTGAATGCTTGTGGCCACTTCCCTGTTTCCTAGAGGCTTTGGTCCAATGCTGAATGCAACCTGAGGCTGCACTGTTTCTCAGCTTATTTCCTGTTTATCCTTTTTCCTGGAGGTCTTTGTTTTCTTTTGGGGAGAGGGAGGAAGGAGGCTCTATCAGCACAACCTCCAAGCAGGGGCATTTGGTGTGAGCTGGGAAGGTTTACAGTCCTGAAGGCGGTATGGCATAGGCCACCTGTGGTGGTTGCTGCGTGTCTGATTCCCTGAGTTTCATAGGTGCTGTGGAAAAAAATCCCAACACTTTCCCATCCTCAATGAGGCAATTTTTAAAGGGAAACAAAAAACAACCAACCCAAAGCAAAAAAAAAAAAACAAACCAGCAGCACAAGGCTGCAAGAGAAATCTCTCAGTATGTTCCTGCCTAAAGGCACTCTGCCATGGGTTTTCCCACAGGAAGGAGTGATTTGGCCCAGCATTCTTATTGTTTCTATATCCTATTGCAAATAGAAAGTTACGCTTCTGAAATTGGTGTGTGCTGCTCATGCAGTTGTCTTTTTTCAGTGGTGCATTTTTGTTCCATGCAAGAAAGTGGAAAATACATAGGTAAATAAAAGCATGCAGCAGCAGTTCAGTTGCGATCTCTAGACTGCTTTCAAAATTGGAAATTTTTAATGTGCAGAAAATGGTTTTAAGAGCAATATCCCTGACTGCATATATTCATTTGCCTTTGGAGGAGGATATTTAGATTCAGAAAGGAAAAATAACCTTTGGCTCATAGAAATTGTGAAAGGCTGTAATAGTATAATATATTGCTTTCCTCCTGAAAAAAAAAGAGAGCTAGTTGGCAGGTTTTTCTGAAACAGTAGGTAGACTTTTTAATGTGCATGTATGCCCGCCTGTTCTGCAGGCTCTTTCTGAGCATTTCCCGTTTTCAGTGTTGCTAAAAGCAACACTAGGAATTCTGACTGTAGTTCTCTGGGAAGCTACCGAGCTGTCTTAAAAGTTACCTTGGCAAACACAGGAGTCTTCACAGTTACACAATAGATTTTTTCCAGGATGTATCAGTGGTGACATTAATGTTCTAGGTATTGACTGAAAGAGGAATGAATACGTGTATTTTGGAAGGAATTGTGTATTTTGTTTGTTTAGGGTTTTTTTAAGGACTAAAGCACTTATTTTTTTAACAGAAATACCTCCAAATAGTTTAAACTGGTCCTTGTTTTTCGTAGTGCTAAGCAGATAGAGCAAGCGGTTTTAGATTTAGGCCAGTCTTGAAAATAATTCTGTTGTTTATTCTATTCAAAAGTAAGTCAGCTACCACAGAAGTGATTAAAATAAGATGGCGGCAGGGGGGAAAGAAATAATTATGTTGCTCTTGAATGAGATGGACCTTTTTAAAAAAACAAACAAAAAATAACAGTAAAATTACAACAGTTAAAAACAAAATAAAGACAAACTAATGGCTCCCATAATTAGTGGAGAAAACACTGAAGGATGGGTGCTTGGCCTCACCTTGGAGCAAGAAATCCCTGTGTCACAGGGATCACTAGTATTTTCTTAACAGAAAAGTACAAAAGTAATTAGGGAAAAGTTACTTTGAGTTGTTCAGGTTAGTCTGTTTGTCTGGTTTTGAAGGTGCAGAGAGAAAGCAGTGTTTGTTAGGAGGTTGATCTTTTCCTGAGCTTTCCACTGCCTGAGCTTAGTCAGGTCCCAGGTTTTGTGTCTAGACTGCAGTGGCTCACTGTGTCAGATCATCTGTGTGCTGCTCCTTAGAAGGTCGGCAGCTAAATGTAGGAAGGTTGAATCCACTGCTTTGTCTAGCATAGTGTGAAATGAGGAGCTGCTTGACATGAGGTGGGCCCTTTCTTTTTGCCTGCCTTTTCTTGGGTGCTCTGAATTGTTGGTAGTTGGGATAAAGTGGATATGTATTGTTTTCAAATGCTGTTCAAACAGCATTTGAAGATGTGTTGCATGACTGATTTGTATGTTGTCCTTGGGAATGTCTTTTTTTTGAAAGGAAGAAACCCTCTTAACTGTGGTTTGAAGGCAGTTGTCTCTGTTCTCTTGATAAAAGGAAAACCTGTATTGAGCTTACTGGATGTGATTTGTAAATCTGAGATGATGAAATGTCCATAGTGTGTTTGTTTTCATAATGAAATAAACATTTTGCTTTTAAGGTTATAAAGGCATATTTCTCTGTTAAAAGCATATCAGTAGTTTTCCATATTACAAATAACCTTTTCCAGAGGCTATAGCCATGAGTGCTGTGGGCAGAGAACTCTTGTTTTCTCATGTGTTGATCATTCCCCGTCACTTCTAAAAATGATGTTTAACTGCCCTGTCATTCTCCAGAGAGAACAGGCACCCTTCCATAAACCCCAATGATAGCATGATAAGTTTGTGGTTTCAGAAAAGGGTGTGGAGGAGTTCTGTTGGTACATACAATGGTTACTTATGTCTTCAACTCATGTGGGAACCTTGGGCAGTGGATGTGAGGAATGTGCCAAATGGTCCCAGAAGCCTCTGTAGTAATTTCAGCACTGCTAGAAGGAAGAAGGTGGCCACCATGAATTCATGTATTGGAGTAAATGTTAATCTTCCAAGAAGAGAAGAGGGGAGCAGTGCATGTATGAAATTGAATCACCTAAATTCTCTAGGTGCAGAATATTCTTCCCACTTCTTAATCAAATATGACTACTGTCAGTGATATGCTAGCTTGTGCTCTGTTCCTCCATTTTTTGCTGGCTTAATACTGTGGACTAAGCTGGTAAGGGTTTCTTTGTTTGTCCAGGTTTTGCCACTGGCAGAAGCAGCAGCATCTCCCAGCCCAGTGCCTGGGCACTCATGAGAGTGGATGCTTGGCTGCACTGGCACCGCTTGTGTGCTTCTGTTATCAGACCTATCTGGTAGTAGTCAGGGGAGCCCTCAAAATAAAGGGCTGTAGTCTTACTTTCCTAAAATGGCTTCCAGAAAAGCTTACTCCCTTTCTTTTTTTTCCTTCTCCCTCACATAGTGCTAGAGGGTGCTGCTGAAGAAGAGGCTGAAGAGCCAGACGCAACTATACATACTACACTAAGTGAGGAGACCAGCAACCAAGAAGAGAGCCACAGTCAATCAGGGGAGAAAGATGAAGGTAACTGGTTCAACTAGCTCTGTGACTCTGTAAATTAGGGCATTGATTAGGAATGTAGAAACATTTCTCACCCATCCATACACCTTACTGTGTGAAGAGTATAAAATATAGAAGCACTGGTGTGTACATTTCTTTTCCCATCCCTACCTTCTATCTGTCTGAAAAGTATAAAATAGGCTGAGCAGAAGCATGGGCACATAAATTCTGAACTACCACTGTAGGCTTCCAAACTAAGATTTTCTTGGCTCACAGTAACTTGGCACCACATAACTTAGCCTCAAAAAACCACCTGTTTATAATCCTCAAACTTATGTTCCAAAGACAGTATTATGCAGAGATCAAATGTTCACAGATAAACGTGTTCCTCCTTGTTCACCCTCACGTACTCTTCTGTTACAGTGACTTTCTCACAACACATGTTAAGATTCTGTGCTTTCCACCAGAGGTGACAGCACTGCTGTAGTAGTGCTGTAGACTTGCAGGGTGTTCCTGTTTGTTAGGGAGACTTCTTGTGGGGGAGTGTTTAGTTTAAAAGCATCTTCCTTTTCAAACTCATAAAGAGGAAAAAGGAAGGAGTTACCTGTGTGTTTGACTTGTCTGTATGTTGAGAAACCAGAGATGAGATTTCAGGTGTATTTTGTGTTTGGTATCTGAGATAGGAGCATCCCTGCTACTTACAGCACGTGATGGAGAAGTTTGAATCTCGACAGCTTTAGCTGTGACATTAATCATGTATGTAACACATATGCTTCATGGACTAGTATGGCTTGGTAGACCAAAATCACATATGTGCCATCTGTGGCAGTAAAGAGGCAATAGGGGGGATACAGGGTTTTGTTTTGGTTGGATTTTTGCTACTTTAGCTTATTCCATATACAGAGCTGGCTTAAACCATGCTTAAAACAAAACCCAGTACCTTACACTGTGTTATTAATGCCTTAGTTGTGCAGTCCTGTTTAAAACACGTGCCTGCTTGAATGATTGTGCTTGCCAGAGTGTGCATTCATCAGTACTGCTCTACTAGTTCATGGTGATCACAAGGTACCACAAATAGTACCATTTCACAGCAAGAGAGTGTAAAGTAAATCACTCTCTAAGCTCCATATTGAATTAAGGTTGGAAATGAAGAAAGTGTGAATGTCTTATGAGGAAAAAAGTACACTTTGTCCTATGCATTCCAGTATGAGTAGCTTGTCCTAATGTAAGAACTCCAGTTATTATGGCCTGTTGCCTGTGCTCCATGATGATCCACCAGTGTGATATGAGTTACCGGCAGCTGAAAATACTGTGGGTTTTTTGGGTTTTTTTAAGATGGCCTAGGAACTCCTATGTGTGTTTTTGTTTTTAATTCCAGAGAAGCAGCTGGAAAGCTTAAACAGCTATAAGGTATCACCAAGTTCACCAAACAGTTT
Organism: Aphelocoma coerulescens; assembly: GCF_041296385.1. Lineage (NCBI taxonomy): Eukaryota > Metazoa > Chordata > Aves > Passeriformes > Corvidae > Aphelocoma > Aphelocoma coerulescens. Next base: position 78,302,961 of record NC_091015.1, on the reverse strand, counting down.
GGACGGAGCAGACTTGTCCTCCATTGACGCCATGATGTCAGCAGTGATGAATGTGGGGAAGATTGCTGAAAATGGCGGGAATTCTCAAAATGTCAAATCCCCCTCAAAGTCTCCTGCACCAAATCGGATTGGCAGGAGGAACCAGGTACATAAACCCAAATGCAGGGAGGGCAAAGGGGGGACAAGGAGCTGCATGGAAAGTGATAAGATGTAATTTATGTTTCTTTGATTGTTTTGCCTTTTTTCCCCCTCAGTGTTCTTTTCTTGCCTCTGCTGTTGTTCCTCTATGTATGTTTTCTGGTATCCCTCCAGACCATAGCTTAGAAAACTGGGAATTAGAGTTTGCTTGGATTCACACATAAAATGTTTGAGCACTAGCTCCTCCAGTATTATGCAGTGGTTAACTGGTCTATCAGATGCCCCTAGCAGCAACAAAGTCACCTAAGAATTGCCATTTTGTCCCACTGCATCCTTTCTCAGAGAGGCTCTTGCATTCACATAATCTCATGAGGTGTGCAGCTGCCCTGCCGAAGATGCAAGTGATTTATGGTTAAAGGTGGTTCTGGAACAAAACATTCATCAGGATGCTCAGTTCATACATATAGCATAAGGTACCCTTAACTTTCTTGTTAATAAAAGCCTGAAGAGCTATTGCAGAATGCCTTGTATGAATTTTGCAGAGTAAATATATGCAGCTTTTATCAGGTTTTTTCCATTTACCAGTTGATGGCACCAGCTGATAGCAATATTGATCTAAACAAGTGAAAGGAGAGAGTTGTATCAGTTAAGCTGCGGTTATTTATATCCGTGTTTTCCTCCTGCTGGGTCAAACTCCACCAAAGAAGGTGCTGCAGAATATCAAGAAAACCCCCAAATCCCTGTGGTCATTTGACTTTGGAACTTGAGGTGAAGCATGGAGACTTTGTAAATGAACAAGATGCAACAGGGACCAGAAAGGCTGAGAGGCATGACTCATGTGATGTTCCTATAGTAGTTTATTAATAGCTTGCCGAGTAGCTGCCCAGTTGACAGACTTGTCTTGGTTTTTTTAGCATGAAAGGAGTTAAAAGCCATTAACTGTAAATGAACATCCTTAAATGAGGAATGGGCAGTATACAGAGAGCTGTGTTTCTGGGATCCTGTTGTCTAGCTCCTGACTCTAAGATTTAGTTACAGTGTTCTCACTTAGGGGCTGCCCTGGTTCCTTGATTTCATCATGTGAAGTGAGGCACTGGAGTCCAGACCAAGTGTCAGGGCAGTGCTGTTACACGGCTGTCCACCGGTACACCATGTGGTCTGGCTTCAGGGAAGTTTATTAGTGTTGGTGACCTTTATTCCACCTGGTATTTCTGTGGGCATCGAATCAAAGGAAGCTTGAGAGTAAATGTGACAGGATTAAGAGGGATTCTTACGGCATAAAAATAAACAAATCTATTGAAAACATAGTAAATAGCCTATTTGTCTTTAGGCTGAAAGATTGTTAAGGCCAGAGGGGCAAATGGCTACATTACTGAGAAAACAGAAGTGAGATATGAAATATTAAGTGGGTATCAATCTTGTTAGCAGGCTCTAATACAGCGAATTTCCACTTTCAGCATAGGAGAATGAAAGCACTGAATTGTTTTAGTGTGTAGCAGTGCAGGGATCTCAGATTCTGGTCAGAATATGCCCCTTATTATAATTTCAAGGATAATAACAGCTGATTTTCTGGGTCTGATTGCTGTTTCCCATGAGTTGGCAGCAAAACATTTTGCCCTGAACCTTTGTCCCAAAGTCTATGGTTCTCTTTATAATGCTGACTTTATCTTGGCTGCCATCTACCCATAGTCTAATAAGCATGTTCTCACATCAACCTGCAATATATTTTAACTTCTCATTTGCTTTGCTCTTGAAGAAAATAAAAAGTGTGACAGAGGTGTTTTTTCTGGAGAAAAACAGACTTAATGCAACAACTCCAAAAGCATTTGCCATCAGTTGAATGCAGAGCAGTTGTGCCAGATTGACTTACTAAAGGGAGAGTAGCTGATAAATGAGCTGCTAATTTTATCTTTCAGGTCAAGAACTGTGTTTTCACCAGCTTGGCTCTGGTGGGGTAGCTGAGTGCTGTGTTTTAAATTGGTGAATGGGGGTACTCTTACAGTAGGGATGCTAATGTTTTTTGCTCTTGATTGGGTCAGTCAACTGATTTGCTTGAGCTGTGCTACGGTATGCAGCATGGTAGCCTGTCTAACCACTGGAGAAAGTTTAGGTTTTAGTTAATAATAAACCCCAGATTCAATACTAATCAGCTCTGGCTGAGCTATACTGTGTTTCTGATCTTTGCTTCAAGGTGAACCAGTAATTACTCTATCTTCTGTTAATTTGCTGATTTGAAGAGAAGGCATTCTGGAAAGCAGGTTTTGAAATAATCAAGTGCATCATGTAGAACTGCAGCACTCATTTAAAGAGGAGGGGGACAAAAAAACAGTAGTGGGTTGATAATTTTGCAGAAATAGCCTGGGGATTAAACATAATCTAAACTGTCAGCACATATGCAGGGATTTTCCTCACGGCACAATGTGTTTGTTCTCTGTCTTGAGCCAACTTTAACAGGGTGCAGTATAATTGGAGCTGAACATTACTCCGTGGTCAGCTTGCATACAGTAAAATTAAAGTTATAAGAAGGATGGAATGAATGTTTGTGAATTATACGTTTGTATATAAAAATGGGGGAGGGGCACTGAGATAATGCATTTTCATTTTCTTTGAGTGTTCAGGCTTCCTAACGGGAGCCTTTCTTGCTTTCTTTCTAATGTTTTGCAAGTGCTAGTATATTAGACCTTGGCCTGTATGAGTGGCCTATAGTGATTACCTTTGGGATGTAGAGGCCTGAAATGTTGTTGGAAAAACATGCACAAGCAAAAGAGTGGGAAGAAGTGGGAGAACCTAATACTTTAATTTAAGAAACAAAGTCTCAAGACGTATTTACTTCAGGCAAAATGGGAAAATAGCTCTTCGTCCATGTCCGCAGGTCACAGAAGTTAATACAAAATTATTATGGCCCTGGTTTTGAAAACAAAACGGAATATAGGGGCTCTGTAGAATGGTCCCCCAAATCATGCAGGAGGGGATATTGCTTTAGTGAGACATAAAAAAGAACTTTCTCTAACACTGTGTCAGCATCTTGCCGTCCTAACGTGCCAGAGAATTTGTCACAGAGACTTGGGTTAGTCATTCTCAGTGTTCTTTGTGAATGCTTTTGTCTGACAACCTGGAAATGGTTGCTTTTGAGTTGATGATTTTTCGGATGTCACCGGGGGAGAGAGTTGTGTGGAGACAGGAAATGCATAGATACACCATCAACTTCTAGCTAAAGAGCTGCTGAGAATGGGTTCTGCTTTTTGTTTGTTTTCAAGCTTTTACTAATGATACTTAAGATACCCAGCAAAGAACTTCAATAAAAAAAGTCATTTTGCTTTCCCATTGGTCATGCAGAGATGGTTTTTGTACTGTCTTGTCACTAGAAGTGTACATCATTCTCATGGAAAACTGAGGTTTAATTTTCAGTGCCAAATCACCTTCCTTTTAATATACAGGCATTGGTACAGAAGCCATGCCTGGGCTTCCTGATGAGGTTGTGAAAATGCCCTTTGCATCATCCAGTAGCAATCCTTGTGGACAAACTCAGGCAAACAGCTTTGGTTCCTGCAAGAGTGCCATTTCAGCCTTGGCTAGAAGAGAGGTGGCTTTGCTCAGTGTCTCAAGGGCATACTTAAATCAGGTTGAGCTCTCTGGTTGGCTTCATTGTTTGTACTCGTGGTTTGACCATGGTTGCTCCTGCTTCTCACCTGGGCGGAGGATGAGGGTTCATAATGTGTTCTTTTGGAGTCATGTTGCTCCTGCATTGTCACCTCTTTCTTGCTATGATCTCATCAGATCTTGCGAGCTTCAGAAGGGTGGGGCCTGGCTGGTGTGCCTGGATGGGATGCTTCCAGCAGAAACACAGGATGCTAAAGGAAATGGTGCTGATGATTCAGTAAATGCCACTCTTCCGTCTGAGTCAGCCATGGAGCAGAACATACAGCCCCTACAAAAGGGCACCAAGATAGTGCTTTGCCATCAAGATGGGGTGGAAAATCAGGAGTTCCAACAACTTGTGCTATTAAAAATCTTTGGGAAGAATAATGATGTTTTTCCATATATTCTGATGATGTTCCAGGAATTACTTTCTGCTCAGCTGAACTCCTCCTGGCAGTTTGAGCTCCTTGCAATTGCCCTCACTTCCTGCTATTGCTGAGTATCTGTGTGCTGTTAAAACAGCTGCTGTACTTCTCTGGTAGTCGAAATGGCCCCTGTTCATAAATTCAGAAGTTTCTGAAACTTTCTTGAGGGATCTATCAGATGATAAACGTATAAATGCAAGTTATTCTGTTAGCAGTGGCCTTTTGTACTTGAGAGGGATTCTGTTTTTCCACCCTCATCACGAACAATTTTCTTGTCCTTTTACATTGATACTCCTGATTGTTTTGTTATCTTTTGTCCACAGGAAACAAAAGAAGAGAAGTCTTCCTATACCTGTCCTCTGTGTGAAAAGATTTGCACTACACAGCACCAGCTAACTATGCACATTCGTCAGGTATGCAGAGTACCAGCTCTTGATTTCTTACTTATATTAAGAGTGTCTCGTTTGCCAGGGTGCATTTTGCAGTGGTGAAAAACAATTCCATGTGTAAGCCAATGAAATGCTTCCATTACAACTTTATTCAGTTGTTTTGCTTTTATTTTAGCCTTCCCTTGCATTTTCTTGAAAAAGCACACCCTACAAACCTAACCCCAGGGTGGGTAGTTTTCCTCCCTTCCTTGCCCAGCATTCCACCCCCCACCCAGTGGCTCAAACAAGGATGTATGTCCTGTTCTGCATAGCTTAAGGTATCCTAAGGATCCGGAAAACCACTTCCATCATGAGGCATAAGTCCTGTTTTATTATCCTGTTTGAGTACAGATCTTTTTACTGGCCATGCAAATTAAGAAGCAGGAAGATACAATTTTTAAATCAACTCAGTGTAGAAGAGCCTCTCAGTCTTTTACAGGATATAGCAGTTTTGGAAGGCAGAATTAATTTTTTTTTTTAAATGGATAATGCATGTTTTTGTCAGCTACAGGCCTGTTCTTGCTCCTCCTGAAATATATGCATACTTAATAAGGAGGTTTGCCCTTTTCTCTAGCAGAAGGTTCTGCTTTGGATGCTAAGGTGTGGTTGATGACTGGCTTCACTAGATACTTATTACTTCAGCTTTTTCCTCCTGTACTGTAACTGTTACTTAATTGTTTTTTTCTTACTCTCCTGGGGTTTTTTGGTTTTTTTTTTGCATGTGAAGAAATCTTCAAGTCTCTGAATGCAAGTAAGAAAGAGTAGTACATATAGCTCAGGAGCTAATGGCCATAATTTGACCTTGTAATGCATTCTTATGACTTCTTATAGAAGTCTGCATGTGCACTCAGAAGCACTTTAGTTCTGTTTCCTTACTATGCAGTCAGTTTAAAATTAATATCTATCTTTAAAGAGTATTTGTTTTTGAGTGTCTGTCTTCTGCTGTGAAGTTTGTAAATCCATCCTCTTTCCTTACCGCTCCCACAACCCCAAACCAGTGCACAGCTTAAAGTATCCCAAGGTACCATGTGTCTGATGGGTCATTGCTGAGTCCCTCTGTATCTTCATTTGCTGCAGACCCAGCAGAAATGCTGCATTGCAGGCTGTATGAAACTGCTACTTGTGCTGGTGCATTAAGGGGTTAAAGATGAGGGGGGAGGAGGGGGACTGGAGTTGCGGGGGGAAGTCTGGGAGGAGAGGTACATACAGGGCACACCTTCATATAAGGTACTGTGCCAAGTGGCTCTTTAGAGCTGCTTAATTTAATATGTTTATAGTTCTTGCTGATATTTTACTGGCACTTCAGAAGGGGTGTTCAATGAAAAAAAATCATTGCTTTCTCCAGCATAACACTGACACTGGAGGGACAGACCATTCCTGCAGCATCTGTGGAAAGTCTCTGAGCTCAGCGAGCTCCCTTGATCGCCACATGCTGGTGCACTCAGGTGAAAGGCCTTATAAATGTTCAGTATGTGGACAGTCCTTCACCACCAATGGAAACATGCACAGGTGAGTGCTGATTGTGTCCCAGGAGTTTGGAAAGGTTTACAGCATGGGGAGCTGTTTTTTTTCCTTGGAGGGACTAGCAAGCTGACTGAAGACACTTGGGCAGGAAATGTGAAGTATCTGTGACCTACAAATACGGCATAACACCCACACACTACAGCTACTAGGATGCTTAAGTAGTGGGAGGAAATCAGAATTCAGAAAGGTCTTCTAGCTTTTTTTAAGTATTAACAAGAGTTGTCATAGCTTTTTTTTTTTTAGTAGTAGGAGTAGTATGAAAAAATGGATTTTTCTTAGGGGACAAAAATATATAGCCAAGCTATATAGGAGCTTCTAATTTCGCAGTTTCAGAATCATGGATTCAAGTGGTTGTATTAGAACATCTCTGGTTTTGTTGGTGTTAGGGTACTTAGGTATCCAAGTGCCATCACAAAGATGCCCTTTGGTATATTTATCTTGTTTTTAAATACACACATCAATATTTGTTTTTACTATGGACAACTTACTGCACTATAGATCTGGCAAATTCTCTGTAGTCCAAGTTTCCAAATTGTATTTCACGTAGTTTCCTTTGTAGGGATGTAGCAATATGTACAGTTGTCAGCTGAGGAAACAAAATGTTAAAGCACATGGATTTTCCTTCCCCTCTCACATCCCTTGATTCAGTATTCATTTATTTGCATGGGTAGAACATCTCAGAGCTGATTAAGACTTTGTGGATTCCCACATAGCCTTAGCCCCCATATCAAACAGTTTACAACCTACGAAGAAACTGCAAGCCAAGTGGTGGAAAAGAATACTGCTCACAAGCAGAAAGGCTGGAGTGATGGTTACGGACTGGTTCTGTGTGGAAGGGAAGAGGTCTTGTTGCCCTGATTATTACCAGTAATTTTCTAAGCAGTGTGCTGTAGGTGGAATGAAAGGGTGATTTTGATGACAGTAGGAGAGATAACATAGTCCTGCACAATGGGAGCAATACCTGCTTGCAGAATTACCTTTTCTTTATCATTTTGTTCATGTTAAACACGTAGGTGAAAAGAGAGGGAATGCAGTTTTGTAATTCCGTATTTATTTAACTTATAATTGATTTGAACTGGGGAGAATTGGCAAGATAGATAAAAAATGAGAAGGGAAAACCACAAAGAGATACTGGCCTTGGGCTCTGAATAAGTCACACATCTGACTCATCTGACCAAAGGTGTTGTGAGCCACGTTGTCCAGGTTGGGTCATTATTCTGCGTGAGGTGCGGAAGGCAGGGCCACTGCTGAGTTGCAACTGATGCCACTGTCAGTATCCAAGGGTGACTTCCAGTGGTGGAACTCTAGGATGGTCTGTCACTTGTGTTTGGGCAGCTTGCTGAAGGACTGCTTGTGTGGTTTATTTGGGTTTTTGCTCACTGGGCATCTCCTATGCTCTCCTAGAAGCAGGAAAGGGAGGCTTCCCCTGAAACTTGACTCCAGGCCTATGAGAGACTGATGTAGTCACCTTTGCTGATGCAGGTTTCCCCATATACAACTCTTAGCATGCTTTTGTAGCAAATTTATAGCCGGAATTGCCAGGCTCAGTGACTTGCCCAAAAAAAGTACAGATCAGAACCTTCTGAGGAGAAGGTAGTTTGGTTTTAATTTTTTCTCTTAAAAAGATGATGCCTGAAGTTACCAGGATGGAGTGCTGTATTTACTGACTGCACTAAGAAGGACCGAAGTTCATGCAAGGAAAATCTTGATATAAAAAGTTTTTTCCATCTGATAGGTGCCTGTCTGTTCTGTTAAGCTCCATCTTGTGTAGGGCTGCCCTGCAGCAGCAAAAAGCTGTTCCTGAGCTTGGTATCTCTGCAACAAGTGACCCCAGACCCATGACAAGCAAAATCCTGAGCACAAAGAAATATGCTGGTTCTGCTAAAGGAGAGTTGTGGTTGGCAGACTGTGCCTTCTGGTCTTTTTCAGTGAATAAGCTTTTCTTGTTGCTGTAACCAACTGTAATACTGGATCTTGTTGCTGTAGGAAAGCATGAATGTGCAAGTAGGCAAATGAGGATAAATGCAAAGTGAAATCAAATTTTTTATCTGGTGCTGTGGCATACTCACAAGGAAGATTTTTGCCCACCAGTACCTCCTTCTGAAACAGGTATTTCTAGTCTATGATGGTGTGAAGTAAAATTCTTTTTCAGGCATCTCAAACTTAGCTGTAGCATCATGTCCAATGGACTGTCAGTGCTGTGGCTGAATACCTCTCACATCTCATTCAAAACTGTTCCTGCCTCAGGATTCCAGAGCAAGGACCTGTTTGCCAGGTCCTGCCTCATGTGTAACTCCTGCAGGCCATGTCTGTGGTGGTGCCATGTCTGTTCTTCTGTACCAACTAGATGACAGCACAAATCCATCTTTCTCTACTTTTGTGTGCAGTTCTTTTATTGTTCTCTGTTTTTGTGCTGTGGTATCCAAGTAGTGACAGATGTATGTCCAAACCAGAAAAAAAAAAATTTCTCATGTGGGCCTGGTAGCCAGCATGGTGGTATCCCTGGACCATTGCACAGCGTGGGGTCAGAGGGAGGAGTTACAGGTTTAGCAGAAACTTGGGATGTGCTGGTAAAGAATCAGTGTAACTTAGGAAGGTCCTGCAGGAGCCTCCCAGGTATTACTGCACTTCCACCACATCTGCTTAGTTCACAGGAGAGCAGCGAGAGAGAAGTTGGTCTGCTGGTATCCGAATGGGGGAAAAATGTGTAGGGTTATGCCATGTACATCCCCTCTTCTCTTTCTCCTCCTTTGCCATGTTCTGGCTCTCATTTAGCTGTCTATACTATTTTTAAATCCAGACTTTTAAAAGACCTTTTAGGGGAAAAAGTTCAATGGAATGATTTTGTCCAGGGAAATACTGTGCCATGGGAGTACTGTTCCATCACAGAATGAAGTTTCTGATCCATTTTTTGACCTCAAAGCATCCACATCATTAGACATTCAGCTGAGTAGAAGAGGGAAGGAGACAAATTTTGGTTGCTTTTTTGGGTTAGAAAATGATTACCAATGTTGTTTGTTACACTCTGAAGTGCCCACCATCTCCATCAAAAGTATTTTTTTCCCACCCTCACTTTACCAAGGGAGAAAAAAAACCCCAGAGCTCTTACTTGATGCTCTTCTGCATTACAGTAGAACTTCACTACAGTAAAACTTGGCAATAGCCAAACTTTCTGTGGAGTGAGAACACTGTTTCTTGCACATCTCTCCTTTGAGTTAGTGTAGCTGTTGTGCTGGGGTGTTGCATGTACTCTTCACTTGTGAAATCGATGCTGGCCTTCCTGACTCCCACAATACATGCAACACTTCATTTGTAAATGAGTCATGACCTCTCACATGAAGTCAAATTTCTTTTTGTTGTGCTCCTTGGCTCCTCATCAACAAGTCAAGTTGAATGGTCACGGCAGACTGGGGTGGAGGGGGAAGGTTCTCTCGTGCAACACTAGTAAGAAAAAGAGGTTAAAACCTGCTTCCTTTTCTGACCAGCCTGACTCTTGGCCAGGATTTTCAACCTTGAGCCTGGGGTATCTTAGAAAACTCTCTTACAGGCTGCCAGGCTGTTCAGGAGTGGCCTGAGCCTTCTGTGGCTCACAGTCACACTTGGAGAGAGCAAAGGTCTCTGGAGAGTGCTTAATGTCCAGAGCAAAAAGCTGATTTTCTCATTCTTCCCGATGGGCTGTCAGTCTGCCTGCTGCTGTTTCAGTGCTGCTCCTACCGTTTGTGGAGGGTTGGTGCAATGTGATACAGCTGGAAGATCTGTCAGTGCCTGGTATCAGCATCAGGAATTGCTTTGGAGAAGAAGACCTGGAGATGATGATGAGCTTTTTAGAGATTTCTTTTTGACCAGTACTTGAAAGAGCAAGTCTTCTTGACAATAGCAAACCTCCTAGCATCAGGAGGTGATTAGGAATTTGGGGGCATTATTTTCTTGTGGCTTTTTAAGAATTTGGAGGAAGGAGTTACATCACAGTAGTTTTGAGTTCAGCATTCCTGTAACTGGCACTTTAATGATCAGTACATAAGAAAATCTGCAGTTTAGGATATGCTTTAGCCTCCCCCTTTACTAGAGAGACAGACCCTGTGGCTTTCTCTCAGTCAGAGTGACTTAAGTTAAATACTCCTATCTCCATCCAGAGCATAAACTATATAGAGGGGAAAGGGGTGTATAAATGGTTTCTGTAACTCTGTAAGAGCTGGGGATTTCCAGTGTACTGTCTCCAGTCAAAAGATTGCAACTGCTAAAGACTTTCCAAAGGTTTTCCATCTGTACTGTCATAGTAACTCCCTAGGGAGTTTATCTTTGAATAATCACAACTCTGAGGAGCCCTTTTGGGTCTAGACTCTGACACCAAATAGGAGGTTTCAAGTCTCTTACTCCATCTCTACCACTGCCTCTCCCCAAAATGCAGACAGAGGAGTTAGGCTGCTGCTGTGGATTGTAGTTGTGGTTTTTGAGCATTAGCAAGGGATCTTGAGGTAGAGAAAAAAAGTTTTACTTGACTTACTGCGTTGCATTCGAGTAGAACGTGCATCAGGCTTCAGTGGGAAGGGCGATGCCTCCACTTGCTCCAAAAGTGTTTCCTTTGGGGGTGGAATACTTTGCCAGCAGTTCCTTTTCCATTTCTGTGACTAAGGATAGTCCGTGCCTATCACTTTGAAGTCACATTTTCCTCCCTGCCAAAGACACGCTCTCCCATGCAACTAGAAGATGCTAATGGGATATAAATGCCAAAAGGGAGGCAAGAAATGACCTTCCTGCCAGTTTCCAGTGGGAAGCTATTAAAGCTCTGTGGCAAGTCTGAAAAGAGTGAAGGGATAATGCATGTATTTCAGCCACAGCTTCCCCAGTTTGGTAAATGAAGGTGCATTGTCCATGGCTGGTTTTCTCCAGACCATCTATGTAAGACAAGTAATGCGAACTAACTGAAGAGTTTCATATGAAACCAAAATGTAGCAAGTGTCTACCTTCTTTCTCTTCTTCCATTCCTTGCCCTATATGTAACAAAACTATTCAGAATGGCTTTTTATTTACATCCTGCTTAGGTACTTGTGGTCTGTTTATGTACCATCTCAGGAGCAGGTCTCAAAGTTTAGGGATTTTTTTTTTTTTTTGGCACATGCAAAACACCACATGCAACAACCACATGCAGAAGTCTTTGAAACTCAGATTGGAAGATCTGGATCGCAGAAGCTATGCTTTGAAGCATTCTTACAAAGGGTCCTATCAAAGAAGGTATTTCTTCTTTTAATTAAGAAGGCACTTTCATTCTTAATCTTACTTTCAGTACTAGATAGTTTTCCCAAACTTTTGATTTTAATATGCTGTGGAGAGATAAGCAGCTGTCTTTTTAATCAAGGTAGGGTACTATTCTGATGTTCAGGTCTTTCTGCAACAACACTTTATGTGTGCACCTGTGTGTTGCTGAGTGAGTTTCTTGAGAAAGACAAAAAATGCATATGCTGGAGGGTAATCCATAAATTTGGCATTTTAACCAGCCATCTTTGCTGGCACATGAAGAGCATGCACGTCTGGAAGATTGTAACACACTGCTCAGAAAATGAGTGTGGGATCCTGATAAAGGTGTAGGGGTTGAGATGTGTACACTGCAGTGGTTTCCCTGCTCCCTTTAACAGGAGTCTGTGTGTCATGGGCAGGCATGCACACAGGCCACCTGTGACTCTGCAAATATCCAATAGGCAGCGTGTCCTCAAGATCTGGCTGAATCCATCCTCTCCCTGCATTCCACCTGTGAATTGCTCCCATGTTATTTATGGCATTGGCCTGCTTCCAGTACGTTGTGTGTGCTTTGTGGGGTGCAGCACAGTTACAATGCCCAGTCTCTTAGTACAAATAGGATCTCTGTAGTAGTCCAGCACATGCAGGCTGGCATTTGCTTAAGATGGGAGTTTTAGAGGCAGAGCATAGCCATATGCAATGACGACATTTTTTTTTTCCTCAGAAGAGGAGAGGAACTGTCCTACTACAACATGGTTTGTTTTCTGGTGGTTTGCAAGTGGAAGTTTGGTGCAGCTTTGAAAAACTGAACTTGCAAGATCTCGAAGCTAAAAACAAATAGCCAAGGAGGTCGCCACACAGAAAATTATTGACACTTCACACGTGTAAAAGCTGTCTTCTCATTGTCTTGCACAACTGAAATGTCTGTTTGGTCATCTCCTAAGGAGCTTTTATTTCAGTGTAGTAGTTGGTAAGCAGTGCTCTTAAATATTAAGAACCAGGCTATTCTACAGGCTTTTAAATCCATTCCTTATATGTGGAGGGATGATTTAACCACTGTCAGCATGCTAGTGAAAGATAAGCTTCAGCAAATGCAAATGCCTTAATTCTTCAGCAGGGATAATGAACACAAAGGACTAATTTCTGCTTCTAGTAATTAATGACTGTAGTTGTGGGATGCAGATGAGATGTGATAGCTGTTTCGGTTTTCTTTGCAGTTAAAAAATGTTTGTTACATTTTTTGCTAGTACATTTTGTAAATAAGGATGGGGAAGCAGGTGGAGGGAAGCTTTTGGTCTCTATCCTGTCAGCAGATAATATCCAGAATACGTGTTTGGTATTCTGCTGAGACCCCTATGTTTTGAAGAAGGTTAAATTAGAGAGAAAGAGAGAAAGAAAGAAACAACAATATGGCAGTAAGAGTAGAGTCTGTTTCTCTGTGTCTTTGATTCGAATTAGAAGACTACAGTATTTTTAATTGTCCCAGGAAGAAACTTTTGTCTGTCTCACTGTTGCTGAGTAGAATTACTTCTGGAAAGACTACATATAAGCTTTTATTTAATTCACATGACTCACAAGTAGGGTGCTCAAAAAAACCCCTCCACCAGTATCTTCAGCAGTAAAAGACTCTGGATGACCTCTTGTGCCACAGAACCTCTGAGCCCTCAGAGCTGAAAGGAGATGCCAGGATTTCAGATGGGTTACATGCTGCTTGTAGGCTTGGACAGTATCCCCCTTCAGTTATCATTAAAGAACAGCAAAGGAAGTTAACACAAAAACATGAATGCTGAGATCTGATTAGAATCAAGCGAAGCAAGGAAGTGCAGAGTTAAGATTTATATGCAGACCTTAATTAGCTCCATTGTTCTTGAGAACCTAAGCATACACAATGAGGAAGATTATACTTGCATCTCCAGAGCTCCTCAGTAACTAAACATAAGAAAGACTTCAGTCTTTTCAGTCCTAGATTTTGTGTGTGTGTTGCCTTTAAGCAATAGCAAAGTCTAATCTTGAGCATTGTAAGGTTGTGGATTCTTATGTTTTGGTTTTCTGCAGGCAACAAAGGGGAACACTCTTAATGAGTTTAGGTTTCTGGTGTGATTTGTGTCGAGGAGAAGGTGGTGTGATGTGGCAGGGTAATACCACCCTCCTCACAGGCAGTAACATAAATCTCCCGTATAACAGAGCGTATTGAGCGTAGCTTAGTGCTGCTTTGTTACCCATGTCACAGTTCAAATAAGCACAAGCCACTTGACAGATTAGACTCTAGTCACAGAGCACATAGCAGTGCAAGACCTTGATCTTTCCACATAAGTACCCTTTCAGGAATATCACCTCCTCTGAAGGTCTAGTATTCTGAGGGATGTTTCCTCCCCTTCTCACCTTAAAGAGCTACAAAATAAAACCATGCCGTAACTTAGCTAGCACTAGAAAATCCAGGAGATCTTTGAGAGGAGTTGAGGTGCTTTTAGTCCTCTGCTGCAAACCTGACATGTGATTCTTGTGGACATGTCAGCTCTCAAGGTTAACAGATAACATGTTGTTTTGTTCGCTTTTGGTTGGTGGTTTGTCTTATAGCTTGTACTTCGGTTGGGTGATTCTGTGTAGAAAATGCTGGTGGTGAGAAAGTTTGCTAGAGAGTTTGTATGTTAAAGTAATCTTTGTTCAGCCTGTTGTGCATGCACATCAGACAGACCACTTCTCCTATGAATGTGTATTCCCTCTGTTCCTCCTAGCCTCTGAAAAGATTCCTGGGCCAAGTACCCACGAGAATGAGGAAAAAGTCTATCACAAACTGCATTTGTGGTTGCTGTCATTCCACCTTTAATGTATGTCTTCCAGCTTTGCCTTTTTTCCCCTCAATATCTAACCTGCTCAACCTGTTCTCGTTTAGCATGCTGGAACCAGCAACTGCAGAACATACCCCCTCTCAGGGTCAGCAGGTTTTTTCCTCTTTCTTTCCTCCCCTCTTTTAAAAATAGGAGATTCCTTAACAGTAGTAGTAGCATTTGGGGAAGCTTCTGTAGCTGTTTAAAAAAAAATCTAAAAAAAAGTGAGGGGAATCTTGTCATTTGGAGTTAGCCAGGTCCTTTCACTGGGGTTGTTGAACCATGATGCTCAGACGTACGATGTACACAGCTTAGGCAAAGACACAGTCTTTTAAAGTAGTAGTGCCGTTATACAGCTGTTAAATAGTACACGACATGCAAATACTGCTTTCTGTTTCTTTAGGGTATCTATAGATATGCTGAGTTCTTCAGGCTGGTCTCTTAGCTGAAGTTTGCTAAACACTCTCAGTGGTTTTTTCATAAATCCGTAGAGTCAGCTTTCCAGTGCTGACTCATGTGGAAAGATATCCTGAAACAGAGAAGATGTACAAGTTCTGTGTGGCTGATTTGTTATGCCATTTGTTATACCACTGAAGCCAAGACACTTCAGTGGTAGCTTTTTTACAGTTTCAGATAGAGGGTAGAGAGAGTAAGGCGACAGTTGTTCATGGACTGAATTAATTCCACTTGAGGGCTGAAGTTCCCAAACTCCTGTAAAGTAGCACAGGTCATGCGGGGACTTCTGTTTCCAGCTCAACTAAACGGACATGTAACAAGATGTGAAACCTTTTTCTATTGCTTCTCTGCTCAGCAAGGGAATGCTGCGAGGAAGGAGGACCACATGTTCAGGAACAGGAGAGGAAATGGGCTGAGCATGTGAAACCTCTTTTGCTAGGATGCACTGGGAATAGTTTGCAGTTTGTGTGTGCACAGTGATAACCTTTTACTTCCTTACCCCTTGAGATACTTGGTGGCTGCTGATACCGGGGTAGTGTGGAGACCCTGCTTTTAAGGAAGATGTGCTTCCCTTATCTCGTGCAGCTTCCTTGCATGCATCTGTGTGTGTTTTTGTGTGTGTGTTTGTGTTGGGGAGAGATACTTGGCTCCATCTGCACAGGGTCCCCAGCAGTGCTGTGGCCGTCTGTTTTTTCCTTCTTGAGCTGTGTGACGCAGCAAGTTGTCCTGTGCTGTGCCATCAGGATTGCTCAACAGTGGAGTGTGAGAGGTAACCAACAGCAAGAGGGCTTTGCCTGGTTCTGGGAAGTAGCTGGGGCTTATGTTTGCTTGGTTAAGAAGAGGGTGTGGTTCTGGAGGGGAGGCAGCACATACTTAAAACTTCTTTGACTGTGTTTGCTCTTTAGGATAAACCTTTTCCCTGTTGTGATATACTTTCTCGAATTCTCTCTTTCCTTCTCTCTTCTTTTTCCCGTTACTAAAATTTAAAAATGGCTTTAATTGTCCTTACCATCTAATGACACTTGTTTTCTTTAAACATAAAGTTTCCTGAAAAATCAGCAGTGAAGTAACTGAATAAGGTTATATAGTGTGGTAACTAAAGGACATGCCTGAAAACCACAAATCTCCAAAAAGATTGAAGGAAACAGTTCAGAATGTCCCAGGCTAGATTTTTGGTACACTTAAAAAAATACTACTACTGCTTAATTTTATTGTTGTTAATACATTTTCTCCAAGCTTAAGGAAGTACAGTGGCCTCAAAAGGATCTTGTTTAATAAAGGAGGATCTTGTCCCATGTAAAAGTTTCTTACAGCTTGGAAGTCTCCTTGTAGTATTTGGCATTGTTCATTTAGGTCTGCTCTGAACATACTGCAAACTGTGTGTGACCGCTTGGTGAAGAGGTACTGGGAAGCTCACACTGCATTTCCTTCTCTTTTGCCCTCCCTTACACCAGGGTTGCTGCAAACTGCTTTCTTCTGCTGTCGTTTGGGAAGCTTTGCTTTGGAGGCATGGTTTGAATCACTTCCCTGTCACATCATCATCAGGCAAATATTTGTCTCCCTTTTTTTCCTTTGAGGTGTTCTGACAACGTTGCTGTTAGGGAATTGGAGTAACTTCGAGCCAAGCTGGGAATGCAGTTGTATCAATTTCAGCCTGTTTGAACTTGCTGAGTCCGTGCAGCAAGTAGTTACTTAACTGTGAATACAGCATAATTATTCAGAAGTGGTACCCCCTCCCCCCCCCCCGTTGGATTTGTAGATCATTATCTCTCCTCTCACTCATGCTTACAACTTGCCTTTATTCACAGCAAAGCAAAACTTTTCTCTAGGATAAAAATACAGAATGCTCTGTGTGCATGTGTGTGTATCATATGTCCTTAGGTATCATGTATTGGCAGCTGCATGGCACTGGCTAACTTTACAGACTTCCCTGGTAGCACTGAAAAGAGATTTGAAATCCATCATTCGAATTTAGTTACTGGTGGCTTCTTCAGCCTTAGCACACCCAGCCAGTCTTGGTGGATCTGAATAATGGCACTTCTGTCATCCTAAAGGTGCCGTCTGCCAGGAGAACCTCACTGCGCCAGGAGCCAGGCGGTGCCGCAGCCGCTCTGAGCTGGGGAGGATGCTGGGGGCGTGTGTGGCACCTTGGGCACCTGGGAGCTGCCAGGGGTCAGCTACACCCACGTGCCGCCACATGCTGCTGTGTGGGGAGGCTCCCCAGGGCCACATTAGCCTTGGTAGACGGTGCAAACAAGCGCTGGAGACTCCATGAGGATAATGAGGTGTGCCCCCGTGCCAGCAGGATGGCAGTGCCTGGCTGCTGTGGGGAGCGCTAGCAGGGGGATCTCTCCTGCTGGGCCTGCTTGCAGATGTGCAGCTGAAACGAGTCAGGGCATCCCAATCTGATCCTTCCTGGGACCTGTTTGCTCCACCCAACCCTTTCCTTGCATGAGCTGCAATGAATTTCCTACCATTGAGACTTCTGTGGCTCAGCTCCGTTTGGTTTGTCCCATGCTAGGGTTCAACACTGGTTACCACTGGAGTATATGGGGGTACTTGGAATTTGAGATTGCTCCGCAGTTGTAGGAGGGAGTCTCCCATATGACTGGGATTTTGGCATTTGATTTTCTCTTGACTTGCTGTGAAGTATGTGTGTTTGTCTGAGGGCTCTTTGAGCCATTTTTGGGTCTTTTTGAGGATACAAATATTAAACAAGCCAAAAAGAGAAGACAAACAGAAACTTGTCCTACTACAGATCATGTCTGATTTGCAAAACTACCTGCATCTTTTTGGTTCCTGTGATTACAACTGGCAAGGGCTGAGTGGATTGCTCTCTTAAGTGGGTGATGTAGGTAATTAACACTGGAAATACATTGTCAATACAGATTCTCTACATGTTTTAACAAACAAACAACTGACTAAGCTCTTTAACCCAAGGGTATAATGTTACTGCACTTTTGACTTAAGTTTCAGTCATATTCACAAGACTTTTAAGGAGGGGGTTAACAGCAGGGTATTAAATGATTGTTCCTAAAAATACTGCTGCTTCACTTTCTCTTTGTTTAGGATTTACTTCCTGTACATATCAAATGGCAGGAGCTTTGAAGAGAAGTTCCCTGTGTTTTCCTGCATTTCCCGATGCCTTGGGCTAAAGTACCATTTTTTAAGAAGAATCAAACAAAAACAGCGACAGAGATAATGTGACATAGAAATACCTGAAAAAAGATGTTACCAGTGTAATTTTAAAGGCTGTCTTCTCTTTCTTTATGAGACATTTTTCATTTCATGTGGCCTGAAGAACATCATGCTCCAAATTTCAGCCTATCTCAGATGCATCCTGCACTCCTGTTTGTTCTGATACAATGACACTAAGTTGAAGCTTTAACAAAGCAGACTGGTTTTTTCTAAGCAGAGATGTTTGGTCATGATCTGAAGGACATACTTTCAGGTTTTTTTAATTATTGAAAAAGGGTTTTATGATTCTTTGGAGTTTGTTTACTGTTATTTGGGAGGAGCAATGCAAGTGAAAGATCTTGAGACACAAAACATAAAGCAATTGAATCAGCTAAATTGTACTGACCAGCTCAGTCCTTCCCAGACTAGCTTGGGAAATTGAGTAGTTCTCTTTGTTGTAAGAGGAAAAACAAAGTGTTTGTAAATAAGGTGAAGGATGGAAAGCACTGATTTTTATTCTTTTTCTTTAATTTGAATGATTGGATGTGTGGCTTCCTCATCTTCAGAAAAGCATCAGATGTATGAGGATTTTCCACTTGTGTTTGATACCAAACTGCCTAGAAATCACGAGGGAGATGAGGAATAATCATGTGTGATAGAGTATAGAGTACATCTAGTGGTAAAGTGGAGAAACTTATAATAATAAGTGGGATATGAAGCCAGAACCTGAACTTGATACTGTCAGATGATCTCTGTGGACTGATAATGTCTGGATTCATTGGCCTCCCCACTGCGTTTTCACAGACGTGAGAGAGGAGAAGGGTGTTTATACATACACTGGATTCTGGGCTCAGGAATTAATCTTGATTTAGATGCTGGGACTTTCCCAACCAGGCCTCAGTGAAATTGCTTGCTGCTCCCCCTCTGGACATGCTGCTCCTTCTAATCAGACCTACCTGGCACAAACCTCTCTTGACTGAAAGCCAGCAGTGTTTGTGCTGCCATAGTTATAAGGGAGAGGCTTAACCCTGAACCCTGCTCAGGGGCTGCAAATGCACCCTTTTGTTCCATACCTTCCTTTTGCCTGGGCCTCCAAGCCAGACAGGCCTTTTTTCTTTGGGACCTGAAGAACATCAGGAGCCATGGAAACTGAAGGTGCAGCTACAGTGTGCTTTTTCCTCCCCAGAATTAAGAGATGAGGGATTCCCTTGCGTGCTGAGGGATGATTTCTATCCAAGAGCCAGAGTGGTGCTGATCAGGTTATCTGCATGCAAAGCAGAAGCTCCTGGTTTTGTTCATAATTCAGTGGGACCCGGAGCCAGGAGCCAGCTGCATCTTGCAGTTGCCTCCTTCAGGATGCTTTGGCTGCTCATTCTAGCCTTGAGCCAGCCAGTCAAAACCTGCCCACATTCTGGTTTTGGCATTGAAGCTGTAGGCTGCCCTGTTTTGAGACCTTCAGAAAGCTTATATGATCAACATGCAAATCCCTTTGGCATTAAGAAAATACATCAGCCCTTTTTAGAGATGTGGTAGAGACTGGGATGTGACCAACAGGAGCTGCATGTCACTTCAGCAGGACACGTGCTCCCCCGCCCTCCCCATGAGTCACCTCCCACAGACACTGTTCCGACACCATCCACAAGAGAAAAAGGAAAAAGGCACTTGAGTTCTGCATTTTTGCCTATTACTACAGAAATCTCTTCTTCAATGTAAAGTAGCAAAATATTCACTTGCTGCTGTTCTGGTGGAATAGTCGCCCTTCTGAAATCATGCTCTGCATTACAGTGTGGGGCTGGAAACTTTTTCTACCCATTTGTCTTAAAAAAAGAAAAAAAAAAAGGAAAGAAGGCAGGGGAATTGTGCAGTATCATCTTAGTCATCCTGTTCATGTGACCCTGAGAGGGGAGAGGAAAGTTGTGGCAGAAGAGGGGAAGCGGAAGGTGATTCTCAGGGGGAGGATGTAATGAAAGGCAGTCAAGCACTTGAAAAAATGTGATGTTGTTGGGAGGGCTGACTGGCACAGAGTCTTAGCACAGTTGGATCCTCTTGGCTCACCTGTGAAATTCTTTGTGTGAGGGGGAGGGAAGAGATTATGAGGAGGGCTTTTTCTCATGCAGCTGTGCTGCAAAAAACATAGTGTATAGCATGGTATTTCTTTTTTTTTTTTTTTTTGCATAGCAGTTCTTAAACATTAAGAGTTTAGTTCAGAGGTGGATCAGACCATGTTTGGAAAAGACTTTGTTTCCTCTTTTCATTTTGGGTTTATTTTTTGCAAATTTTTCTGGTTCTTTCTCTGGTCTAATTGTAAGTAGAGTTCCACCACTTTCTCTGAGAGGTTAATCAAGGCTAGCTAAGCACTCAGTGCGCAGGATTCCTCTGTAATACTAGGCTCAAGCTTTTATCTCTTTCCTGTCATCCTGTGTATCGTGGTTGGATTTTAGTGTTGCACCCTCAGCACTGTCCCAAGTGTATGTGTACTTGCATGCATGCTGGGGAGACTAATAACTATTATATGAGGTGCGGATTTCAGGGCTGCTCTGTACCTTCCTGAGGTCGTCTGCTATACTTGGGTTACTCTGTGGAATGGCTCAGAGCTGCTATTCATTGATTTAATTTAGGAAAAAAAAGCCAAGTTTCATCTGCTGTGATTTTGGCTGTCTTCTGAGCTGCAGTAGTGGTCGCTTTGGAGCTGCTGGCATGTTACTGTAACTTGCATCTGCAGTTGAACATGAACATTTCTGTGCATGCCCTTATTTTTCCCTTCTTTTTTTTGAACTACATTGTCACTTAAATTGTTGAGTGTTTATCTTTATTTTTTGGAACTGATGAATGTCATATCATTTTTCTTTATCACTAAGATGCTGAAAGCCAGCATGACTTATGAGCCTGTCTTTTGCATTCTAAGTATGCCAGTGTTGTCAGGCCAAAATATGTTGTTATAGTCACAATGGGAAGATAACTTCTAAACACAGCTTTGTTCCTGTTCTTCTTGTATCTTGGCAGGCTAAACAGTGAGGTTGAACATTTTCAGTGTTAGATACAAGATCTAATCAAGGCAAACCCTTCTAAAGGAGTAAGGCAACACAACTACTTCCCCCCCCCTTAATTATGGTTAGGAACTTTTTAAGTAGAAGAAGCCTCAGTGAAGGGAGTGTTTAAAAGAAAGGTTGTGGATGTGACTCGGCATTTGCTGAAGTTCAGCCCGTGTTGGGTGATAAATGTTGTCTCGAGGCAGAATGACATCCATGTTGCAAAGTAAAAGAGAGAGATGAAGATTGTGTCTATCCTTTGTACTTCTTGGCCCTATCTTCCCGCTTATCTTGGGCTGTAGCTCTAGTAATCTTTTTCCTCTCCACCCTTAACTTGATGCAGTGAAACTTGCTTAACCTGCCAAAGGAATAACCTGCTGGCTGTAATGTGGGCAGGTTGAGACTCTCCTTGAGAACTCTGGAACCTGCTGCTTTGCTTTCAGAATATTCCTATTTTTCCTTAATGATCACATGCATAGAGCTATCACAGTGACTGTGATGTTTGACCTACACAGCAAAAGTCAAAGGTGCAGTTAGGGTGTCTTCCTGTTTATAGCTCAATAGCTTAGGCTGCTTCCTTTCAAATATGCAAAACTAACACATGAAGGAATCATCACATTCCTTGCTGTGGTACAGATTCTGCTCTGGCTTTTAGGGCATAGCAAAAGCACACAACGTTGAAGGAAGAGCAACTGCAAGCAGTTGGGGCAGCCAATGACTGACACCAGACATAGCAGAGCCCCACCACTATGGTGCTGCCAGGTTAGCAAGCCCTGCCTTCTTGGCATACTTCACATTGCAAACACGAACTGCTGAACTGCTTTTGGGACTTGCAGGAGCCAGTGTGTTTGCATGCATTAGGTCATGCCAGGCAGAGGTGCTAGGTTGGGCTGGCACTAACCTGGAGGTCCCAAGGGTTTATCCTGTTGGTATGCTGTGGATGTGGCATCACACTCCTCTCAAGCAGGAGCCAGCTCCATCAAAACAAGCAGAGTTCAACAGGTGGACAAACAGCAGGAGGAGAGAACTTAGCCCTAAGGAAGCCGTTCTGCATAGGTAGCTGCTAAACAGGAGTTGTGCATACTTGTTAATGGTTGAAAAGAGACTTAAAAGAAAATGGGAAGAAAAAATCCCATGCCCAATGCATAGCAGTTTTTTTGTTGTTTGTTTGTTTTCTGGATGAATGGGATTTAGCTTGACTGATTTTGCTCTCTAGCTATCTGAAAAGTAACTGTCCAAGCAGAGTTAGCTGTACATCAGCTGAGCTTCCAGAGAGTTAGGCAGTCAGGCCTAGTGTGGATGCCTGGGGTGCAGAGACGGACAGGCACAGCAAAACCCTCTGTCTTTACTTTCAAGAGATCATTGAAACCGGAAGGCAGTCTTTACCAAAAAGAAATAAAAACACGGACCAACAATCCACCTTCCAGGTTTTGCTTTGCCTGGGCAGTTGAATATTTTGATTTTTGTTCCCCCATGCTTTCTGAATTTTCTCTTCTATCACTGTGGACAGAAACCCCTTGAACAAATAACTGGTTTCTTCTCCCTTATTCTTGTGTAAATACAGGCAACTCCAGCTCATGCTATTGTTTTATCACCCATGAAAGAAGCTCTAAGTAGCACTAGAAGTTAGATCAGTGCCACAGGGAAAAAAAAAAAAACAAGATTAAAGAAAATGAGGCAGTAGAGTATCTATAGATACCTTCCTGCAGGTTTTGTGAGACCAGGTAGCACTGGATTCATGTGGATAAATCAGTTGCTTTGGTGCCTGTGGTGCCAGAGCTACCAGAGGGCCAAGGCAGGGGAGTGCACAGCACTCTGTATGCTGTGTCAGCACCCCAGCTTTTCTCTGGGTTCTGGCGAACCTGGAGAGAGCCAAACGCTCAGAGCTTCAGCAATCCTTTTCCTCCCAGCTCGGTGATCAGCAGGGAAAGAGGTCAGACAATTTCAGCGACATTTCCATGATTCTGTGTCCAACCTGCTGGGCACATCTGCATAGATGTGACTGACAGGTGTCACCAGTGTCCATCCACCATTTGTGTGACAAGTGAGAGTTACTGTGGATCTGGGGAAACTGCAGGTTTTTTCCTCATGTGGACCTGATCCTCCAAGCAGCCCCAGCCTTGACAGATGCTGAAAGCAGGCAGTAGCTGAACAGCCATTTTAATCTTGCACAGGTTCTGGTACCTGTGGTGCTTTTGGCTTGAGGCTGTTCCTGCACAGCACCTCAGTCTGTGGTTTGAGACAGTGATTTAGATGCCACCATTTTTTTTTTTTATAAAGCTTGAGATCATGAAAGAAACATTAATAAAAAGCACTGTGTAATGAGACAGTCTTCCTGGCAGCTCCAGTGGGGTCTGCTGTGGGTCAGTTTGGTCCAGTGTGTTATCTCAAAGCATCATGCCCTTGGCATCCAAAACTAAAACAGATTTTATGTCATCACATCCAAGCAGTTATGAGAATGTGCAAGACTCATCTGGGTTACAACATTCACTCACGTTAGAACATGATAAATGTTCAGTCATGTTAAATGGCACTGTCTTGAGCTGTTGTGGATGTGACTTCTGAAAGATGTGCCCAAGTGCCATTAACATTGTCTCCGTCGTGTTTCTTTGAAGCCAGTTGTATGAACAAATGGCAACTCCTGCCTGCACTCAAGTTTCTACCTATTAGAAGCTAAAAAATTCCATTGTACCTAGGAGCATATGTTTGATTTTTTTTTTCAATAGCACTATAAATTTGAAGGTTAAATGAGGTTAAAGGCCCTACATTTACAAAAAAAGAAAAAAAACAAGAAAAATTAAAATTGAGCTTTGAGTTCTCAGAAGAAGAAGCACAGCAGCAATACCTTCCATCTAACTGAAGGGAGCTAGGTGACAGTGACTTTCTCAGGTTGCAAATACAGAGAACCAAGAGGCAGGTGGGTCAGGTATACAGATATTCATGAGACTGCTTCCTGAGTAATTGTCCCACTCCCTTTTCCTGTGTCTTTGTGACAAGAAACAGTTGTTTTCCTGGGAAGGCAGGTTTGTGAATGTGCCTTGGCAGTACTGAGTTTTGCAAGCCATACCTAATGCAGTGTAGCAGTGTGACCAGATAATCCTGACTTCAAAGCTGCGCTTGAAATTCGATATTGGGGTGCGCCATCGTCTTAAGGATGAGAAGGAAACAAATATATGTGAGAAATGGTGCTCTGACGTTGGCATATACAGATCTGTTTGAGGTACAGTCTCAAACTCTAGACAGAGAGCCAGTTGAAGATGGGGTGCTTTTTTTGCACTCAGAGCAGCTTTAGGCAGAACCAGGTCCTTGTGGCTCATGGGGAATGGGCATGGTGCTCATGGAAATAGATGGTAGCAGGGCAAGTGTCGTGGTGTGGGTTGGGACACGGGGGAAAGCTTGTGGGCTCCCCGCTGCGGCCCCTCACAGGCCAGGCACTGCAGAGGGCCAGTGCCAGATTGTGCCCCAGCTGTGTTTCAGAAGTTCAGGCCGGTTTATGGGATCTCTGATGGTATCCTTTAAAGGCAAACCTTAGAAGTGGTGTTGGCATTAAAATTTATATGGACTTCCCTCCCTGGGTTTGCCTCCTGACGGTGCTTCCCTCTCCTTCTCAGGCACATGAAGATTCATGAGAAGGATCCGAACAGCACAGCGAGCACCACTCCCCCCTCGCCGCTGAAGCGCAGGCGATTCTCTTCGAAACGCAAGTTCAGTCACGATGCTGAGCTGGACAGAGAGGAGAGGACACCTGCAAAAAAGGTTCTTTATGGGGCATGAAGCAAAAGATGTTCCTGGTTGCCTCCTAAATTGTCAGCTGTTGAGTTTGTGCAGTCAGCACAGACTTGTTACAGCTTTGCATATGAGCCATGCTTGTCCTGTGTAGCCAACACGGTTGTCTTGAGATGGAAAATGAATTTCTAATATCAGAGATTGAAATAATTCAATTCTTAAAATTCTTTATTGTTTAAACTTTTGGATTTGCTTATGATTTATAAATAATTACTGTTGGATGATAATAGGATGAACTATTCCTTTGCTGCTGCAGCTTTTCCTTTAGCTTTTTTTTTTCCTCCCATTTGTTTTGTAGTATTCTTGGAGGATGGTGATTTAAACTTTTAAAAAAACAATGTTTACTTCAAAAGCAGCAGCAGCTAAAGTCTGCTTTTGTCTTGATCTGGAGGGAAAAAAAAATCTACAGTACATTTCCCTTTCACAGTAGCATAAATCCTCCATTACTGGAGTTGCATGAGCGACCAGAAAATACTTATTTGAAGGCTAGATGTTTCCATTAGGGTTTTGTTTATGGAATATTTTAACACATCTCAGTCATTTGCACAAAATGTATGTTGTCTGCTAAACTTAACTCGACTCCTCCCACTTACTATCTCTAAGTGGCAAGCTAGTAGCAGTTCCATTTAGTGTACTATCCCTCGCTCTGTGCATGCTTTTCTCCCTGTAATCAGAAGAGAAGTATAGAAAACATGCAGAAGTTCATTGCTTCTCCCTGAACCACTTGACTTAGCAGTTGGCAGTATCTCAGTGGCATAAATAATTTAGGCTGACAGCTCCCCTGGCTTTCTGAAGGGGGAGGAATGCTAGTTCAGTGGTATATAAGCACATGGGTTTATAAGTTGTTCAAATCACAGTTCCTCATTGGAACTGATATATCTGTGACTCAGCTGCACACTTTATCCCCTACTGAGCCTCCTTTTCTGTCATGCATGTTCTTACACATGTGCAGAGGCTGTGTCGCTTACCCGCTGTCCTGAGGAATGAGTCATTTGTGTTGGCTTGCAGCAAGGTTACAGATGAAGCCTGCAACTTTTTTTTAAGAGGAAAACTTCAAATAGATTGCAAGTTCGGGTTGTTGCTTACAAGTTGGACTAGTGAGGTTTTTTTTTCCCTTTTTCTGAAGGTTGTCGAGGATGGCCACTCCGGTGAAGGAGATAAGAAGGCTGACGATGAAGTTTATCATTGTCCAGTGTGTTTCAAAGACTTTTTTTGCAAGTATGGGCTGGAGTCCCACATGGAGACACATCCAGATAATTCATTGAGGTAAGAGATAGTACCCAGAGTGTCTCTGCTCACCAGATGGCCTGAAGAAGCCTGCTGGGGAGGGGCAGGAGCCTCTCAGCCCCCTGTACTGTTAACTGCCCCCCTTTGTGTTTTTGAGCAGGTTTTTAAATGTTTTGCCTCATCTTGTG
The DNA here is from genome assembly GCF_041296385.1 of Aphelocoma coerulescens. NCBI lineage: Eukaryota > Metazoa > Chordata > Aves > Passeriformes > Corvidae > Aphelocoma > Aphelocoma coerulescens. The sequence goes on along the minus strand of NC_091015.1, from coordinate 78,276,881 downwards.
TCACCAGGGTGCTGTAGGGCTTAATTCTATTACATTTTGCAAATACAGGAAATCTTGCCAGTTAATAGCTGGAAATGTTTTTAGAAAAAATTAAAGCCCCTCTTCCTCCTCTTGAAACCCACCACTGTTACATAAAACTGTAAAATGCCAACATTGCAAAATTCTAACAAGTTAAACTGAAGATGCTTAAAACTTGATAAAAAAACTTGATAAAAGTATTCCGGTATCATCCTATGAGATTATTTTGTTTGTGGAGAAGAAAGCAGCTGGATAGAGTTTTTCAGTCATTGGAGTGAGTGAACGTAGATGAGTTTCTGGTTTCGAGTTTCAATAAAATGTTTTATGCTTTTCTGCCTTTTGAGGTTAGGGAATGATGTGGATGTTGGCTTAAATGAGCTTTTCTTAACAAGGAAAAATTATTTATTAATTGTTTGGGAAGGTGCTTGAATGTTGTGTTTTGATTCAAGTAATTGCCTCTGGGACTTCTGAAACTTTTTTATTTCCTGTTTTTTACCATAGAAAAATGTAGAGCCAGATCCATGAAGATATAAAAGAAATATTTTAAATCTAGTTGAAACATGTAGAAAAGCCGCTACTTTAGGAAAGGAGATTGTCTGTTTGCAGAAGCTTGTCAATGTTTTAAACTTATTTTGGGACATTGGACTAATGATTGTTTTGGAAGGGTGAAGAATTCAGAATCTTGAAGTGTCAACACTCACTCCTGGATACAGGTTCTTAAAAGAATGGCATGGAGCAGAGGCATCCCATTCTGTTAAATGGGATTAATGCTATTAAGCTTTTCCTTTTAAAAATTTTTATTTAGAAAACCTTGGTAAATACATGTAAAATACTTTTTAAGGTCATTGTTAATGTTGCAGTTAATGGGACAAGTTGAAAGCTTGGTCCAGTCAATAGTAGTTAATTAAACATACTTTGCTGTTTCTGAAGTAAATGAGGTAAATTTTCATTGTCGATCAAAGCTGAAACCGTTGTTCTCCAGTAAGAGCTCTGCAACCCCCACAAAATGGAGTCTGGGACAATTTTGCCTTACACTTCATGCTTTAGAGAAAGCAGCTGGCATATTAGGTTTATCCTGTCATTACCCTCATTTTGAAGCTTCTCTGAAGATATGACCTCTTTGCAAAGTTGTATTCCATGGACCTGAGTGGAGAGGTGGATTTTCTTGCTTTGCATGATGGATATAAGATAATGGAATAGATATCCTTCTAGCTTGGCAGCTTTGCCAAGTCTGCTGTGTCAAGGCAGCAAGACACAGTGGCAGTGCAAACATGCTGTTCCTCTTTATGCAGCTTTTGCTCTGGTATTAGACTTGCTTTTGGGTAATATTCTTCTGAAATGGATTTTGCCACCCTTGATTCTGTTGAGCAGCAAAGACTAGAACAGGTCCCTAAATCAAAGTCACAATTGTCAAAGCTCTGTGGATATGATTTAAGAGTGATGCTGGTATGCTTGTCTTTATAGAATTGTCTAGATGGTAGTAAGAGCTTTTTGTCAGGTATTTGCTTCAGCAATTTAAGACGTGTCAGTGAAGACAGGACAAGGAAGATGTGGTCCTCCCTGGACAGCTGGTATATTAAGGTGCAACTTACCCTGCCCATCTGGTTTAAAACATGCCTTTTGTCCTAGTCTAGACATGTCAAATGACACTGTCTGCCTGGCCCAACCTAACAAAAAGTCTTCTAGTAAGCAGAGCAGTTTGGACCGCTGTTAAGGTGACTCATCCCAAATGAAATGGGTTAAAATCCTTGGCCAGCACAGACTGTAATCCCCTGGTTCCCAGGGTTATGCAAGACTGTAGGATTCAACAAGATACAGAGAATGTAGCATGCCATTCTCAGTCCTGAGTTCAAGTGATTGAAGTCCTTTTGGTAAGGCTTAAGGGTGGTTTTTTTGAGTGAAAGAGATGAATAAAAGAGAATATTTTGCTAGGGTAGTAGAGCAGGAGACCTGTGTATACAGGTGTACCTGTGGCAGGGGAGCAAGCTGCAGAATGTAGAAGGTTTTCATCAAATCCTGTTGTTGCCTTATTGTAGAAGACAAGGGGAAATAACTCTTGTTAAAGTTCAAACAAACAAAAAAGCACAGTAACTGTGTTGTGAGCAAAGGGCAGAGAGCGTAACACCCCCAGTCTCCTTTTATTGCCCATATTGTAAAAGCAGAGTCACTTGATCAGGACCTGTGAAGAAGGTATTGGATGTGTATCCCAGGGTCAGATACTGTGGGTCTGGTCTTTCTTTTGGAGCTACTGCAGTAGGCAGCAGCCCAGCACACACTGTTTTGTCATGGTCAAAAATAAGTGATGCTCACTCTGCCTAGTCAGGCCTTTTGGTGTAAGGGCACAGGTCAAACATGCGATTCCTTTTTGCTCCCCCAGTAGTTCCTATAAAAAGGATTGCAGACCAGCTCTGAAGCAGTGCACCAGTGTGCACTGCCTTGATGGTGGCACCAGCCTCCCTTCAGGGATGCATCCTCGGCTGTGGCAAGGTGCCAGGGTGGGCAGGAGCTTCTGCCTGGCTTCCCTGTGGTCCTTTAATACTGCCATTTTAGTGGTGTTGTGTAAATACAGCCTCTTGCCCCCAGAGCTGTCTGAGTCTGTCTGTCCCAGCCACCCTCTGCTAAGTAGCAGAAAAGGTAAGGCTGTCTGGCAGCCCTGTGATCAGTATGTGAGCAGCTAATTTACAGGGTGGGCCATCACCCTTCCAGATACTGTCAAATGAACAACTTTAAATCACAGGGTTAGCTGTTCAAAGTCAGATGAAAAGACATTCACCATTGTCTTGCCCAGAACTGCTTTTTCATGTAAAACCCCGAGTAGGGAGCACCTCATTGTTTACTTGCAGCAGAATAAACAATACTTAATCCACTGATTGTGTGAAAGGGGCTCCCACTTGGGAGAGTATCTCTTGATTATGTAAAATCCTAAATCGTGCATCTTTGTCTCCTAATTACGGTAAGAACTGCCCTGCTCTTGCGAGCAATAATAGGGTCCTTTGTCCCATTGACAATGGGCTGTGGCCCTGCATCTCCTTCATGGCATCACACCCCCTGGTCAGTCGCTGTCCCTTTGAAGCCCTGGGTCCTGCACCCTAATTAATGACATGAGCTGGCCCCAGCAAGGTTGTCTGCAATGCCCATTAGCAGTGGGAGGTGGCCCAGGGGTGCTTTCTGACCCCCTTGGCCTTTCTACCTGGATTATTTAAAGAAGTCTTCTTCCCTGCAGCTGGGGCCTCAGGACACTGTCTATTTTGGTGAGTTTGTATGTGAGTGTTGATATAATTAGCAGAGAGCTGAAATGCTGCACAGCCAATAGGGAAAATGAGAAACCTCATGGAGCAGGGTAGTTCCTCTGGAAACTTTTGTGGTGCAGGGTTGCTGTCAAACGTGAAACTGTGCTTGTAAAGGTCGCCTGACAGCTCTGAGCAACGTCAGCAGTGTAAGCAGAGGAGATGTGAGGATTTCCCAGGGAGAAACCTCTCCAGATGCTGTGTTGAGTTTCTCCTCTTTCCTTTGGCAAATATAATTGAACAGGCTTAAAGTAAAACGTGTGGGTTTTAAAAAAAAGTACATGCACTATAAAATTGCTCTCTCTCTCAGTGTAGCCAGAGCATACCCTTTATATTTCCTCTCCTTCTCCTCTAGGTTTAGTGCAGTACGCTGTACCGTAGAGCTAAGTATTTTTAATTTTTCCTCCCTCTCAGCAGCAAGGAGACATTTATGCTTCCTCTCATGCCTGGGCATCTTCCTAAGGAGAGGAGGAGGGAGCTGGTGATGCTGTTGCAGTTATCTCCTTTCTTAGACTCATTCCAGCATCAGTTCTCAGCCAGGGTAGTTGTGCAGTTTGAATGTGGTAAAAGGCTGCCTCTTAATAAACATTATGAGGCTTTCTGATCACATTTGGTTCAGTGTGGCATTGCCTCCAGTTACAAGATTTGGTTTTGCTGTATCTTTGTAAGATATAAGAAACAAGTAGACGTTGCAGTGCGAAAGCCACTGTGTGCCTATGTCACTGAGCTGACCTGATGAGCAGAACCAGTAGATGCCTATTGCCATGAATGGATTCAGGGGAGATTAAGTTTTTTGACCTTCTATAGAGCCTCTCCAAACAGTGATATAATATGTTAAGCTTTGTAACTTGCAAATTCTGGGCATATTTTCACAAGGACAGCAAAAGCAGTTCTCTTCCCCCAGGGTTATGTGCTTCTGTAAAACCTCCAAACAAAGGAAACCAAAAGCTGTTCACAGCCTACCTTGTTCTTCAGAACAGCCTGCCCAAGTTTTGCTGAAATCGTGTAGAGGTTGAGTGCTGTAATGGAAAGCTATTGTTTTCAACAGCTCACAGATCAGTAACAGGCACAGCAACAGAAGAACTCAGGCCCTGGAAGGAAAAGTGTCAGGACACTCTGACCATCGGTATCTGTGGTCGTCTCCCTCTAGTTTTGCCAGGGTAACCACTGTGAGGTCATGTTTTTGAAAACATTTACAGATAGAAATTGCTATCATTATTTCTTGGTGTTACCTGGCTTCACTGACATGGAGTGGACAACTTAAATGCCATAGGAATGTTCTTCTGGACTCTGTGGGTAAATTGAAGATGTCTGCTACATGCAGCTTGCAATTCAGGCAAGCTGATCACCAGGTTTCCCCCTATGCCAGCACATCCACATTCTTCAGCGTATGGTGGGATGCTGCCAGACACCTGGACCTACGTCCCAATCTTAAATCATTTTAGCCAATGCACATGAGCAGCCCCATTTAAGTCAAGACAAAAGAAAGTGGGTTTTGGATGAAAAAGATACCAGCTACTTAGAATATGGCATGTTTATTGCCCAGTTACTGTTCTTCGAGGCAGTTCTGCACACTGGCTTTAGGGAGATAAAATAGTCACGAAAAGAAGTGGGGATTTAAAGTGTATGGAGGTGATTTCAGTCATTAGCACCAGTAGAAGACTAATACAAGGTTGTTTTAGAGCAGCAGTGACAGTGTAAAAGTACATTGTACGGAATGTCAAAAGGAAAGAAAGGAAACAGCCAGAAAAAGACCCTTAAGTGTTATTCCCGTTTTTGTGAATGCCTATCTAAGCAGTTTAGGAATTCACTTTCTATCTGTTCTCTCCTTATATAGTAGGGAATAATCCTTCTGGCTTCCTTTTTCTGAAGCACATTGCTGTCTACATGTGGCCAGCCTTTTGCGGGAAGAGTGTGTTAGTGATGCTACAAACTTGCAAGAGTGAAGGTGTTTGAAAACTAGATGTTGCTTGCAATTAATTTTACTGTGAGACAAAACTACGGGTTCATGATGGGGAGAGGAAGCTTCTTTCTAGTAGCTGACACTGCTGTTATTGGAAGCAACTTGAAGCGTGAATGACAGTCATCTTCATTCAGCATTACGAGGTTATAGATTGCTTTTTCTCTCTGTCACAGCTGTTGATGTGCACATAGCCTCATTCCTTGTTAACATTTCAAAATAAAAAACATTGCACTCTTTTAATGAAGATGGATAGTTCTGAGGTTGTTGTATCCTACACAAATTGTTGAGAGGGGATGGAGAGCACTCCAACATGAGCATGTTCTTCCTTGACCTCTGTTTTTGGCATACTGTATTTTGGCCCCAATATTTCCCTTTTTAGTAACTGAGATTGTACCGGCAAGGATAGTTTAGGTAGAAATTGCTCTGTTGTAGCCAAAGATGGAGGTGACAAGGGGCAGTTGTGTGACATTGCTGATTTGGGCAACTCTCCTGCCCTGCTCTGCTCTGCTCTGCTCTCAAGCTGGTTGCTCAGTGTCTTGCTGATAGAAACTAGGAACCAAATCCTAATCTCTTGCTGGCAGCATTTTCAGTGCAGGAGCAATTCCATGAGACAGCTGATGACGATGAAATCAGCTCTGGTAAATGCTATGACCAGAAATGTGCTGTCATAGAACGCAATTCTTGGTAAGGCAGAGGAGAGGGTATGCAAGCAAGCTGGTGAATGTATCCTTTCACTGAGTAAATGGAGAAGTAGAATCAGTGGGTTGTCTTGCAAAAGCAGAACAGAACTGCATGTTACGTGCCTTCTGAAGTTTCTGTTCAGAAAAGAGAGCTGGGAAACAACTGAAGAGCAGCACGAGTCAAACACTGGCCTAGAAGTGGTCAGCTCACATCAGGGAGCTCATTGTGTGAGGAAACTGGGAATCCAGAGCAGCCGGATAAAAATACTGGCTGGTGAATGGACACAGAGAGTGATGCTCTCATGTGAAACTGTGTGGTGTGTCACATGGTGTTGAGTATCTTAGCTTGGCTGCCAGAATAGAAAGTGGGTAAATGCAAAGCTGACTGTAGCAGAAAGCTGCTTGTAAAAGGGCATGCAGGAGGGAGAAGGGGCTGAGCCAAAATAGGTTATTAGCACGCCTGCCTGATCCTAAGGAGCAGGATTTGTTTATATGCAGGCTCTCTCAAAGTGCTGGTTGCTGCTCAGTGTGTTGGCAGTCATGTCTGCATGCTGAGCATATCTTAACCTGCAAATGTAGATAAAGGCAAGGGACTGCAGTCCAGATTCAGCTGCACCAATTTGTGAGCCCTGTTGTGATCAGTGGATGCTTATAGGATAGAGAAACCCCTGGAGATGTATTTCTCCTTCTGTAACTCAGGATAAGTGGTGGTATATTTTTTTTAACATGGTAGACACATAGATTTCTTTTTTAACTTGCTGTTAATTTTAAAATTACACAAGTACTTGGCTTCCATATTTGAAAGATGTGTTAGAAGATAGGAAGAGCTTTTCATTTCTTACCTTGAATGAATACCAGAAGGTTCACTTGAGTTTGTGTGCACAAATAACAACTGTTATTCTGGATGTTGTGCAGCTTCTAATTTTGGTAGTGCAGAGGACTATACTGGTCAGGTTTTTTTTTTCCCCAGGTATGTTTGCCCTAACTATTAAACCCTTCATTGTTATTTAAGTTGATCTTCAGCTGTTTCTCTGTGATTCTGTCCAGCCAGTTTGTTGACACTTCTGGTTTTTAAAACTTTGACCTTTATTAAGTAAAAAAGTCATTATGAGAAAATGACTAGTTTATGTGAGTGTCTGCAGGCCATCTCCCGTTTTCCCATTATTTTGTCTTAGTTGCATGTTAATTTTGTTGAAGTAAATGGTAGAGTAAGCCACTGTTCCACCAGGGCAGAGGTGTTTAAATCTGGCTCTATTGAAGTGTTGCTGGTAAATGCAATTCATTACAGTGTTAGGAAGAAGTTCTTACTCATTTTTCTTTGCTCACACACAAAGGAAGTTAAAACATGACACAGCATGGCTTGTGCCTTTTTATTAAACCTTACAGCAGTTAATTTCACTGGAGTTACTTTGACGGTGGGAGTTACTGGTGTGGACACTGGCTCTGTAGCATGCTGACAAATTTCTGAAGCACAACATCACCCTGGTTTATATCGGGTCTGTCCTGGCTCCTACAGGATATTTTTCTCGCCTGGACCACAGTGCAGCTGTAGGAATGCACATAACGCTGTGCATCCCTCTATTAATAGAAAGGTTGGTACAGGGGGTTCAGCCTTGGCTGCACCCAAGGGTGCCTTCTTTGAGGGAGAGGATTAAAGAGAGTGACAGGAGACATCGGTAACAAAATCAGACCGCAGTGGGGCAGTGGAAGAGGGGAAAAGTTAGAAGAAAAGTCCCTCCTTTGCTGAGGCTGTGAAGCAGCATTTACTGAACATCTAGTGGGCTGTGTCCATCCCCTTAGGGAAGGGGAGCCTCTCCAGCTGGCCGGGAGTTGGCTTCTGGTGCTGCCTTCGGTTCTAGCACAGCCCCATAGCGGTGGGCGAGGTCGAGATGGGAGAGCAGCAGGTCCTTTGGGGTCAGACACGCTGTGATGCTGCCGGGAGGGAGGCAGGAATGGGCATTGCAGGGCAGCAGGAGGGCCTACAGGGATTGCTGGGAGGGAATCCAGAGGAGCAGGGTTCACAGCACTGCTGCTTTTCCATCACTCATCTGCAGCAAATGGGAGAGATTAGTGCGGCTGTTGGATGTTATTTCCCAGGGCCCTGGGTGTGGAAGCCAGGAAGGGTTGTTTTTTGGTTTTTTTATCCAAAAGGAGATGAGTATCTGGACCTGGGTGGGGTTGCACAGGAGCAGAAACCAGTTGGCTCTTTCTCATCTCTCTCACTTTGCCTTGCCCCAGAAGTGAAAGAGAAGCAAAGGAATCTTTTCCTGAAGGGGAGTATGTATGTAACCTGATGGCTTTTCTTTCATAGGTGGCGACAGCCCTTGTGTTTAAAACTTTCCTTTCTCCATCTCCCCGTCCTTGTCAGGCTCCCCTGCAGCTGGACATTGCCAGTGTGGAGGCTGGGAGCCTGCTCCCACTGCCGGTGTGGACATGAGTCATCAGCAGGGAATCACCCATCTTTCTCTTCTACTCAGTTGTATTATTTTTAGGTCAGCATAGGAATTTCTTTGCTCATGAGAGCCACATGAATTCTGCAAATAATGTGAGAGAGAAAGGAGAAGAATAACAACAGAGGTAGAAAACACACGGTACCAACTGGGGATTTCAGTGGGAGGTGTTAGTCAACTTCATAACTTAATTGTGTATTAATGACTTCTGTCCCAGGATATGTTTCATTCTTTTTTTTGTGTTCCTTGCTTCTGTTAGTGGAAGTTGGTAAAGAACACAGACAGGAAAGGAACAAAGTGGTACAAAGCTTTTTTATTTTAGATAAGGCCTAGAAATTAGCACTGTTTTTATTTGTTACCATCCACAATATGGGCAACTTTGTAGTACCGAGCTGCATGGATGAAAACAGATTTTAGTCCGTGTGGTTTCAGAAGTACAAGTAGAATAATGGTAAATGTCACTTTCCCACCAACAGTCTTGGGTAATGCAGAGCATAGTGTTTGTTTAATTTCTTGGTAACATAATGATATATACAAACATTTGACATTTGCATCTTGACTACTGAAATATAAAATCTAGAAGGATTGAATATTTGTCTGCACTACTCTTAATTAAAATCAAGACTGATTAATTTTGCTTAAAATTCAGCTCTGTATTTCCTTTCTAAAATGTCTTTCCATTTCTTAAAGAAGAAAACCTATTTGCTGACAAATTGGAGTTGTCCAGAGGAGTGTAGTGCAAGGCAACAGGCACAGCTTACGTAAACTTTTCTTGCAGAGGGTGCCACTTACCAAAAGTGTAGCAAATCCTGCCTTGCCCCTTTGAACAAGCTTTGCAAAGCACTGACTATTTCTTAAAGCCTGTTAAAATGCTTTTATATCCTAATTATCATTACCGATTTCAAGAATACTAACTTATTTTAGGAGAAAGCTTTTTAATGGTGTGTTTTTACACAGAGACCTTGTCTGCATTTAAAAAAGAAAAAAAAAAAAGAAAAAGCTGCACTGGTGTAGTAATAATTAATCAGACCTGCCTGGTGTGATACATGGCCTGAGCACCAAGGGCAGCCTGGTCGTTCCATTGTTACATTTTGGTTCTGCATTTGTGTTTTAGGAGTTCTGTTTCCTTACTTGCTTGTTTTTTACACCTTGGCCAGCAAGCCAGAGCCCTGGTATTATATTTGCTTTGTTACAAATATGAGCAACTCCAAAACATAAAGGCAATTGAGAATTAAAGTAATTTTAAAGAGGCCTTAGCTGCTGGAAACATTTTGTTTCCGAACCTCTGTGCTTGGAACTGAACAGCTTTTTTCTCCCTACTCTGGAATCATATTTATAGAAAAATGGAAGACTGTGGCCAAGACCAGGAGTCACATGATAACACAGCAGCTTTTATTAGATACATCTGGAAACTTACCTTGCTTTTAGTAGGTAGAGTGCTTTTATCTCTGCACAGGTGTTGAGCCATTGCTCGGCCCGTTCTGCTAACAACCTCAGAAGCTGTTCCATCAGTGTTCTCTGCAGCTATGTCATCCATGTTTGACTTGGAACTGCACATGAGCAGACTTGTGAAATTTTAAGGAGAGGGAGGCTTTTCTGGTGTTTTGTTTTGTGTTTTTAAAGTTCATCATGAGCAAACTATTACCATATGTTTCAGATGCTTTATTTGATATGCTGGACTTTTCAGACTTTCCACAGTTACTAATTTTTTTTTTCTTAAGCAGTTTAAACAAGATGAAAAAACATTCATATCACCTAGGATTCCTTTCTCTTGTTCTTCTTATCTAGATTTAAAAATACTGTAGGCAGTGACACTACCCAAAGATGGAAAAGAGTAATGATGACAAAACAGAGAAATTAATAGTTAGACTTCCATAAAAAAACCTAATGCTTCCAGTTAAAGCACTGTTAGGCATGGCAGCTTACTCCATTTTAAATTAACACAAGCCTTAGTCAATGCAGCATGATGCTTGCCTTAACTAGTTAGGTTTTGACACGTAGTACCTGTAAGCTTTGCTTGGAGGTGCTGGGGGTCCATGCCTGGACCACAGAGAAAGGCAGGGCATCCACAGCTCCTTCCCATGCTCCAGCTCCCATGGGGTTCTTTAAGTTGTGCCACCAGGGCAAGGTGCTGAGCCAGGGTGCAGTGCATTTATATGCCCTGAAGAGCCTGCAACTTGAGATGACAGGCATGATTTATCTGGATGTTTCTTTTTTCAGCCAGGTGCTTCTTTCTGACCTAATGGAAGAAGAGCTTAATCTTTCTCCCAGTTTCTCTTTTTGTTTGCTGCTTCTTCGCTCACAGCAAGGAAAATACAAGACTAAGGAAGAAAGAGAAAAATAAATATGGTTAATAAAAGAGAGCTTATATTCTTTTTATAAGATATGTTACTTTCTGTTTGGGGGAGAGGAGGCAGTTCCCTTTGCATGGAAAGCACCATTTTTGAATTGCGAATTTTTACTGTCCTGAGGCTAGCAGTTGATACAGGTGTACTGTGAAGGACTTTCACATGGGTGTTTGCTCTGAAAGATTAACTCTCAAGTGCAGCTTTTGTAGGAGCCCTAAATCAAGTAGTGCTGAAAATCAGCATGTTGCAAGGTGGAGGTGAGGAGGAGTGCAGGATGAACAAGGCACACCTCCCTGCTGTGGAGGATGTCTGGCTGCTTGACAAGGAGCACTGGTTCTTGCTCAGCCCAGATTTTAGGGATACAGTGGCAGGAGCCAGTGCTCCCAGTTACTTTGTGGTGCTATCACTGGTAGCTGTGCCTGCCCTCTCACACACAGCTGCTGCACTGGGTTCCTGGCCCCAGGGGAGGCCAGGCACATTGGGACTTACAGAGGTGCTTCAGGATGCACCGAGGTGGCGGTCTGTGTCCCTTTGCATAACAGCCTGCAATGCTTCCAGTGGTGCAGGAGAACTGTTTCCAAGCCCTCCGTGTTTGTATATTGACATACCAGGAGGAACATGTCAGGAGCACTGCTTGTTTTCATGCAAGGCATTTTCATCACCTCTAAAAACAATTTATTTCAGTAGCCTGCAAGTTTGTCTCATAACTCTTTAATGCTCTCTGTCCCCCAGTGGTTTTGGTGGTTGTGTTTTTGTTTTCACTGGAGATGAAAGCTTTGCATCACAGAACAGGTGCTGCTAGGTGAGCTGGAGGAGAGCTGTAGATCCTGATGCTGGAGAAGTACTATGTGTTGGCCATCCCCCCCTCCCCAAGACTGTTGTCACATTTGGCATACCTCTTTAAGTAAACATTAGCTTTGTAAATGGCATTGGTTCGGTATTTAATGGAATGCAGGAACTGTGTCAGCAATAATTATAAAGGTAGGATGCAAGTGAATTGACAGAGTTAAAACAGATTAAACCTTCAGCGCATAATATTTATGTGCAGGCTTTCTGGGTACTGTGATAACAATGGCCGTGTTATATACACATCACACTTACTTCTTTCACCACTCAGGGACTATGAGTCCAGTTGCTTTGTGGTTGACTTGGTTATCTCTTCATTTTCAGGGAATAAAAAAATGGCTGTGGGAGTTTATGTAGTGATAAAATGAACAACAATGGGAGTTTGTTAGGGACAGGACAGGGAGGGGGTGGTTTCAGGATTTTGTCAGAAGTAATTTCTAATTGCAGGATGTTTTTTTAATGAGTAGGCACATGTACTTCTCCTTGATGTAGAGAGCAAAGACAGTATGGGGAGAACTAAGGCCAGGGGCAGATGTGAAAAACTCCTAGTGCTTATAATATTCTCGCTGACAAAATCTGACTGCCTCATATCCACTGGTGTTTTGCTTCTGGGGAACCCACGATTTGGTTGGGAGCTGGACCTTGACCACAAGGAAATTGAGGTTGGGTGAAACTGTGTGTCACTTACTGAATGCAGAGTGGACGTGACCTGTCATGCTGCAGAGCTCACACTCCAAATATTTAAAAGGCAATAGGCTTTGTTGACATATTGGCCAAATGTTGCTGCATAGCCCTTACTGCCTGAAGCATAGCTTTGATTGTTTAATGTGATGTTTTATGTGAGAAGCCCTTGTTTAGCTGAATTTGGGATTTGAGAACTTAGGAAAAACAAGAAATCACAGCAATAAAGTGTGGGTAGGAAAAGACGGTGCTTCTGCATTTTCATTCAGGGCTACCTGGCTGTGAAGGGGGTGTAAAAGTGTCATAAGTGTTGAAACTGTTTCAGGTCTTCCTCCTCTGAACCTTTCTCCCCTTTAAGGAGCACTTGTTTTCCTCTTAAAGCAGTCTATTCCTCAGAACAGCTTTGAAAAATCAGTGACAGTTTATGGAAAGGCAGTGTGAGGAAGATTCACGCACAGGTATTTCAGTGGTGTGCAGTAGTATGTTTTAAGCAGTGGTTATAAAAGGTGCTATTTTTACATTTGTTTGCTGCTTAGGTGAGATTTAGCCTCTCCATGTCACTGATTTTTTAAAAAAATGTTATTTATTTTAATAGTACTTTTCAGTAAAAATGAAATGGTGTAATGCCATTGAAATATTTTTGGTTGGACACTGAAAAGGTTTTCACAAGGCTGTGGTCTCAGCTGCTGTTCTACCATCTGCCCGTGTGAGATTGTCAGTTCTCATATTCTTTAAACTTCCAGTGGACTTATTAGCCAGAAACTGGTAGAAAGTGACTGTGACCGAAATGGCCTTTCGTGGTGATAGGTTTTAATGCACTGTGGCTTTGTTTTGCATTTAGCAGGTTCTTGGTATCATGGGATGAGGGGAAAGAGGATGTCCCAGTGCAAGCAGAACGCTAGTTCTCAAGCTTGCAGCAGTCAGTAAGTAATTTCTGTTTTCTTCCTTTCCTTTCCAGGTGTGACATCTGTTGTATTACCTTTCGAACTCATCGGGGCTTACTGCGCCATAATGCAGTTATCCACAAGCAGCTTCCCCGGGATCCCATGGGAAAGCCTTTCATTCAGAACAACCCTTCGATTCCAGCAGGCTTCCATGACTTGGGATTCACGGACTTCTCCTGTAGGAAGTTCCCCCGCATTTCTCAGGTACTCTCTGTTCTTCATAGCCTAAGGTATGAGGTGCTGCAGTGCTTATCTGATGAACTCATCCAAAGATTTGTCCTGCGTGTAGAATATTTTGTGGAAAGCACATCACCACTGTTTGTGTAGGCTTCAAACACTTTATGCTTTTACTTTTTCTTTCTTAATCTAAAGAATATTGGCACTGGGGTTTTTTTTTCACCATTCCAGTGGATAACTATCAGTGTAAAGATGCATAAAAAAATTTAAAGGTTGACTTTGGTCTTGCCCCTTTGAGCCTACCCAAAAAATCCTACATCTGAAATCAGTAGGGAGTACACATGGTAAGGAAGACATTATTTATTTTAGTTTACTCTAACAAGGATGTAGTTAGGGTGTGAAAGTTTTTATTACAAAAAACTTTGAGCAGTTGCCTTACTAACTAAACAGTGACATCTTCAGTGATTTCCTCACAAAACACTCCACAGTGTTCCTCATGTAAGGTTTGAGGGTTTTGCACCTTTGAGGCACAGTGGCTGGGGAAAGTCAGGGAGATAGTCTGTAAACATTTTTCTGAGAGCCATAAAGCTTTCTGTTGGGTGGTATGATTTGTCCCTCTGTCAAACCTTGCCTGCCTTAGTCAGTTTGGGTCTGGATGAAACTGCATATCTATTAAAAAAAAAAATTAACAGCACAATCCACCAGGATCATGCTTGGTTTCTGCACTTTTCTTACTCTTCTGGGATTAAAGCATTGATTTCCAACCCTTCTGACTGCAAGGTGGTAGATTTGATATTTGCTGCTGGTCCAGGGGAGCATGTAGGTCATTCTGTCAGTCTGTTAAAGTTTTGGTATAAAACTTACGAAATCAAAAGAAAGCACTTCTTAAATAAAGTTTATTTCTTTTGTAATTAATGACAGACATTTAAAGTTATTAAGGGATTTGAATGTTGGTATTTTCCTTTTGTAATAATTTTGCTTTCACTGTGAGAGAAGACTTATGAAGTATTTAGAGCCTATAAAGATCTTGCCAGCCCTCTACTAGTATTTTTCTTGGGAGAATAAATGTAATCAGACTTCCTTAACCAAAACCACTCTGCTTTAGTCTCTGAGTTTCATTGATCTGCTTTTGGAGGATTTTATTTTGGTTGGTTTATATTGTTTTGCCTTCTTGGATGCCTTTTTTTTTTTTTTTTCTTTTGTTGCTCTCCTTCTGGCTTCTTTGTAGTAGAGCTAAAGGAGATAGTCTACTGCCCAGCTTCCTTGCTGTGTGGTGTACTGAGGTTCCTGTCCTGTCAGTGACACAAGAGAAGTTTCTGATAGGGAAGTTTAGGATGGAAGAGAATTTGAGAGTCTGAACAGCCTTCTGAAGGAGTTTACCTTTATAGAAGGGAACTTTTGGAGAATCAGCCCTTAATTCAGATACACCCATTAGGAGACCAAAGGCTATGGAGTGGGAGTATGTCCATGCCAAGTAGGTGATGGCTGCTCTAAACCCCTTAGCTTAGTGGAAGAGAGAGCGAAAAGTTTTTGGTTTGCAGCAGCATTTGATGCCTTTCCAGTTTGAGATTCCTACTCTAAATATTTTTGCATGTCTTGCAGGTCTGGTGTGAAACAAATTTGCGAAGGTGCATCAGTGACTTCCATCGATTTATTTGCGAGATGTGTAACAAGGCATTCCCCATGCTTTCGGCACTCAAACTGCACACAGAAACTCATGTGGTAGATCAGGGAAAAGACAAGCACAAGCCACAGTCCATGACCCCACCCAGTGAGAACCCAGACCAGAAAGCCTTCATGGCATCCTTGGGCCTACAGTACACCAAAGACATCAAGCCTGTCAAGCAGGAGGACAATATACAAGATGAGGTCCAAGAAATGCGGCTCAGAGCACTGAAGAGTAACCTACCTCAGGAACCCGGCAGCACCAGTCTGCTCAGCCTCTCTCCTCTGGAAACTGCCTCCATGGGAGGGTCATTTTCAGTCCTTCCCCCTACAAAAGAAAACATAAAGCTTCTCTCGCTGCAGCCTTTCCAGAAGGGTTTTATTATCCAGCCTGACAGCAGTATTGTGGTGAAACCCATCTCCAATGAGTCTGCCATTGAGTTGGCAGACATTCAGCAGATCTTGAAGATGGCTTCTTCTGCTCCTCCTCAAATCAGTCTTCCTCCACTTTCTAAGGCACCTTCTGTCCCTGTGCAGTCAATTTTCAAGCATATGCCACCACTGAAGCCAAAGCCTTTGGTAACACCCCGAACAGTTGTTGCAACCTCTACACCTCCTCCTCTTATCAGTGCCCAGCAAGCCTCCCCCGGCTGCATCAGCCCAAGTCTCCCACCTCCCCCTCTGAGGCTGATCAAGAACTCGGTGGAGTCTGCCTCCAACTCTCATCTCCCCCAACCAGGAGCCAAATCAAGTCCTTCCTCACAGTTGCTCCTCCAACCCAAAGTAGAGCCTTTAACTCAGCATGAGATGAAGACCCAGCTGGAGCAGGACAGCATCATTGAAGCTCTCCTGCCTCTGAGTATGGAAGCCAAGATCAAGCAAGAAGTCACAGAGGGAGACCTCAAAGCCATTATCGCAGGGGCAGCGAACAAGAAGACCCCGACCATGAGGAAAGTTTTGTACCCCTGCCGTTTCTGTGACCAGGTGTTTGCCTTCTCTGGTGTCCTGAGAGCTCACATCCGTTCTCACTTAGGTATTTCCCCGTATCAGTGCAACATCTGTGACTACATCGCAGCTGACAAGGCAGCGCTGATCCGGCACCTGCGGACGCACAGCGGGGAGAGGCCTTACATCTGTAAAATCTGCCACTACCCATTCACAGTGAAAGCCAATTGTGAGAGGCACCTGCGAAAGAAGCACCTCAAAACGACCAGGAAGGATATTGAGAAGAACATTGAATATGTCACCAGCAATGCTGCAGAGATGGTGGATGCCTTCTGCTCCCCAGACACGGTGTGCAAGCTGTGTGGAGAGGACCTGAAGCACTACCGAGCCCTCCGCATTCACATGAGGACACACAGCGGCTGCCAGAAGAAGAAGCCGTTCGAGTGCAAGGAGTGTGGCACGGCCTTTTCAGCCAAGAGGAATTGCATTCACCACATCCTAAAGCAGCACTTGCATGTGCAAGAAAAGGAGATTGAGAATTACATCTTAATGGTGGACTGCAGTGCCCAGGAAAGCCAGACAGACCCTTCATTATTGGAGGACAGCACTTACATGGACCACAAGCCCATGACAACTTTCCTGGAGCCACAAAACGGCTTCTTGCTGGGAACATCATCTCACGTTTCCATCAAACGTGAACCTGTGGGCAACTTCCCCATGGATTTTGATGAGCCATTGGATTTCTCTCAGAAGAGCAAAAGCCTGAGTGCTGTGCAAGTGAAGCAGGAGAACCTGTTCGGCTCATCTCTGTCCCTTTATGACTGTTCCATGGAGCCTATCGACCTGTCCATCCCCAAAATCCTGAAGAAGGATAAAGATGATGCCCCCTGTGAAGCCAGGAATCAAGAGTTGGCTGCATCTGGGAACAGTGATAAGGCCTATAACTGTCTGCAGTGTCCTTTGGTTTTTGGTGCCAGTGGGAACTCAGAGACAAATCGGGGTGTCAGACATCCCCAGCCACTGAAAGGTTCTTTGCATTTGACTGTCCCAATCATTTCCCCGGCTCTCCCTGGCAATTCTGCCTTGCTGAGACCCCTGAGGCCTAAACCACCACCACCACCTCTCTTGCCAAAGCCTTCAGTAACTAAAGAGCTGCCACCATTGGCTTCCATCGCACAGATCATTTCATCTGTGTCTTCTGCTCCCACTTTGCTGAAAACAGAGGCTGCAGATGCCAGTCCCAAGGCAGTGAGCAGCTCCACTGGGTGTGACAAATCAGGGAATGCCAAAGCTAAAGTGACAATCGTGACCACCGTTCAGAGAGACTCCAGCCTGCCCAGTGACCTGTCTCAGGCTTGTGATCCAGAGCAGTCTCCCGTTGCTGATGCTGGGTTGACTAAGAAAAGAGGTAGAAAGAAAGGAACGAAAAATAAGCCTAAACTTAGCAGTAGTGTGGATCTGGAGTCAAGTGGGGAATTTGCCAGCATAGAGAAGATGCTGGCTACCACAGACACTAACAAATTTAGCCCATTTCTGCAGTCCACTGACAATTTCAAGGAAGAAAGTGACAGAAATGGAACAAGTGAGGATGAGAAGGAAACTACCAAGGATAAGCTGCTGAGAGGGAAGAAGAATGCGTACTCAGACTGCCTGCAAAATATCGCCTGTCCTTACTGTCCTCAAGTCTTTCCATGGGCACATGCCCTGCAGCGGCACATGCTCACTCACACAGGTAAGAGTGCTCTGTGCTCACAGTAGGTTGTAGCCCCTGAGAATCTTCCTTTCTCTGACGTCTGATTTGTATTCTTCATTATTATTTTGCTAATAATCCCTTAGCTGTTGCTGCATAGTGGTGGTGGTAGATTTTTCAGAAATGGAATAATCTCTGTGTCTTTGAGTATGAGGGGGCAAATAGAACTATTAATACTCATTTGACTTCAGTGGCATAACTTTAGTGTTGCTGGAAAGAGACTCAGGTTTCAGTTGTTCTGTTATTATTGTCTTGCCTTGAAGGGGAACATGTGTGTTGAATATTTCATCATGCCTTACATGGTTTGTTTGTCTGCTGATGGCTGTTTTTGGCTGCATCGGTAATGATAAAGAGATCTCTAACAATGAGAGACAGTAAGTGTAGAACTGTGGCAGGAAAATAAAATAATATAGTGCTTAGCATTTTTATTTTCTTGCGGTGGCTTTTATTTGACAGATCAAAGAAGGATGCGAGAAGCTGCTCATCCTGAGCATTATGTAATAGCTTGCCTCTAGGGAAAGTTTCTCCTCACACATAGACAACTAAAAGTGGGCACATGCCCTAAGATGTGGAGATGTGTATGGAATCTCTAGCATTGTGCCACTGTGTAACTAACCTCAGACCTGGTGTAAACAAAAGGAGAAACTGGGTAGGGAGATTTATTCTAGGTCTGGGGTTATTTTTCATTCTTCACTATAAAGGAAATACTGCATTGAATTCTGTGCTGATTTGAAGTTCACTCATTCTTCCACCCACACTGTAATAAAGTAATTAGTAGATTCTCATCCTGCTCCAGAGGGAGAGGACAAAGCTCTACTTGCTGTTGCACCCTTTTAAGTCAGTCACAGTTGTTGATACTATTTACTTCATTATGCATTTCAACTCCTGACATAAAGAATAAAAATTAGGGATTTTTTATAAGAAACATAGGGGATTTGAGTATAGCCTTATAAAAGTTCTGGGTTTTTGTTGTTTTGTTTGTTTTTTTTTTTTAAGAAGATGAGGTTTCCTGAAACAATTGATTCATGTCTGTGCTAAAGAGGGAAACCTGAAGAGGTTAGCTAAGAGGTTTAAAGGGAATCTGAGCTGTGGAGTAGTCCCTATTACAGTTTCATTTGGGTGATGCGAGGACATAACTTGAAAGGTGTGAGTGCAACAGTGAGGCTATTGTTTTATGGTCCACAGAGACCAAATTATTTCATCTTATTAAGCATACAGTTTACTTCTTGGTGAAGGAGAGCTCTTTACTCGTATCTCAATTGTTTTCCAACACCTTGGTCTCCAAACAAAAAATATAGTTACTGAAGAACTGTTCATGAGACAGAAAACAATGGAGAGGCTTTTCCCAGACTAAGAGGTTTGACCTGCTTATTGATGGCAGGCTTCCAAGGTAGCAGCACTGGTGTAAACCCTTAATGAAGACAGGAAAATGCACTCAGCCATGAATTACACTGGTAAAACTTGTCTCCCTTATGACCACCAGGCTTGGAAGGAGACGCTGTCCTTTTAGAAAGCCTGTGCTGCAATTGCCACAGATCAGGATTTTTGGTGATACTGCATCAGCGGCAATAGATCCCAGTTGGTGTGCTCTGGCAGTGATAATACTGAGCTCTTTTCTAGTCATTGTCTCAGTGTTGAGAGAGACTTGTTGCTGGTGGACCACCCCACAGCAAGTTTTGGCTGGCCTTGGGGCATCTGCCTTCAGATAGCAAGAGTCTTCTCATTCTAAACTGGGAGTTTCCAGGAGCTCCCCTGTGGCAGCACTATCGATGAGGCCTGCTGGAGGGGAGAGGGAGAGGTAAGCTGGGAAGGTGGAGGGAATTTAGGCCAAGGGAGGTGGTACCAAAGCAGGCCCGAGGATGCATCCAGATGGAGCAAGTCCTGTGTTTTTGTGGTGGATGTCAGGTGCTGGTGGCATGCAAGGAGTGTGGCAGCTCTGTGGTAGATGCAGCAGTTTGCTGGCTTTCTCTTCTGGGTGGGCAAATTGGTTTTCTTGTGGAGAAATCGGCAGTGTTGTAGTGCAGCGCAACGTTCCTGTCCCCACCTATTGCACAGGCAGTGACTTGTTAGCTCTGTTTTGTAAAAGGAGTTAGGAAAAAAATCTGTTCACTAATCCTATTGTAAAGAGAAAAGGGGAACTTTATTATTGTCTGTGCTTGATGGCTGCTCCCTGACCTGGGTAGAGAAAGGACTAACAGGCTGACATGAATGGGATAGATGAGAGTCCTAGTGGTCTGCTTCCAAACTGCAAGTGTTGAATATGTGATCCATAGGCAATCACAGCAGGCAAGCTGACTATACAACACTGCTATCAAAAAAACCCCAGAGCAGTTGTTTGAGCTAAAAAGCAACAACTAGCTCGTCTATGTCTGTTTGTAGAGAAGTTGTTATTGAGTTAATTCATGTAAGTGGTCTAAGTTAGGATGAGAAAAGGTTACATAATTTTGAGCATTTAAGTGTTATCTGTATATTATGAGTTTTGAACTGCTGTATTCATACAGACATAAAAAGATTTTTGCAAGTGTGTCTTTCATGTTCAATAAAATTTCAACACGGAGGCTGCCTTCCATGTGGTGTCAAGATCGTATTTCCCTTTTGTGAAAGTGCAAAAATGCACATGCTACCAGTAACCCACATCCCTTATGCAACCAGAGGTGTCTCCTTTGGGAGCTTTTGCCCGGCTTATCCTTGCCTCAGCACCACTGTGTGTTTGGGTTTTTTTAATTCAAAAGCATTTCCCTGAAGAAGCATACACCTTCCTCAGTGGTTTTTATTTTAATGGTGAGCTCACAAGTGGGACACTGGGAATTTGGCATAGCTTGGTTTTATACAGTGCCTAACACAGTAGCTGTGTTTTGTTCGAACATGCTCGAACACTGGCTTTTAACACTTTTTTTCTTGATGTCTTTACTGTATAATTTACTTTTCTGTGTTAACTCAGTTTGCCTTTTTTCTTTGCTCTTCCCTCCTGCTCTTGACTTCTTAAATTCTCAGAACCGTGACTAAGATGTGCCCTGCAGGTGATGCAGTTGATTTTGCTCCTTTTATAGGATGCGGATCAGACTAGGTTCAATATAAAATTACAATAATGATCTTTTTTTAACCACTAGTTTGTTACAGATAACCTAATATGTTTGTTTGCAAAGAATCACTTGAATATTTTCAGAGGGATACTGGCAGGTCTTACTCGGCCCAAGATTAAATTTTCTAAAAACTGAGATTTAATGGCAGGGGAGGTTTTTTGGTTTGGTTTGGTTTTGCTGCTACAACAGGAACAAACTGTACAAAGAAATATCTATAAACAAAATAAAGGAATAAATAAATAGAATACTGTTACGCCTAGCCCGTGAACCTGAATGTCTTCTGTCGATTGGAGGTCACAAGTCTCATAAAAAAAAGAACTTGGAGGCATTTTTATTCTTCCCTTTTATGATTTAAGTCAAAGTGAAATTGTCAACATCTTTACTTTGCAACATTTGTAGTTACCAGGGTGAATAATGTGTTTCTGCTAGGACAGCAGTGGCAGGAGATACCTAAAGGACTGATCATACACGTTGTGATTATTCAGATGACTCTTTATACTGAAAAAGACACCTTTCAAATGACTGGCTACTATGAAATGTCCAGACTAGGCTAGTCCTGCTGTGCTGCTAACCAAAATGTACAGTCAATATTTAGGCACAGATGTATTTTAATACAGGCCATGACTATTCATATGGAAAAATTTAATGAAAAAATCAAATCACATTGATTTTTTAAGTTACCTTCTAGTGAGCTAAGTGTATTTTATCCAAAGAGCAGTTGCCTTTAAGGGACAAATACAGAAGGCAGAGGAAACTGTTTTTTTGAATGTTCTGGTTTTGTGCCTTTAAAGGTGACATTTTTGGAAAGCATTGCAACTCGGGGTGGGAGGATTGGAGTTTGCACAGTAAGTGGAATTTTTCTTTGGGTTTTGAGACCTCCAGCTGGGACATCTGTGTGGAAGGAAGAATATTTTATCTGTTGCAAGTATTGGTCTGTATGACAAATACTTGATTGATACAAACATTTTAAATGCTGAAAATATGAGAAAATTGTGATCTGAGATGCAGGTTGAGTTTCAGGTAATTAATCCTCAGCTAATCCTGTCATTGCATGCTTGAAAAGAAATGTGGAAAGGAATTGGGCTATCATGAAGCAAAAGGATTTCTGCTGGACTTTGAAGTTCTGTATTTGCATTGTGAATGAAGCCAGATAGAAATGCAAAAAATGGTGATATTTGTAGCCATAAATTTATGGTTGAATTAGCAGGCATCTAAGAGGAAAGAGTAACTTGAAAGCCTGCAAAAAAAGCAGTACCATGATGCATCTAAAAAGTTGTGTTGACACTGGAAGAAAATTAAGAGAAAGAAGCAGCTCCTGAGATGTCTGTGAGATGTGGGGAATCCCTGGTACGCGTTGAGATGTTAACTAGAACAGAACCAACTTTCAGAAGATGAAAGTGAGAGAGATACCCACAATGTTGCAGCAAAGAGGTTCCTGGCTGTGTCAGAGGGTGGGTGGTGTGTGTGTGTGTTTTCAGAGGTTTTGGGTGTGAGGTAGAAGGTGTGACAGGAGCTGATCTCCTTTTGCAAGTAACTATCCTCTCAATCTCTTTCTTCATCACAAAGATGTCTTGCAGGATTGCTTTCCTCATTGCACTGCTTTGCACATGATCCTGGCTTTTCTTTCAACTTTTCTTGTGTTCCGTCCATTCCCTGTTCTAGTCATTTAAATGAATTACAGGCATGAAAAACTTTCTCCTAAGGGAAGATGATTTATTGCTTATTCAGCATATGGGCCTTGATTCCACTGAAGTCAGTGGAGAGATGCCCTGTGGCTTTGATGGGAATTGTGTCCAATTCACATAGGTGATAGGCATTTCCAGAGAGAGCCTGCTGTTGAGGAGCTTGCAGTCAGGATATTGTGGTTGGTCACCCAGCAGTAACAGAGGAAAAGGAAGAAAACCAAGGAAGTTTCTTACTACACACAAAGACGGTATTCATACATTTTATCCTGTGTCAGGCCAGAAGCCCTTGCCTTGTCAAAAATGTGGTGTCGTTTCTACCAAATCTAGCAGAATTTGCACAAACCTGGAGTTGCCAGTGAGAAGTGTGCTTATCCCTCTGCCTAAGGAAGAGGATGTTGGATCTCACAGTGGCACACACAGTTTTTCCCAGCTGTTCAGAACACCAAGGCCAAGTTGTATTTGGTTGGGCTGAACACTGCAGACAAGCAAAGCATAAGGCTGTGAGAAGTGCCCTCCCATGTTGGAGCAGTGGTACTCCTGTCTCCAGTGGTAGCAGTAGGATGTGCTCTTTAGTGTGAGCATGTGGACGCGGCCACTTCCTCTGGCCTGTTGCTCTTAAAGTTCTGTCAGCATCCACGAGTGCTTCATTAGGGTTGTGGGTTTGAGGGCACATCCCTGCCCGCTCCCTCTACAACCTGTTTCTGGAGCTGCTGTCTGCAGGTCCTTCCAGTTGTTTTCTGAACCTGCTGATGCAGTCTGGTTTTAATTTGACTGCTGCTGGAGGCCAAGGCAGTGATCCTGGGGAGACATCAGCGATGGCTTTGGGTCCTCCTGCCTGAATGTATGTGCCAGTACTATGCTCAACATCACATAGGCACGGTTTAGATTGTTTTACCGTGCGTTAATCTGCATTGAAGCCCACCTGCCATCATACTGCCCCCTCTGTCTTGACAATAGCAAAAGAGATTGGCTGTCAGATCTTGCAAGGCTTTGTTGTAGGCAGGTGAGTGGCATTTTGCCAGAAAGGAGGAGCCGACACAAAACCAAGGGTGAGCACAGTCACTCAGGGTTTACTGTGCTGACCAAATGGGATGGGTGCAAGAAGGAAGCTCAGCAGATGGTGGTACATGTCCCTTGCCTGAAAACTGCTTGCACAAGGGAGCTGTTGCTGTAAGTTATTCACACCTCCAGTACAGACAGCGTCACTTTGTGTCACTTTGAGTTGGTTCCATGGGAGGATTGTTGAAGTAACAAACCTAAAAGCAGCAAGAAGCTGGCTCTGTGCATCAGGGTGGTTAAAATTACAAATGAGTTATTACTCTCAACCTCAGGGTAGCTGCTGATCAGATTGCATAGAGTGTGCACAGGATTTTCTTCTTACATCTCCCTGCACCAGTTTGTTTGGGAAAGTCTGCTGTCTTGCCAGCCTTTCTCATCCTTTCTGCTTCTTTTAATACAGCAGGTTGCCTTGCAGTGATTCAGATGTGGTAATACAGGTCTCAGTACTAGTCTGGCATTGCAATCTGCCATGCTGTGGACCTGTTACAACATGATTTGATCTTGCCTATCATGAGGAGACTAAGTTGCCTTGTTACCATGTTAACAGCCTGTAACTTCAGAGGGCTGTAGCACGGTGTCTGCGGTGTCACGTGGGCCCATCCTGCCTATGCAGGCAACAGATGGCTACAGCGCGAGAGAGGAAGACTCGTGTTACGACATGATCCCCTCTGAGAACAAAAGTCTGCAGAAGGGGCTCTGCAAGTGCTCACTTCTGACAATTTACACAGCAGAATAAAACTGAAAGGTCCTACTTGAGTCAATTGAAGACTTTTTTGCAGTCAGAGGGGTCCTAGAACAGCTCACCTCTGTGGGGTGAGGACACAAAACATCTGTAAAGGCACTCAGACAAGCGCTGGTGCCGCAGGTAGGGTGGGTAGGACTTGGGTGCAAGGTAGATGTTGTTCTCAGCAGCTGGCGCCGGGCTGATCAGAGTGGTTCAACCTGCCCCCGGCAGACAGGGCCTTGGGCCATGGTTGGATAACACAAAGCACTTATTGGCAGTACTGGCTCGACCTGTTCCCAACTGTTCATCCCTGCAGCTGTAGCTGACCCAGCTGCCCAAAAAAATTAAAAGGGCAAGGGGAGGGACTGGCAGTCATGAGATCAGTTCCCGGATCTGGCTGGCGGTACAACCCTGAAGGAGGGCATTGGTGCAGCTGAGGTGTGGAGCTGGCAGCATCTTCTGGGAGGCAGTGGGATAGATGCTGTTGAAATTGGATTTGCTGTCAGTGCTTCGTGTCTTCAAATAGCAGCTTTAGGCAGGAAAGAGGGAGCCCAGATCCCATAGTGCACACAGTTACCATGTGCACTTTATAGCCCAGCCTAGCGTTTATAACTGGCTTCACCAAGCAGTGGTTAATCACGGTTCAGAATCATTCAACAGCTTTGGACTTGTGATCTCTCTCCACTGTCCAAGAAAAAGGGATTTTCAAATCCATGGAAGTAAATTAAGGATTTGAAACTGTGGCTAAGTTTAAAATGGGGTGGTTTCTTTTGGTGCTGGCTTTAAAAGGTGGATAAAGCAGCATGCTTGGGCTCACATGCAGAGTCCTTTTGAGGGCCATCCTTGGAAGTGAGTACTCATCTGGATTTCACTGTATGCCAGAAGGAAAGGAATGAAGGGAGATGCTTGGATGGTGTTTGGTCAGCCATAAATGAAGCAAAGCTTTAGGATGAGGTGTAAGACAGGAAATGCAGTTCAATAAAGTGTCACTGGGAACAAGTTTACAGAGGGTTTCTTTTGGTCTTGTTTTAAACCAAAACAAAAACAGGATGGTGGTATTGAATAGGCGTCAGAGATGAGGAGGCTGTGTAAGTGATGGGACTTGCTCATATCCTTGCTACATGGAGAGGAAGGGAATGGTCTAAAGTGCCTGAAGCAAACTGAGAGCATTTCACCCAGCTCACAGCAGTCAGACCGAGGGCGAGCTGTCCCAGCAGAAAGGCATATGAGGAAAATGTGGAGCAGCTTAATGAATTGCCCACTTTCATCATGTTAAAGCAGCCCTGCCTTTGTCTCCTTAGGGCTGTCTGAATGCTCCCTTCTTGCAACAAAATACAGTTGACAGAGATGTGGGATAGGAATGGGGTAAGGGATTATCTCTTACATAATAGAGAACTCACTAAGGAAAGATCCCTTTCATAAAGAGACTTGCCCCTGATGTGAGAGGGTTGAACACAACTGCTCTGTGCTACCTAGGAAAATATTTACAAAGTGAGTATATTCAACAGTGAATTTCCTGATTAGCATTTAGCAGAATTCAGCTTTGCTCTAGATATCTACCACACTGTGATCCCTCCAGAAGTCATGTGAGCCCTGGGTATAGTGGGGGACTTTTTCCAAACTGTTCTATCTGTCTGTACCTCTGAACTACATTTGTGGGTATTTCTTGGAGGACAAAGGGCTTGAAATCGTGTTTTCAGTGTCAGGCAAAGTTTAACAGCTGCTCTAGAGCCACAGCTCAGGGTAAAGCAAGAGTTACTTGCTGTTGGGGGTTGGCCTGAGTGCTAGAGCTGTTGTATGAAGATACTGAAGAGATGTTGTATAGCCTGCTGGCTGTATTGTCAGCTCTACATCAAACTGCCTTTCTGCTGTGCTTCACCATGAGCTCAAAGTGTGGGTTTTCCCCCCCCACTCCCTTCAATGCAAGTTCCCCCATGGTAGATGCAGTCAGATCTAGTCCTGAAAACTTTTCTTCGTGACTTTAGCTGCTGTGTTGAAGATACTGGGGAATCATACTGTGTGTTAAAGATAAAATGTGGTTTTTTTCCCAGAATTGTTTTTTTCTTTTTCCCCAGATACATTCAGTTGCATTTACTGTAAATAGTCCTTTTCTAGCTTGAATATTTTCATTTCACAAGGCATGGAGATACAACCAATGCTCTCTCAACTGTGGGCTGATTAAATATTTAACTTGAGTGTTTGCAGTTGATGTAATGAAGGTGGCTGAATTTTAGTATTTAGAATATTTACAATAAAAATGGACGAAGATAACACCCAAAATTTTTAAGTTGACTCTGCGGGTTTAAAAGATGTTCTCCAGTTCGTGGGTGGAAGTAGAAGGAGCACTGTGTGTGGGTCCAAAAAATCCCAAATTTACTACAACTGCTACCACCTAGCGGTGGCTGCCTTGACTGTAAAATATAAAACAAGATAGGGTTATTTCAGTTAATGTAGGGAAAATAGTAAATCATCAGCTCATCTGACTGATAATGCCAACTGCTTGTACGACATCCATTTCCAGTGCTCTCTTTGCTCCAGTTTCGAGAATGTGATGGGTTTTCTAACACTTCTCTTGGGATGTGAGGAGTCTTTGTCAATAAACACTTGCTTTAGCAACAAAATGTTTTTCATTGCATCCTGTTTTGTCTAATACCTTCATAACATCTCAAGCTCTACTCTGTATTCCACCATAGTTCCAGGAAAAAAGAAAACCACTGGAAAAAAAGAATCAAGCCAGCAAGCTCCCCACCTGGATCAGTATCTGCTCTTTTATCTGAAATTTTTCACATTTGGTGTCCCTTTTTGTAATTTGGTTTGCATATGTAGGAAAGCAGTTTCCTCATCTTTCTTGACACCAATAAAAGACGAAGTGGATTCTTCTGACAGGGCTGACCAAAGATTGCCACTTGATTTGTAGATAGGTTTCAGCAAAACAGTCTTTTCTTTCCACAGTTGGAAGGAAAAATGATTTCGGCTACATCTGTATAGTGGTTTCTTTCATGCAAACAGAAAAGTTTTTGGATTCTCAGATGGAGTCCTTGAGGTTTAGCTTATGAATACATCTCATGAGAAGTTCTTTTTTTCCCAGGAGCTGATGAGGCAGCAGCTGAGTTACCAGTGGTTGTTTTGTGTTGCCTTCTTCCCGGTGTTCTTACTTCCCTGCTCTTCTCCTCTTTCTCCCTTATCCTGCACATCTTTTTTGACTCTGGTGTCAGAATTGAGATCTTGAAATAGTGTCATCTTCATTTTGGGGCAGTGACACAAACTCTGGTTGAACATGACGGGGTAACATACTCTGCTCCCATGGTTGCTGAAGAAGTGGCAGTGGGTGGGAGCCTTTACAAGTGGGTTTCTCCACTCTTGTCCTCTTGATTCACCAAGTGTAAATTCTGTGGGATAACAAATGGACCGGAAAGCATTTTACAGCCTTAGCAAGTGAAAGATGGGAAAGGGGCAAAAG
Organism: Aphelocoma coerulescens; assembly: GCF_041296385.1. Taxonomy (NCBI): domain Eukaryota; kingdom Metazoa; phylum Chordata; class Aves; order Passeriformes; family Corvidae; genus Aphelocoma; species Aphelocoma coerulescens. The sequence goes on along the minus strand of NC_091015.1, from coordinate 78,249,116 downwards.
AAACAGTAGGCCTTTCCCATGATTCCTGTTTCTTTACTGCCTGGAATCAAGTGACTGCTCTGCAACATAAATCAGCCAAATTCTGGAGATGGGAATTACCCGTCTGAGAGGAGCTCAGTCTCGTTGGAGGGATGTTTGCCCAGATTTGAAGACTCAGTCAAAATCCTCCTCCTTGTTTAAGATACAAGCCTGCTGGAGCTGTGTGGTCAGCAGGGTTTCTGTTGCTGCAATGGCCATGTAAGCAGGAAGAAAACAGTAGTGCAGGCCAGGCCTAATCTCTGCTGGAGTGCATGAAGCAGCTGCCCAGTGCAAGACTACCCTTGCAGCCATTCCTTGCACTGCAGAAGAAGTCCCTCATGACTATTTTGTTTACTACACATCTTCACAGCTCCCCTACTGCTATTTCAGTTCATCAGAAGCAGAACTGGGCTGACTCTCACCCATCCCCAAATAACCAGGATTTGGGCAAAGCAGCTCACTTTTTCACCAGCTGCAGAACCAAGTGCACAGCTTAGGGATAACCACAGAGCAGCTCAGCTAGTCAGGAACTGCTGTTTTACGTGCAGTACACGCATGAAGTTTCCTGAGGGGCCTGTGAAACTCCCTTCTCTACCAGGAAGAGGGCAGGTCTGGTTTGTGCAGGTGAGGAGGAAGAGCACTCCCCCAAGCACATACACGTGTCAGCATGTCACTGGCTACGTCAGTATGTGAGTTTTGAATGTGTTCCTTCAGGGGTGCCGGGCCCAGAAGAGTTTCAGAAGAGAAGGCCTGTGTACATTCGTGTTCCCAGGATCTGGAGTGGGCTTTGCACTTTGTGAAGGCACACTGTTTGAACTTAAGAGTTTGTTTTTCTTGATGTGGACCTCATCTGTTTGCTTGTGCCAGTATATCACTTACCTGTGGACCACCTATCCCTTGAAGTGTTGTCTCTTGTGCACAGGAAAATGTAGTTGCAGGCCAGGCATGCAGGAACAGAATAAGAGCTGGGAAGAGGCCCAGGACACAGAGGAGAGGAAAGAAGGAGATAGAGTTCAAGCACAATTCACTGAAGAATGAGTATACTCTAAGAAAAATAATCTATTTTTGAAAATACTAGAAGCAGAAGAAGAAGAAAAAGTTGAGGAAAAATGGGAAAATCATGCATTATGTTGAATGTCAAAGTTGGGACTTCTGTTTTGAAAGTTTTAAGACATACTGGTTTTGGCTTGCTCTTACCTTGAGTGCCACTTATGGATATTCTCACTCACTTTGCTTCTGATGTTTCACATTGAAAAACCAGGAAAAAAACCTCCCTCTGCATCCACTCTTTTCTCTTTGGTCAATAAAGAGTTACAGAACATCTCTCTGGGTACTATTAAGAATAGCTTTCTCCCATCTTGGTTTCCTCGTGCTCTTCACTCATCTCCATCCTAACAGAGCTCATGTGGTTTCCTGCCCCTCTCCCTAATGAACCCCCTCTGTGCTGTGCTGGCAGCCTTTCTTTGGCCAAACACACATCCTGTCAGGGGAGCATTTCCTGACCTCGCAGAGGATGAGACAGGGCAGCCCACATCTGCTTTCAGAGATCCCCATCCTCACATTCTGTAGCCTTACACACAGATCAGGGCTTGCTTGTGTGTTTTAACAGGCAGATAATTAGATGAGCAGTGAACTTTGTGTAATCCACTGTCTATGTAAACAGATCTGTTTTGATTAAAAGGTGAGATTATTTTTTGTGATAGGTCACTTCTCCGTTTGACTCCCCCAAGAAAAAGCATATTAAGAATTGCACACTATTAAGTGATGGTTCACTATCACCAGAAACCCTGCTACACTTTGACATTTGTTTAATGGCCATTTATTACCACTAGTGAGAGGAGATGGGGTCAGTGTAAGTCATGTTGCAAGAGTACATTCAGACTAGTAAGTGCCTGAGAACCATCTTATCTTCTGTTTTTACTCCTTGCTTAGGAAAAAAAGCCTGCAATAGGAAATCTAGGTAGTTCGGAGACAAGCACATGTTGTACTGTGTCAGAGAACTTGCACTGCTCTCCTAGAGTTTCTAAATCCCTGTAGTTACTCAGCAGCTATTGGGCTTGCCAGATGAGTGTTGAAATGCAGGGTAGGTTGTGGGCTCCCTGTGCTGCCTGCTGTCAGTAAGAAGGAGGTGGGGTAGAGGACTTAAAGGAAAGTTTCAGCTTTCAGAAAGCACAGCCTGTGAAGTTCATGTCCTGGAACAATTTGTGGGAAGTGGCACTGGGGATGCAGTTACATGCCATGCATCAGCGGCAGCTTTGGCCTCCAGAGCCAGTCCAGCTTATTTCCTATTTAAAACACAGTATTTGTGTAGAGCTTGAAAGGGGTACAGCTCCAGCCTTCTGTTCTCCTTAAGCACCTTATCTGTTTTAGTTTTTTGGACATATGTTACATCTTCAGCAACATTAATGCTGCAGACAGGTAAGTAAGCAGAGGACACCATTAAGTACCACAGCTTAGGTCATTTTTGCCTTCGTGTGGGGTAACTGTGAAACAGCAAAGCCTATTACTGCCTCTTGGCTTTCTGTTTTGATTCCAAGTGGCATTTCAGAGACTCAGGTGTGGATGAACATCCACATCTTCCACTTCTGTGGTGTATACCCAGCTTTTTAAGCCAACTTCTGTATTAATGTCTGCACTAACTATTCACATTTAATTGTACCAGTTGGTTGCATGAGGCCTTTACATTTCCTTTGAAAAGCATTTCCTGCTACACAAAAGTTCATTTGGTAAATATGTGGGGTGTATATTATTTCAATCTACATTCATATGTTTCATACACTTAGTATATACACATACACTGACATAGTTTATTAGTAATACATCCATGTGTCTCTGGAATGGTCTATTTGTGATAGTGACCTCAGCTCTTCTTTGGTGTGTCAGCATGTTGTGTTCTCTAGCTAAATGTGATTATATTAAAAATTATTTCAAGAAGCGGCTGAGATTGTGAGTCTCTTTTGGAAAAGAAAGCATTTCTTGAAAGATTTTGTATCATCTTGTTAATTGGGTTTTGTGGTGTTTTGATATCTCTTTTCAGCTGTAAGTTACTAGCCTACGTCACAGGCAAGAGAAACAGATGTTGGGATGTTTGATCAGAAGCATCCTGGGTCCATGTGCAGGCTCACCGCTGGTAGTTGGGAATTATCAGAGAGCATCCCACTGAAAGTTTCTCTGTGCTTCCTTGCAGAGAGCCAGGCTGATGCAGAGACACTAGCTGCAGGAAACCAAGTCTTGAACCTGACCTACGGTGAGAAGGAGCAGTCAGAGGAAATGACAGAGCTACCAGAGAGTGAGCGCGGCCCCAAGGAGGAGCAGAAGGCTGACTCCCTTCTGTCAGAAGAGGATGCTGAAGAAAAAGTGGATGGATATGAAGAGGGCCCTGAGGAAGATTCTGTAAGTAACAAAAGTCTTGACCTCAATTTTGCCAGCAAATTAATGGACTTCAAGCTGGCAGAGAGTGACCAGAGCGCAGGCAGCAGTTCTCAGACTGAAAGGAAACATGCCTGTGACATTTGTGGCAAAACCTTCAAGTTTGCTGGCACTCTTAGCCGTCACAAAAAGGCCCACATTCGTGAGGACAGAAAGGATGAAAGGAGCAGTGAGGATGAAAGCAAAAGCATTCAGGATGATGCAGGAGCTCCCTCGATGCAGGACTCTGGTCTTGAGCAGGAAGAGTCTCCGTTGGACTTGAAGGTAGTGGAGTCTCCTGTGGACTTTGAGGCAACAGGAAAGGAGAATGAAGAGAGCGAAAGCATCTCTGAGGGGGAAGGCACAGAGAGAAAGTCCACTGAGAAGAGCAGTGATGACAAACCAAAGACTGATGGGGCTAAGAGTACTGCAAAAGCAGACAAAAGAAAGAAAGTCTGTACTGTGTGCAACAAGCGTTTCTGGTCTCTGCAAGATCTGACGCGACATATGCGGTCTCATACAGGTAAGAGGAGGCTTGAGGGCAGAGCAGACCATGAGGTGTCCCACCAGACTGAGGTGTGTGCTCTGGAGGTGCACGATTGCTGCTGGCACTTGAGGTTGGAGACACTGCTTTTAGTCCTAAAGGTATCTGCAAGGTGTCTTCTCTGCCCCAGTCCCCCATGCTGCACACAAAGCCTATGAAAGGAGCAGGAGTTGCAACCACTGTCTTACTTTCAGCTCCCAAACAGTTTTTCCCCATGATTGCTTGCAGAGTTCAGAAGCAAGGGCAAGTGTGGGGATCCTTGGGCAGCTTCTGACTCCCTTCTTACCGTGTGTGTGGCTTTACCTCTTGCCAATATTTTGACCAGCAGTGGAGAAACCTGTTAGTGTATGATGAGGCTTCACCTCCGCATGAAAGTTTAGAGAGAGGGAAAGAGTCTGGTTTTGTCTGATGATCTGAGCCTAATACTGGTAACGTGCTGGTGATGTGTATGACCTGCTGCTTGGGTGGAAGGCAGAGATCCAGTGGGCACTTGGGCAGGGAAGGTGGAACACAGGTAGTGAAACACTTGCCCAGTGACTTGACTGGGCAGTGGGATTGCTTTGTGTGATAGGCAGATGGCAGCAGTGCCTTGCAAATGAGATGAAGCCGTGAACCAGCTCAAAGGTGAATTAATCCTTCATCCTTATTAATTATATATTTCACCTGCCAGCAAGTTGCTCTGATGTGGGAAAACCTGTGCATTTTGACATTTTGTGTCTTTTGAAGGTGCTCTCTACCGAAGAAAAGATCTTTGCCATTAACAAAATACTTGTGCTGTAATTGACAGAAATTTTTAAAAAACTAACGAAACAATAATGCCTGAACTAGACTTCAACCCTTCTAAAACATAAATACTCACCTATTGAGTGCAAAACTGACCTGTTTTCTTCTGGCTCTTGTTCCACAAGTGAAACAGGGGACAGGTCTCATTCATGTGCCTATTTTCATACAAGTGCAGAAGCTTCGGGAAAATGCTGATACCTAAAGTACTGAGCTTTACCCCCAGTGTGTGCCCATGGATGTACCCATACTCTATGTTTTAATTGTTTTCTTTGCATGCTGGGTTATGTGGGCCTTGTCAGTATGTTTTTTTCCTGTTTGTTTCTCTTTCTTACTTGACACTGAAGGATGTTTTAACATAGCATAGGTGTGGAATAGGAACCTGGCACAGTACTTTCTTCAAATTTAATTAATGTAACTAGTGACCTACCCCCACTGTCAGATCAATGTATTTTCAGCTAAGGATTTTGTACAAATGCTGTGGGTTGACTCTTCTCCTTGTGTCCTTCCCACTCGTTCAACTATACTGGGAAATTCTTGCACATTGCTTATACTTCAGTATTAATGTGTGAGGTTTTTAAAAGATACCTGTAAGGTTTTGGGATTTGTTTACTCAGAAGAGGAACATTTGGGACACACTGAAGTGTGTAAGAAGCCTCTGCCTACCTACCACGTCTCATTCTGATGCTCATTGGCACAAGATGGTGTCTCAATGGAATTGCAGCACTGAAAAGTCTTTAAGAGGCACAGTTGGAAAGGGAGGACAGGTTGAGGGTGGGACCTTTGGTTCTTCAGGGCAGACAGGACCTTTGGGGCACTGTGCGTGGTTAGTATGTTGGGAGAATTTTGTGTGTGGGGCTGTGGTCACTTTGTTTTCCAATGAGTTCTGCTTAGGAAATAGACATCTCTCTCCACATGTGTCTGGGGCTGACGTGCAGCAGGGAGCCCATGTGGTAGGCTGGTTTCATAAAGGCTTTTGAATTCCAGAGATCCACTGTAAACTTTTTCCAGAAAAGTTGCTGACTAAATTAGACAGGATGCTAGTGAGCACCTGGTGCTTAAGATCTTCCTCCCTCCTTAGTGCAGGGCTTTGCCAAGCTTGTAGCTATCTCAAGACACTTAGGTTTGATACTACATCTGTGCCATAGGCATTTACCTGTATTCCTGCTTGCACTCCATCAGCTAGTGTGCTAGTACAGAGGCAAAAAAATCTGCTGCATAAATGTGATGTTTGATGTAGGTACTGAATTTCCAAAGCGCAAAGTGTTCTACACTGCTTGAAACAAGAGGGAGGCACTTGTGTGACCTCACAGCTGACTCTGTGTTGTAATTCTCTTCCAGGTGAGAGACCTTACAAGTGTCAAACCTGCGAACGGACCTTCACTCTGAAGCACAGCCTGGTCCGTCACCAGCGCATCCACCAGAAAGTCAAAAATGCCCGAAACCACAGTAAGGAGAGCGACAAGGAGGAGACGCAGTCGAGGTGCGGAGAAGACAGTGAGAACGAGTCCAGCCACAGCGGCGCCAACCCCATCTCTGAAAGCGAGTGCGACTCCGCGGGGGGCATCGGTAGCAACTCGTCCCTCGTGGGGAGCCGGAACGAGCCCCTGGCCGGCACGGTCATGGACTCGCCCTGTGGAGAGGAGAGGAGCAGCGCCTGCCTCGCCGAGCCCACCAAGAGCGCGCAGAAACAGATGGCAAAAGACCAGGAACCACGGGGCAGCTCCGAGCACGAGAGGCCCGCAGGTTTCATCCAAGACTTGCTGGAGATGCACAACGCGCCGTCTCCCATGAATCACATCCTGGCCTCTGCAGACAGTGCACCTCAGCTCTTGGGGGTGGAATGACTTGCTAGGAGGTTGGACCTGTCTCAGCAGGTAAACTGAAGCCAGCAGAGCAAGGTTTCTGGAGTCTGGTTTTGGAAGAGCGACCTTAACAGCTACGGGGAGAGTATGGCAGACTGGACATGGTGCCATATGCCTTTCAGTATAATGCAAGAGACTACAGTATATACTGATTTGAGTGCCTTACTACTTTATTAGATCTTTTGGTATTATAGATTTTTTCAAAAATGATTTTAATATTTTAAAGAATTATTTGGAGAGGACCCTTTTTCATTTAAGCATTAATGTTACCTTTTGTATTGGTGTGCGTGAGCTTGTTCTTGTATATCTGTGATAGTCGCTGTGTTTGTTCTCTGAGCTGGAAATGGGGCAGTGGGGTGGGAGGCCCTTGGATACCATAGCCAATAACTGGAAGAAAAATGATGTGAATTTCATATGAACTAGTCAGAGGAGATGCAGAGGAGACGTTGATTTATTGGTTTTTTTTCTCAGTAGATGTTCTTGCATTTGCCACATAGTGGAGCATTAAGCCTGTTCCAGGCCTGAACAACGTGGCAGTTGAAGGTGTTCAAAGTGGTTCAAGCCAAAAGCAGGAAACACAAATGAATTTCAACCTCATGCTTGTTTCCACTTTTCAGCATTAGAAGTGGTCTTCTAAATCCTAGGGGTTTTTTCTGGCCGTCACGGACTGAGCGTGTATACAGAGAAGAGTTACATAGCATCGTAACCTATGGAAATTATGCACCCGCTGTTACATATGTTTGATTTGCTTCAGTATATTATTATTATTATTATTTTATTATTATTTTATAAATCCATCAGTTCGCTTGTCTCTGCAGTCAGCAGAAGCCAATGGGCAATATTTGCCCACGGAGATGCGTAGCACAGCTTGGCTCCCGTCTCGGAGTGTTCTTGACTCATCGCTTTCACCAGCTCCTCCTCCTGTTGTTGCAGCTCTTCTACTGTACTTTACATGAGCCCCTTCCTCCGACCGGAGCGTCCCGTGGAGGCCAGCGAGGTATCGTCCCCCGTGCGGGGGCACATCTCCCTCCTGGCGGGTGCGTGTGGGTGTGGGTGCGAGTGTGCGACAGCGGGGCCGCGCGGGGCCCGGGTGCGTGAGAGAGGCACCGCGAGTGCCGCAGTGACCTCGCTGCCGTCAGTCGGCGACAGCCTGCGTCACTCACTGAGCAAAGGTATTCCGTCTTCCAGTCGAAAGCAAGAGAGAAATGCGAGCCTTGCCCTCGTCTTGCTTCTGTCGTGTTCTAGAGCAAGAAAATACTACTGGTAATAAAACTACAGATATACGACATGTTAAAAATAAATAAAATAAATTTAAAAAAAAAAAAGAAGAAAGAAATTCTTCCTGAGATTTTGGGGTTGATGCTTGAAGACTTGAGGTGTGTGTCTAAATTTCATATCAGTAATTTAACCCCTTTAATGCTGGCAGCTGGAATTTCTCCGTATGGCTCCTGTTGCCGGCAACAGGTGACACTCCAGCCACCAATATTGAAGGGGTTAAGCAAAATGTATCCTACTGTAGCTGCGCATTTTTAGGAGTGCCCAGCATTTTTGTTGTCCTTGTTGTTGTTGTCGTTATTGTTGTTTGTTAATTGTCCTTCAGTCATGACCTCTGGGACAGACAGAGCCATAATAGCATTGCCGGAGCCTCACTGTGCTATTCCACCACTGCAGCCCCCAGCCCAGCCCGCACTGTGACCCTCCCTCCTTCCCACCGCAGAATCGCTTTTCCTGCTCTCACCAGACATGGAGGAAGTGGGCCTCGGACCCAGTCTATATTATATAATATATATATCTATATATATCTATATATTAAAAATTCTCGGAAAAATTTCTGGAGACTGAAATCTCACTGTCCAGAATTCAAAGGAAGAGAAGCATTCTTGAGTAATATTCTTGCAAATAGAATAAGAAAAAATGGTTGAGGTATATGTGATTTCTATTTTTCTGTGTTTTGTTTTTTTTTTTTTTTTAATTTTTAAATAGGGATGTTTGAACCAGTTCAGAAACGAAGCTAATGCCAGATATAGATAAATCAATCACAACCAATGATTCATTTGAAACTCTACCCAGGTGCATTCTACTTAATTAAAACCAGTTCACGCATCCCTTAAATTGTTATTACTATTATAATTATAATAATAATTATTATTATTATTATTTGGGGTATTTTTTGGTTTTTGTAATTTTTTGTTTGTTTATTTTGGCATTGTTGTTTTGTTGTTTTTGGTTTTTATTTTTTGCAACTCTCCACACTAAACTGCGCAATACTGTGGGGGAGAAGCCATTACTAAACTATATGCTGCAGAACAATGTAGCAAGTAATTAATTCCCAGCAGCCTGCCGGGACATCTGCTAGCAATAATCACTATTGATTTAAAGCTTTATTTAGCCTTTATCTATATCCTAGTAGAGTATAAGGTCTTGCCACATTTTATTGACATTTTTATTAGTTGAGTTTGACTGAGAACTGTTGCTGTTGTTGGGGTTTTTTTTTGTTTCCCCTCCTCCCCCAATATTAAACTGTGAAATTTATAATGTGTTTAAACTATGGGTGAATCTTAGGCTTTAGTTTGCATGTTCAGCTAATTTGTCTCTATACGATTTTCGTTTGAATCTTTTTATTTTTTTTCCTCTCTCAGGGCTTTTACAAAAAACAAACAAAAAAAAAAAAAAAAACAAAAACAAAACAAAAAGAAAACAAAAAAAATCTTCTAAAATTCTTTTGCCTGAGTTGCAATGGACTTAACATGGAGATAATTCAATCACTACATTAAGCACTTGACTGTGAAAGCGCAAAAAAAATAAAGGAAAAAAAAGAAAAAAAAAAAGAGAGAACCTTGTTTGAAGCTGTTATGAAATAACTTTAGGGGGCTATGTGACAGTCTGATTCCATTTTCAGAATGATTCATCTTCTCTCTCCTCTCTGTGTGTCTCCTTTCTCTCTCTTCTCTCTCCACGAAGGAAGTTTAATCCTAGTGATTTCATCCCATGCAGGAAACAGTAATAAATGTGTAGAATTCATATTTTTCTAAAGGGAACTTAAACTGCTGCTACGAATTGTGTACAAGACTGGTTTATGCCACATGAACAGAGAATCACACATTGTTTTGGTACTTTTATTCCTCTTTTTTTTCAGTTGTACAGTACTTCCAAATTCAAAATAAAAAGTAAAACTTGTTCTGTATCAAACCATCTAAGCAATAAAATGTTATATTTAAAAATTACAGGTTATGAAATGGACATGGCTCTTCTTGTGGGTTTGTGGTGACTTGTTCTCAGACTTAGCTCTGCTGAAGGACGACGTGCAAGCTGGAGCTTATCTTTACCAATGGATCACTTCTTCTCTTCCTTCAGTTGATCTGAGTTTGAGCTGGAGATGATTGCAGCACTCTGAAAACCCGTGTTCATTTTGACCACCATTTTCTGGTAGCCAGGCCCCTTGGAGGCGCTGCTTTTCTCCCAGTGCAGGTTCTCAACACAGCAACCAAAGACTGCAGAAAAGTGCTGATTTTCCTGCACAGGCAGGGTCAGGATTCTCTTTCCTTTTTAAATTAATTGTAGCCCCATGGTCACATAGGTGAGCATCCTCCCAGCATGCAGTGTACCAGTCAATTTTAAAAAAAAATTCACTAGGTTTCTGCTACCATAATTTTTTCTTGCATAAGTTTATGGCCGCAGACTCTTCAGGATGTATTCAAAAGCCACGTGCATGTGTCAAAAAAAGAGACAAATCCTTTGTTGTAGCTTGTCAGAGCTGCCTTAGCTGCATTTTGTATGCCTTCCTATAAATAAAACGCATTTCACAGGACAGTGAGCCAGAGAATCATCTGAGTTGTGTATCCAGCTCTGGAGGCCAGGGAATTGCAGTGAAGCTGAAGCATCCACATCTTGCTAAGTCCTGCTGCGATGGTGCTTTCTGGCAGGGAAGTGAACCAGGTTCAGAGTGAGAGACAGACTCAGGAGGGGGAACTGCTGCTGCTTTATTCCCTCAAGCCTCCTGCACCTTCCCAGTGGAGGTCAAAATTCCTCACAGCACTTTCTCTGGTGAGGAGCTTGGTCCCTCACCCCCAGAGAGGGACAGGTTAAAACAGAAGCTGTCAGGCAGCCAGTTCTGCCCCAAACTGAGGGTATCTGGTGAAGTGGGGCTCTGAAGGCTCTCTGGGTGGGCTCATGGGCTGGAAACATCATTTCTGAGGGAGGAATCCTGGAGAAAATAATTTTCCCTCTCCCACCCACTGACCTGAATCGCCTCTCCTCTCGTGAGACTGATGGGAAGTTCTCGTCCAAGTGGCCTGGGGACCTGTCAGGAGGTGTAAAATCAAATGGGATGAGTTTATGTGGCTAGGAAGTGATGGTGACTAATTACTTACGAAATGGATGACTTAGAAAGTACTTAGTTCTTTGCCATGGAAGGGTATAATTGCTGTGCCCAGCTCTTTTCTCCTCCTACCTCAATTTGACTGACTATTGCCGAGTTGGGAATTTCCCTGCTCTCCCTGCCTTGGATGGGGTAACACCCTGCAGGCCAGCTGAACTTCACTCCTTGCTGGCATTTCCTTTTCCCTCTTCCTGTCTCCACTCCTCCCTGCACTAACACCCATGGCAGCAATAGCTAGAGCTGCTCAGAAACACCAGGTTAACAGAGAGGTAGGGAGGTGGTAGTGGTGTCTCCTCCGTGTGTCTCCTCCAACTTGCTGCTTCCTCGCCTCATTCCCTAAAGCTTTTTTTCCCATCTTGGCAGGGCTGAAGCTGAGATTAATTCCTGACACGAACACATGAGAGATCCACAGCAGTGTTTCAGGTGTGGAGGCCATGTGCTCACCCAGAGCATTAAGGTTTGGGGAAGACCCAAGTCCTCTGCTACCACAGGGATGCCTTGGCAGGAAGGAGCACCAGGAAGGTGTTTTTTTCCCCAAGTGTGGAACATGAAGCTGTGGGTATGGGCAGGAGATAGCAGGACTGGGTGAAAACTGGCTTCCCCAAAGCAGAATGTGGAGCCTGGTTGGAGCATCTTTTGCATGTTTGCTGAAATGCAAACAAGTAAAGAGAAAGAAATAAAGGTATTTGTTTTTCATTATGCATCTGTCTCAAATTAGCCAGCATTTGCAGGATAGGAGGGCTGTACACCTACACCGAGATCTTCAGAAAGTGAGTGCAATGAGAAATGATTTGCTGTCGACACTTAACAGAACAGTTTTGGTCTGTTCTGTGGAAAAAAGCCTTTCTCAAACAAAATTGGTCACAATTCAACCAGCAAAGGCAGCAAGGGGCAAAAGTTTACTTGAAACCTTTCTTTTTTCACAAGTCTCCAGTTTGGGGAATCATACATGCCATTTTCTTTCAGCATTTCTGTAATTATAATGGGATTGAAAATCTCACTTTTGGAAATCCTGAAGTCTAGGATTATCTGTAAAAGGGAGACTCAAGACCCCAGCACAGAATAACCAGCACTTTCTGTATGTCAAAGAGGCACCATTTTTCATCACCCATTCTGAAAATGCAAAAATTGAAAAGATTGGAGAAATGCATTGGATTGTTCAATTGGAACATCTCTTAACTGCTGGACTGTGGAAAAAGGGGCCACACCAGCACTTCCCAGAACCTGAGTACTGGAGTAGCCAACATCAGGGAGGGAAGTGAGTAAAACCTGTACAACGCACCAGCATCTTCGTGTTGTGGGGCAGCTGAGCCCTCCAGCCGCGGAGCTGCATTAAAGAACTTCCCCCTTTCATCCCCTACCTTGGCAGTAATTACTGTGCAGGGGAGAGGCTGCACCCACACTGGAACAGCCAAAGGGGCAGTGAGGGAGATGCTGGGACTTGGGCTCCAATCTGTTTGGGAATAAGGGAATTGACTTAGATTTTTAAAACCTCCTTCATGTCAGGGAGGAGCTGAATGTTTCATGAAAAATGGTCTGAGGTTGGGAAGGGGGAAGAGCATGTGTGAGAAAAGGTCTAACCTGTTAGTGGGATGGCATGATGTGCATACATATCTGCATCCCAGGTTGTGTGGTGTCTGAGCTGGGAACGTGTTGGGTCACCTGGCTGTGTATGCTCTGCAGGTTGGAAGCACCGTTTCACTACAGTGATCCCTGGACTTTGAGTCCTGGGTGTGCTCTGGAGCTCCTGGGCTTGGCCACCAGCCCCACACTGGAGCTGCCCTCCTTGCTCCAGGTCCTCACATGCACACTCAGGGAACAGGGGAAACAAACATCCAGGAGCATACTGTGGGCCCTCTCTGGAAACTGGTGACTGCTGGTACCTGCAGATTTGTGGCGGATCAGAGCATTTCCCTAGTCTTGGGCAATTAGTGCCATGCTGGATCACAGGGTTAGAAAAAATTGAAACAACCCTAAAATGAGGGTCAGCACAGCCAGGGCTCCTGAGCCAACAGCTCTGCTGAGGGTATGTACAGTCACAGTGTGTTCCTCTGGTTTTGAAGTAAGAACATTAACAGGAACAGTGGTTTGTTCATGAAGCCTCTGCCAGAACCTAAAGCGCCCCCTGCACTTTAGGTCTTGCTCTCAGCAAGTTCAGAGCTCTTGACCTCTCTCAACACCGCCTCCATGCTGTCCTTTCTTGTCCCCTCAGCTGAGGACTGTTTTTGCAATGCAGTTTTAGGTGATTTAATCTCTTCTCACCAGTCCTGAAGGGATGATTTATGCCAAGTAAACCCAAGGTGTTTCTCCCACATGATGAGCTGGTGTCAGATGCAGATGGTGTCTGCCCGTGGCCCTATGAGAAGTTAGGGACTTACTTCTCCAGTGGCGTGCATGTATTTCTTGGAACTGTTAGAAGACTGGGGGAAGGGAAAAGGCAAGGGAAGAATAGCACAGGGAGGAGTGCTCTAGGACAGAATTATTTGGTGTTTTTAGGATTTGTCAGCAGCTGCACCACTACAAAAGGTGCAGAAGCTGCAAGAGCACCATCCCTGTGGGCTGCCAGGCCTCATCAGTGGCTCCACCTGGAGAGGGAGGCTTATTTAAAATGGGAAGGGGGGAGGGGAGGTGAAGGTTGGGTTGTGGGCAAGAGGAAAAGTGTTTGTGAGCAACACTGAGGTCTGTATTGTAAAAAGATGTTTATGAGGCTGTTTTTCCAGGAGAATCTTTTGAAAAAGAAGGAGCCAATTAGTACCTGGGGGAAAAGGGTGGCAAGACAGAGGGCAGTTGGGCTGCTCAGAGGCAGCAGTGAAGACACAGACTGCTTGGCAGGGCACTGCACAGAATGAGATGCCCAAAAGATACAGGAGCATCGACCTTGCTGTCATTGTATGCAAGTGCCACCTCAGGTAAGTGACATGTTACCTGCACACATGTGCCACTATTAATGGGCTGCCTGACAGCTGACAAGTTTGACTGAACTCTCTAGGGGAGATGTAAACCTTCAGAGCATTTCCAGGTAAGGGGCTTTGATGCCTTCATTTCAAGATGTGTCTGAAATCACCCTGGAGAAGTGAAACTAAATGGAGTTGAGAAGCATCGTTGAGGCTTTTCAAAAATTACAGAATTGCCTCCTACTTTAATTTCTCAAGACCCTTCTAAGAATAAAAAAAAAAATTCCCACAAAGACGAAGCAGGAGTTTTTCATATATTAAACAGTAGTAAGTGGGAAGACTTCTCTGGCTCACCCAACCTCACTGCGTAATGCAGTAGAAAATGTTGTAGCAATCCTCCAACTAGTAGGAACTGAAAATAGCTTTCTCCTTTGCTGTGCTTGTTTATTTCTCCTGTGCCAGATCTGTCTCTTGTTTGGCAGGGAAAACTGCCAGGAGTGTATGAGGAAACTCTGGACGATGGGTGTTTGGAATACACTGTTGAGAAAGCACTTGAACTTCTCTAGAGCCTTTCAGCAGAGGGCTGTGAAGCAGTTTACGAACATCAGTTAATGGGAGGCTGTAAATAAGAGAAATCTGCCAGAGAAAAGGCTTTTCATCATGAAAGGCCTGATCTGTTTTCACAATCTCAGAGGCAGAGGTTAATGTGGTGAAGGCCAGCGCCGCTGTGGGCTGACTTTCCGTCAGTAATTTTTAGCCTGGAACCACACGTGGAGCACGGCCCTGCTGCTCGTAAAAATGTGCCAAGGTTGGGACAGAATGTCAGCCAGAGGGGTCGGTGGCTCTGCGACAGGGCCTGACCCGAGCACTGGGATACGAGGAACAGCAGAAACAAATGTTCCTGTGAGCATGTGCACACAGGACTATCAGCCCCCGCCCCCAGACATGGAGATATATTTGGGTAACTAAAGCAATTGGTGTGTTAGCCTTCCATCCTGTCTCCTGTAGTCTGATCCTACAGCCTAGGTTTGCTGTTTTCAATCAGCAGCATCTGACTTCCAATGAATCTGCACCCAAAAGAAGTATTTGTACTTTATTTTGGGGTGATGGCAGTGCTAGTTGTGAGATGCGGGCTTGCTTTGACCACTATTCCTCCTAAGTGTTTGCAATTCAAGCTTTACCACATGGTCTGTGCTTGGGAAGGGGAAAGTGAAGGGAAAAACCTGTCTGTAGAGACTGTAACCTTTGTCCTTGCTGTTTCCCTCTAATTCTACCAAAGCCCTACCTGATGCCCAGGGCTCCTGGGCAGCAGCTGGGGAGGAGGCAGCACCTGTCCTGCCATGTCCTACTGCATGCACTGCTGCTGCATGGGATCCAGCACTCCTGGATTTGCATGCTGTTCCTGAAAAGTCCCTTTTTGCTGGCAGGCAGGACATTTAACACCATTTAATCTGCTGCCTTCAAGATGCCTGTATGACTGATGCTTTACAGGCTCCAAGGTTACATGCATCAGGCCCACGATACTCCACAGCCGGAGAAAATCAAAGTATCAACCTGCCTATGTCCACACTGCAGTCCACGGAGTCTGCACCACAACACAGTGAGGCTGATTTTTGATCCTGTGTCTACATCCCTCTCTGTCAGTATCTTGGAGTTGAAACCACAGAGGCTGCCTAGCACAGCTACCCAAGACCCAGAACTCCCTAGGGCTGTAGGTGAGGGAAAGGGAAGAATCTGGAGAAGTGAGCAACCTGTGCACCCCACGGTAACACATTTTGGCACAGGATGCAGAGCCACATGCTGCCTTTAATGCATTTGGTTATTACTTTTGGTGAAGGCACTTCTTTGACAGTTTTTAACTTTTTCTGAACGGTAAGAATCTCTTTAGCAACTGCAAAACACCTGCTTAAAAAAGAAGGTACTTGATTTGAACAATAAGTGTAAGTGATAGCAGCTTCTCTGCCAGTTCCTTCAGGCGGTGTTTTACTCAACTGCAGCTGAGGGATGTTTTGCAGTTTGTCAGCAGGTCCTTGGTGGCCTGTACTTATTCCTACTGCAGTGCATCAGTGACATCTGGCTCCATTCAATTCTATAAATTCAGCAATATGGGAATGATGGGGTGATGGGTCCTTGGGGATTGCCACTGAAAAGAAAGGAGTAACAAGGAGTGCTGCAACTCACTAAAGGAGCAGTAAAATCACCCAGCAAGATGCTTTGCATAGGAGCAGGAATTCAGCCTCAGGAAGACCTTGAGGGAATGTCTTGCCCTGTATGAGCACGAAGAAAAACTCCTGAGTGATTGTTCTGGCTGCATGACTGCAACTGGTGCCTTGTACTTCACCCTCAGTGTACCTTTAGCTGGGGTGGTGCTAATGGAATCCTGGGGAGCTGTGATCTACCAGGCTATTATGATGCTGGAAAGGAGATGGTCCCTGTGTAGTGTAGTTTTTAAAATACAAACTAAATCCTGTTTCTTTTTTTTTTTTTTTCTTTCCTGTGCTGCCTAACAGTGAGATGTGTTTCCTGGTTTCCAGCTTGCTTTATAGCAGCAAAAAATTAGGATTAGTTGGGAAAAATGTCACATCCAGCTGTGAGAAGTTAACTCCGCTCTCTATGAATAAACCACTATTGCAAACAACCAAGCCTCAAATACTGGCTCTAAGGAAAATATGACACGCTTCCAAATCAAGTGTTTTAGGGTATTTGAGCTTGCTTCTAAATATAACCTGTTATTTCAGTGGCAATGTTTGCCATACTGGGCTCAACAGTCATCAGATGCTATTTAAATTCTAGCTTTTCCTTTCCAATGGAAACCTGCAATAGGGTACTTTTAACTTCCCTCCTGCTGAAGAAAACAGGGTGTTTGTTCATTCTTTCTTTCACTCTCGGAAACTTATGGGTGGAAAACTTGGCAGCTGAGACTGGGATCAAGCCCACTGTCATGGCATGGTCCTCTCTTGCTTCTGCAGTGCTGTGGATCCAGGCTCTGGCAAAGGAGTTCCTTCACTGTTCTGAACAATCCGGGCTCTTTGATTCAGCTTGCATGGAAATGCTGAATGGGAACCTGTGTCTGAATGTGCTCAAAGTACACACAGGGTTAAAAGATCAAATTTAATTTAACTTCTAAGGAAAACTGTCTGTGGGACCAAACACCAGGTGGCAGAGTACCTTCGGCTGACCCTGCAGGTGGCTACAACCCTGAATTTATTTGGAAGCAAATACCAGACACCAGCATTTACAGCTTTCCTGAGTTTGAGCTTCCCATCTGTCAATTATTTTCTGAACAGCACAGAAAAGTGCAGTGCTCAGACTTACTTCAGTGGCCAAGATACAGCACAGAATGATTTAGAAAGGCCAGACACAGCTGCTCTGGCCCTCCCTCTAGATGCCACTCTTTGAGAAGGGGCTAAAGCTCTCTTTGTGCTTGTCTATTACAAGCAGCAGCTGTCACAGGCTTGGGAGATCCCTCAGCTGGCAGATCTGGGAATTGCTGGCTGTAGTAATTTCCATCTAGTGAACCTAGGGGTAAACGCCCTAATCACACAGGCTCCACCGCTGCAGCCTCATCTCTACGGAAAATACTCGGTGTAGCCCCATCCAGGCCCTGCAGGGCAGGACTGAGCCCTCTGTACTAGAACACAGACTGTGGGGTCCTCTTGAAAATCTGTTCAGACCATTGTGAGACCAAGTGCACCAACTCCAAGCATTCCCTTTGCTGTGTGAAAGAGACAGGCTCTCAAGTCACAGGTTCATGATGTGAATTTAAGTGGCACAGCGAAAACTCAAGGCAGGGTAAGTTGTGATTTCCATGTAGGCTGAACAGAAGGAGAGTGATGAGGAAAGGCAGGATAAATTTCAGCTTTTCCTTACCAGCTAAGGGACTGCAATGTTGTAATGCTGAAATTTTACTGCATCTTAATATAAATTTATAGCCAAGACTACTTAGATGAGGGGACAGAAAAGACAGCCAGATAGATTTTTTTTTTTTTTAAGACCTCATCTTGGCCTTGGTATCTGTTCTTTTTAAGCCAGCTATTGCAATCTATCTAACTTGATCTTTTCAGGGGAAGATGAGGCAGGCTTCAAATTTTAGTTATTTTTATGTATTCTGGGACCTAAAAATACACCAACACATCTGCCTTTAATTTTTCCCTTTACCCACAGATACAGTTCACAAATACAGGGCTCCCAGCATCCTTTACTTTTAAGCCTTTTCTGTTTTGTTTTTTGTTGGCTTTTTTTTTTTTACCCCAACAAGTCTTACCTTCTGTTTGGATGCAGAACACCTGCTGGAACTGCTGTTTTCAGAGATACTGCATGGAATGTGAGTGTGTGCTTGGTCACACAACAGCATGCACATAAAAGCTGTAAGGACTTGGTCTTGTAACCTTGTGCTTCAGCACCATTAAGCATCCTAACAGATCCTTTCTACACTGCCATGGGTCTAACAAGGTTATTCTTTCTAGAAATGTAGGGCACTATGGCTCACTTCTAACCCATCAGGATTCAAGAATTTACTGAACATTTTCCCAGGGCCCTCCTTTATTCTTATAAAGAATTCTAATCTTAATTATTAGTCCCCTGTCCAAAGCATCACAGAGTACTTGCTCAATATTATTTCCATTCCAACTACACACGTAGAAAGGCAGATTTTTAAGAATGGCATGTTTTCACACTTTGCATATTTGTTTCTATGGGTTGCTTATCAAGGAAAAGGCCTTTTTTCTTGGTGCCATACTCATGCTTTATTAAAAAAAAAAAAAAAAGCTACACAATGCTAAGAAAAAAAAATCAAGTATACTTTACAAAAAACCTGCAGCTGTTTTCAAGAGATCTGATCTCACTTACAAATGCAAGTCAGCAGGTAAGAAATTAAATGATAATTTAACACTTCAGTTGCAGTACATCATCTGAACTTAATCATCCAAAACAATCAGTCATTCTTAAATTGACTGTTGATTGTAGCTACACAAACAATCATCTGTATCAACTGATTCGAAAAAGTCCCTGGGAAAATTTAGACGATACATGGGAAAATGTCAGGAGAATGTTACTTAGCCTATCTACAAACTTTTGAAGAAATTAAGAGATCTTTCTGGCTTTACTCTCCTCTGTATGTTCACTGCAACTGCTCTGCATGTTTTAGAAATGTCAGAATGTAAAGCTGCAAATACTGGTCAGTGAGGGGATTAAATTAGTATAGCATGGATCTATGTGTACAGCTGCCAACCATTTACACTAGTGCTGTGTCTTACTATCTCCATGGAAGTGTATTGTGCAAGTCTCAAATAACTTCAAAACACTCTTGAAACAGCCCTTATGTCACTCCTATGAGGTAGTACTGTCCTTCCTTTGGAGGAGAAAAGAGAACAGACTCTCTACTGCTCAGTACATCAAGCACACTGAAAACAGCACAACCAGTCTACTTTAGTATTTGGCTTCCCTGGATTCAGAGCTTTAACCTGCAACATTTCATTTAACACCATGCATTCTAGGAATAACAGTAAATGATACTTTTGATTACACCTGTTCCAAGCTAAGCAACATGTTTGGCATAAATGTTTTAGAACAAGCAGAAGCACTGCCATCTCTGGTCTGTTCCATCCAGCTCCACAGCCTACAACTTAATATTTTTGCACATGGAGAATAAACTTCAATCCTTTAGTCTGCCAGCAGCCACTCTTTTTTCTCTGATTAAAGGATACTGGGGAAAAAAAATGAACTGCTGCCAGAAAGCAGACAGCATACCAAGGGCTACAGGTATCACATGCAGTTCAAGGGTAGCCTAAATTAATGCTCTGCTGCCTCTGTAGATGTGAACTCTAAAGCTGGTTTTCCTACCCCAAGAGTCGAATTTTTAGGTTTTCACAATTTTTTGAGTAAGTTAAGGAACAGTGAGAAAGGAATTCACAGAGGTCCTTCACTTTAAGCCCATAGCTCATTTGCTCTCTAAAAGGATTTTACCATCTCTTACTAATAAAGAGGAAACCGTAGCCCACATCTCCTTTCACAGTTCTCACTCTTGTCAGAAGCTCCCAGGAGCAGCTGTGTGGCAGTGCAGTAAGCTGGCTGAGAACTGGTAAGAATGCTGGATTATACAAATGGCTTGTGCTGCCACGTGGAAAGGGGTGGCATAGACAGGAAGAATTGCTGCTGTCTCATCTTTAAGTAGCAAAACTATAACCTACTTAGCTGATAATAATGATATCCAGTAACATACCTGTGACACTAAGCTATGCCTGTTTAAAAACTGAGTAGAAAATTCAAGCACCAAAATAAAAGTTTCTTACCAACAGGCTAAAGCAACAACTACATTGCCCCAATTTAAGAAAACTGAGTGTAGTAGACTGGCTTACTCACCAGAAATAATATCAGAGATACCAAAGTTCACTTACCCTGCACACTGGAATGTTACTGCTAAATTTCAACTACATCAAATTAATGAGAAACAAGTAATTAAAAAACTTTATGATATTCACCATGAGCAGTAGTGGTCTACTGGCCCCTGTTCTTATGAACTGCTTCTGGCTAAGGAAGTCACTATGAACCACCTATAGTGAATGCCAAGTTGTACCATCAGAAAGACAGCCTCAGGTACAACTGGACTTTCCCACTGCAAGCTGCCTCCTCTCTTCTTTCATGCTTAGAACTTCAGCATTTGGAAGTCAGCCTCTGAGTGCAGAGAAGAGAGCTCAGCCTTCAAATGCTTACTTCTTATTAGTACAAATAAAACTAGGATATTATAAATTAATATCCTCTGTTGTGATCCTTTGTCTTTTTTCCTGGTGTACCACTGTACCATCAGCACCCCTCAAAGAGTACCTTTAAAACTTGGGAAGAATTAAAGAGTATACAGTTCAAGATGACCTATTACAAGAAGGTGAAAAAACCCTCTCCTGATGCCAGGTTAGAGACATAATCCAAGAGAGGGAACTTCCAAGTTCAGTGCATCAGGTGCTGGAATTGCTAGGGGGGTTTAGCATAGGAAGCATTTAATCCATGAACACACGGTTGAATCAATGCAAGGTGGAATACAAGTCTGCAAATCTATCACAGAACCAGTCAGATTATATCACTAAAGGCAAATAAAGCTGTTCCACACAATTTGAGTGCAGATACCCCTTATGAGGGCAGCATTCAACTGTTTCCTAAATGATCTGAATGACAATTATGCAACCTTAACTGTGAAAAATATTCTGCCTGGACTAGCTGTATTTTCAGGAAGTTGGACAAAGCATCTCTTCCATAGCACTATGAGTCAAGAACATCTTCACAATTCATTCTGGCAAAGTGTGTAACAAAATAGTGCCAGCACAGAGCCTGGATGCTTCAAACACACTGTGGAAGGATCTGGAAGGATCACTCAGCATTCACTGGCTCAGAACCTCAGTCCCTGCAGAGCAAGTGTAGAACTGAAAGGGCATTTTCACAGGCAGGGATCAAAAAAGGGAGGAAAAGAAGACAACAGAGGCCTCAAATCTATGCCTCTTCCTGAACTCAACAAGCTTTCAGATAACACTCAGACACTGCAAGAGAGGCAGCTGAGATGCAAACAATTCAAGCCTTGTCCAAGCAAACTGATGTTCTGCATATTGGCTCTTTTCCTTGTCAGTTAATTCCTGAACACAGTGGATGCAGACCAATACCTCAGTACCTGGTAATCATGCAAGTCACAAAAGGAAATCTTGTTTTGATTTTTCATACAGCTTTTCTGCTTGAGTAGTGAACCAACATGCAACTAGTGATGAATATGCATCAGTGTTACTAGTTAAGAAAGACAAAGTGGAAAAAAGCCTCAGACCAATTTACTGACCAGTGTAAAGATGCCTCAGATTTAAAAACTGTAAAGGGTGAATTAAATAGTCTGCCAATAAAAAGAATTACTTGAAACTGAATTTGAAAAACAGTTGGCTTCAAGTGTGTACAGCAAATCCTTGTAAAGCTTTAAAAAAATAAATTGATGTTTCGATACATATGACATTCCAGTTCTTAGAAGAGAGAACCAAGAACTCACTGAAAAGTTGCTCTGGCTTATTCAACAGTTTCTTGAGTAAACATTGCAGAACTACCACTATAATCTGAATACCTAAGCTCCTGGCACGACTCAATAACTAACCATTTAACAAATTGGGTATAAAAAAGAAATTTATGTAGTAATACCAATTCAGCACACAAATTCCATGCTTCACAAGTTCTGCTGCTGTGCAAGAGTCTTCCTAACATCTATGCAGCTAAGTTCAGATTTTCAGGTCACTGCATGCCCAGATCAAAACAGCAGCAAAATATCTACCACTACAAGCAGCTATACCCAATTGTGCCTTTAGAATGAAAACTATGCAGAAGTTGAGATGATCAGTGCCTGGCCACTGAGACAGGACCACACACACAAACTTCAGTGTGTGCACCTTGTAAAGAGTAATGTCACTTACTGAATAAGAACAATGCATTCAGGTTCTGCCACAGATATGATACAATCAAGACAGAGTGAAGTCACCAGACATTCAGATTAGGGAGAGAAGAAAAATCCTTCAATGACATGTACAAATGACAAGCCAGCATTACAAAGAACTCTAAAGGCACATTTCAGGTAACATGTTTCTGTGAAGACCAACCGCTTACACACGCAGGCACAAATCTTAATGGCTACCTCCCCCCAACCCCCAACAATTAAAAAAAAAATTAAAAGAGAAGTGCATTTTCAGTAATATTAACACCATTCAGTTAATCTGTTCAGTCCAAATGTTTAGCAGTATTTTCCTTATGGTGATATGGGTTCTCTGCACTACTCCAATCCAAAAAACACCAAACAGGCAGAATTAGTAAAGGTTCAACTGTTGCACTAGTTAACATTACTCATCAGAGCCCACTGGTCTCTTCTGTGCCCTCTTGTAGGGCAACCTCCTCGGTGAAGCTTTATCTAGATTAAAAAAAAAAAAAAAAAGAAAAAGAAGAGATAGTTGCATCGATTGCAATTGTTACATAAGCATGTATTTTCCTCTTCCCAAACACAAGACAAGCTGCCCTTCTAGTGCAATGCATCACCACAGAGAAGCCAGTTCAAACAACTTAAGGCTTTTTAACTATTAGCACCCTAAATAGAAGGTAACAAAAAATATGTTTCTGCTCTGTAACATGCAACACCAGGGTAAGGTTTGTTCTATTTGCCAGGTACTAAAATGCACAAAAACCCAAACCCAAGACCCTATGCCATCCCTGTGTGGAACTGCAGGCTCTGCTGTTTAGAAAATTTTCATGTTCAGTAGTTACACTTCTAGAAAGCTAAATTAATTATTTTGATGACTACTGCCTTGAGTTTACCTGACTGAAGAATATAGGACTGACTCTTTAGACAGCTTTGTCTCACATGTAATATTTACACTTTCATACAACTAACAGCAGAAGAAAAGTGTCTCTGTTGTGAAAAACTGCACTTTTCCAGAAAGCACCCACATTTGACTGGATGATCTTCAAGGCCCCTTCCAACCCAAACCATTCTATGGTTCTATGATTATTGCAGAGAAGCTTCAATACTTTGCATGAAGAGCTAAAGTGATTGCTAAGAGCACCTGGTGACTTATCTTTCTTAAACAGAACAATCTCCAATAACCTCCCTGTTTAGAGTATCTGCAAACACAAGGAGCAGCCATCATGCCCTTACAGGCCAATCAGTACAGTATGAAGTGTCAATAACAAAAAAGTCAGGAATATCTGAGATCTTGAAGGTCATGTATTTTAAAGTTCTAGTGTAGAGTTCTAATTGAAACTAATCTGGAGCTGAGAAAACCACAATTAAGAACAACTTAACCATTAGTTTTTCCTGAACTTCAAGTATTAAGATATGTATACCTGTTTGGCTTAAGAAAGGGATGGTGGCAGGGCCCAAACATTACCAGGATGTGAACCCTTTTAAAGACAGCTTGCTCTTTAGAGAAAAATAAGATTTAGACCTTCAGTTTTTCTTGCTAGATTGAGGCTTTTCAAATTTCAGTGTCTGGGTTTCATGCTATTCTTGTGTCTCACAGAAGGAAGAGTACAAGAAAGCTTTTATCTTCTCAAGTAAAGCACTAACCTTCATACCTGTGCTGTGTAAGTATACTTAAAAAGGGTGAAAGAATTAAAAAAAAGCAAAGTCATCAACCCCTGGCATAACTTCATGTTAGAGCAGAGGCTCTAGCCCTTCTACACTGAATGAAGCTCAGAATTCACTTATTTGATCAATACAGCAGTCTTTGCCAAGTAAAGGTAGCTCCTGCAAAGGGTTTTCAAAGCACTTCTCTTTGCATCTCATATAGGATGCACCTTTTATTGAGGCTTTCTCACCTCATACCAGTCACTGGTACTGATGATAGGAGCTTATCAGCTTGATACTACACCAAGGTAAGTGGAGAAGGCAAGATAAACATCTGCCTTTTAGAAAAAGGATTCTGGGAACTGTGAGAGAAGACAACAATACTTCACCAATATTCTACTGAAACTCTGTTTCTACAACATAACCAGAAATATATGCATAAAATAGATGAAAACATAAATTTAGAACTATATAAAACACGTGGCATTGTGTGCATCTGTTCTGCAATCTTTTACTGCTCATGCTACATCACCAGTCACAGCATGCAGGAAGCTGTACTTCTAGCCACACCTAATTATTACAGGGACAACACATAAAGCACTTTTCACTCTTCAGTTCACAAGAGTGCCTCACCTCTTCTACTCTGCACTGAAGCCATGGGAAAGCAAAAGAGAAGAAAGAGTAAGAGAAGTTAGAAATATCCACAGTCTAAGGAAATCAGATACAGGGTTTACCACTGGCATTTCAGGTATCAAACTTTTGGATTTGTGAAGGACATTAATAACAAGTATTAATGTGGCCTTAGTTAAAACACACTTCTGATGCTTATTTAAGACTTTGGTCTACAGGCAAACTTCCAAACAACTTACAGAAACTTTGAGATGACAGCTATTTTCTCCTATTTAAACCTCCTTTGTGATCCAGGTTTTGGGTAGAGATTTTATACTGTTGAAAAATATTCTACAGAACAAATTGTAAAAGTCACCAATAGTAATTATTTTATCAACCAATGAAGTTTGCTCCACAAGGAATAGGCTGCTAAAGTAATAATCTAATCCTTAAGCACAGTGCTTGAGACAATTTGCTATTCCCTAGAAGATACATGCTGTTCTAAGAAATTGGTATCAGCTACTTACTCAGTTACAATTAACTGATCAAGTAAGCTTGTTATGGTCTAGTTTGTGAAAGGCAGACTACTTACTTATTTGATTTAAAGTTTCTTGGGGAATCCAGCTCATATCAACATCGTTCTGGTTTGATGTTCCCATCTCTACTTTCTGTACTGGTCTTTTCCTCTGAAAATTCAAGAAAGAAGAAAGATTTTTCTTTTAAATAAGACTTGGATAGCACAAGTATTAGAAATAACTAAAAATGCTACATTTAGTCAATTACAATTATTTCACTAAGGCAAAAACTTAAGGCTAGTCAATGTAGAGAGACACCTTTCCCATTAGCAATTTATTCCCCTAAGATTTACATTACTACTTCTAACACCTCACAACACTTATTCCACATAAAGGCACCAAGATTTCATGCACACCTGGGCAAGTTCATTATACCTTTTGCTGATGATTAATCAAACTTTGTGATGACCAGTTTTATTTTGCTTTCTCAGATTAGCACAACATTTTCATAGGTAACCTGACCTTGCAAAATAATCAGCACTACGGCAAAGACTTGCTAGGAACTAAATAAAAGACTGACAGCTGTTTTCCCCCAAATTCTGACCTGGATTGAACTAATAGGCAGAAACAGAGAGCATAGGGAAAACCTACCCAGTAAGTATTGAATCAGTAGACACACACATGCAGTGATTAGAAGGTACTTCAATTCAACCACTTCAGTGTGGAGCCAAAGAGCAGCCCCAAAGGGCACCAGCTCAGCAACCAGAGTAGCTTCCATTAGGAACATTTTTAAAGAACTCACTAGTTTCCCCAGTGACCTCCAAGGTTCTAAAAATAAATCTACCTGTACCATCATATACCAGAAGCAGTCACTGAATTGCTTTCCTTTCACATCAGAAAGGCCTTGTTATCAACAAGTACACAGAAAAAACACACTACCCACCTTCCTGGACTCTAGTAACTGATGTAGGCCAACAATGACCAGCAGACCGAGTCCAGCGAGGAACATGTACATGAAGATCCTTTAAAAAACAGTTCAGGAAACCATTAACTAAAAATGTCAAGTTTTGAAGACAGTTTATGAAGGGGCATAGAAATTAAGCCTAGCTTTGGCCATATGTCCACTTAATTTTTCTCAGGAACTTTTGTAGGAGGCAAATGGGGAAAATACCCAAGGAATTTGAAACTAAAGTGCTAACAACTATTATGTAATTATTCTGACTTGGATTTCAGAAACTGTAATCGTAAGTTTAATTCTGAACAGCAGAACATTTGAAAAATGTTGTATAAATCAGGAAAATGTTATAATAAATAAATAAATATTGAAATTTAGTAACTTCAAGAATTCTTTTGCACTATCATGAAGTTTCAAGATGCTGGGTCACAGGCAATACTTGTGTTTGTGATAGCTTTAATCACTTACAAAACCCTTAAAAATCTCTCATATACTTTTAGCATGCTATTGCAAAGCAAGTACTGCTAGGACACTATTAATTTGCAACAGACCTTGAAATTTGAAAGACCTAGCTTACTTTGCTCTGTGTTCCATAGTTAGAATTCTACCTATTAAATAATTTTTTTTAGTCTGTGCATTCTGGTTTGTTTTGAAGAATTTCACCTGAAGTATCTGTTGATACTTAGCAAGAGGTAAACCTAAGTTATAGCAAAAATTTATTTGGAGATTAAGGAATTTGCAGGTAAAGAACTTATTCCAAGCTGAACATCTGAACTCTCATTTACGATAAAGGAAATTATGGAGTCAAACTGAAGAAGATACCTAACTGAAATCCCTGTTATAGGGTAATTATCTGTTCCCAGGACATTCACACAAATTGATTCTAGTATTTGAATTGTTTTGAAAGCTCCTTTTTTTCAGCATATCACACATTTCCACGTGACCAATTGTTCTTTCATTTATACTATTCTATTTGAGAAATACAAATTACTGCAACAGCTATTTCTTTTGGCTGACCTTCTTTAACAGGAATCTTGCTCAACAGGCAATTTCTACCTGCAGCAGGACAATTCAGATATTCAGTGTTCTCTGCAAGTATTTCTGAAGACTGACTTTTTTAACTCACAGGTTCACTTAAAATTCCATTTCAGAGTTACAATATTTAAGTGTTTTAGCACAGCATACGACTGAAAGGTATTTGGTGTGTCAGATCTACTTAAGTCTCTAAAAAAAAAAAAATCACTCCTGAAAGGTACCTACTACAGACAGCAGTTAGTACAACAAAAAAAAAGACCGAGTTCCTCTATCTCATGCTCCAAATACATCTTTTAGTTTATGTAATCTTAGATTACAGTGCAGTGTTCCAGGAGAAAGCTATTCCAGTCCTGACAGCAGGACCCACAGCCTGATACTATGGACTCCCCACATCTTTTAACTCTTAGGAAAAAGCACAGTAGCACAACAAAAGTTTAACAGCTTTGAATTGCTACGTAGCTGTATAACACCAGGTCCTATTCCAGGCTTAAGCCCTCTGAGCTAAAGCACATCTGTTCACTTCTCACTGGCACAGTACCAATCCTGAAGATCCCCACTAATAACAGAGATCTTAATTTTGGGAAAAGTTCATATTTTCAGTCTGTCAGATGCTGCTACACCATCAGCAAAACGCAGCAGACCTAACATTCAATAAAATGACAATACAAAAACTATTTTCATTGGCACCACCAATAACCTGTTCCACCAGTGCACCAACTAAACCTGGATCTCCAGCCTCCTTACGTTTCTCCATCCAGCCCATCTTCTTTCTCAATAATTGTAACAGTTTGATTGAAGACAGCATCTTGAAACACATTGCCCTAGAACAAAGTTTGCACATAACATTTTAAATTAATTTCTTCAACACATACACCAAAGTTTACCTTTTTCCATGTTCTTGGAGAACTTCTAGAAAGGAGCAACTCCTGCATGAGACTTTCTCAAGTTTATAAATTGGGCTAGTTTAACTCAACACATCAAAGCACAAATGTTTTGTTCCAAGTACAAAGAACAGTACTGATGATATCAAGATGGTCATATCCAGGCTTCAGTATGATACCTCCTATAACAAGAGGTATTACATACAAAGGGTTCTTATTAGGGCTACCAAAACACAAAGGTATAGAAGTGTGTTAATCCTTAACCTGCACTTAAAGAGAAAAGAATAGAATTGAGCCCCATCTATGCTTTTGTGTAGCCTTTCCCCAGACTGCAACTACTGGCCATTTATTTGCCTTAAGTGAAGTTTGCAGGGGGCATTCATGTTGATTGTAGGGTTTGTTAGCAAAGCCCAATCTAAAAAGCACAGTGAAATTTAAGTTATCCTAAAGAAAGCTGATATTTTGGTTGGCTGGGTGGGTTTTTTATGAATGTATCCCACTACAATACAGTTCTAAGGCACTCCAGCTTCCACTGCTGATACAACTTTAAGTGCATGTAGGCAGTCACTTACTGTGCTTATACATCTACTGATTTGCTTAAATACTACAGAGGCATTCACTTTCTGGAGAGGTACTTGACTAAGTAGCTCCTTCTTGACACCTCCACATCAACTAGAAAGATATAAACAAATTAGAGCATCAGGCTTACATTTACATCTCTGTAGTTGAGATTGATAACCAGACCAAAAGGACGACCACCCATAGGCTCAGCAGGGATGAAGGAGTACTCAAACGTGGCTTGTCTCTGTGGTGGAACTACTGTGTTCAGAGAGAGAGCTGTGAAGTTCTGGATGTAAAACTGGTAGTCTTGAGGGTACCGGAAAGAAGCATCCAGAGACTCGACAATGAAATCCTCTGTACCCTTATTGGTGAAGCCCACCAGAAATTTTACAATGTTGTTCGCTGGAAAGTCTGAAACACACACAAAAAAATATTCAACCATTAGAAACATCATGCACCACACACAGCCAATTCTAAACAGACAGCATCTAGAACAGACTCTGTAGTTTAAAGCTTCACTGTTTTAGGCACACATTGACGTAGTCTAAGCAACAATAAAGAGGATGGTAGATTAGCAGAGGACTCTTACCTTCACCCTTCACAAATAAGATGGTTGTATCAGCACTAGGTGAGGCTTTAGGTTCTCCTGACAAGTCTTCTTCCTCTTTTTCTTCTGTCTAAGACAAGAGACTTTTTTGAAAAATCCTATAACAAACAGTGAAGCAAAAACCATGCTTGGTTCATGAGAATCCCATGTGTCAAAGCATGCAAACATGGGCAAGTATTTGTACCAAATCCTGTTCTTGCAGGATTAGCACATAGTCTATTGTCCCTCTAGATTTGATGAGCATCCTTTTCAGCACTTATCTTTCTACTTGTTATATTTGACACAGTGACTAATGTGAACTACATTTAGCTCTATTGAAGGGTTCATAATCAAAAAGCATCAGTAAGGTTTCTGTTTGGGGGTGGAAAGAAAAGAACAGAATCTAAATGTTAAGTGTTCACATCTAGGCTATCTCTAGTTAGAAAACAAGCATTTCCAAAGTAAAGACAGGCATAAGACAAATGAGTTACTTTCACTACAGTGAGTGTTTATGGCAGCTTTCTATTCAGTTTTAATTAGTTAAGTGTACGTATGCCTGCAAATGGTTAGGCTGTTGGAACTACATAAGTCCATGGATTCACTTGTTCAAGTTCACCTTGAGATGATTCACTTTTTAATTTAGCAAATGCAAGCATTAAGGGCTTATTTTCCACCTGGGGATCACGGGATCATCACTGCCCCCACCAAACAAAAACAAGGCTGATGCAGTAGTGAACAGTCTCAGCTAATTGCTTACAAGTCAGTTGGATCATTTGATTTCAGTGCTTAAACAACGTCCTGAAGCAGTGGAAATCCTACTGGATCAGTCAAACACATATCATGAACTGGGGAAACAGAGCTGAGCATGCTGCATCTTGACTCCAAGATGCTATGAAAAACTCTTTTATTTCAGTGACAAATAAAAGAAACTGCCTAAAAAGCATCATGTTTTGTACCTGACACACAGACTACTTACTACTTAATATAAAGCATATTACATCCAAAAGGTTATTTAGTAATATTCTGTCAGTACTGACACAGTACACCTTCTACCACTTAGCAAAGCTGGTCAACCATAAGATCACCAACTTAACAACATCAGGAAAACCTGACAGAATCAAGTAACACTTTACCAAATCTGCATTTTTATTATGCATGTCTTCTCCTAAATACTGTCCCAAACTTCCTTAATTTACATCAGAGATTTGAGAAAATTGTGCACCAATCCAAGTACAGGAAGTGTCTAGCAAGCCCAACACTCAACTGCAGATCACAAAACTGTGTCAAACATTTCACTTTTTTGTTCAAAATTTTTTTTGTTTGTAGTTTTTTGAAATTGTGTTGTAAATTTAGTTAGCTGAATTCTTTTAAATTGTCTTGCCTGATTAGTTTTGCTTAGTATGAGTAACTAAGGTTGCTGAAGCGTTAGGCTGCAAGCTGTAGACTTTCACCTTGAAAGGCTGAACTAATCTTGAACCGTTGCTTAGGTATGTGAAGGGAGGCTCTGAGATCAGTGCAAACTGAGAGATTAGGAAGCCACAACTGTCAGCAGAAGATGCACCCCATTCACATAAATACAACTACAGAAATAATTCAACAAGGAACAGGAAGATCCCAGAACAAAAATTACCATTAAACCAAGATGTGTGTGCCAGGCTTGTGACGAATGGGTACACAGGTGGTAAGGGTGTAACAGCCCAGGGATTTTGTTCTGGGCCGCCTGAGTGTCCCTACTGTGGAAACACTCAATTATTAAATTGTTATTTCCTGGAAATGGACATCTGAGACTCTGCTGAGGGAAACCTAGCACAAAGAAACTTTTTTAACATTTGTCAAGCTGAAGCAAGTGACCCTGAACAGCAACATGGCCACAAGCGTAAGAGTTAAGAGAGTAGCAAGTGACAGTGGGCTACAAAACAAGGGTTTCAGAATTCATACTGAGCTTAACTAAGAACCAAGACTCTCTTGCCCCTAAGAAATAAATATCAAAGACACCAGAATGAAGTAGTTCTAGCCTCTTCTCAGTTTACTGAGGTGCAGCTGAAGATGCAAAATGACTACAGAGGGCTCCTATGAGAATCTGGTTCTCTTACTTGGTGGTTTTTTTGTGACCTACAGTTTTGGTACTCAGAAATCAGGTTGTCCTCATGCAGTTTTTCAACTGGTAATTCAGAAAGAAAAGATAAATCCTTCCAACACTTCAAAGTGAACACAAGCTTAACCAGATACATGGAAATAGCTATCTGAAAAAAGCAGTGTTAGTAAACTCTTATTTGAGTTATCCAGCTCCAAGCACTTCTTGTCTAATTCATACTTTTGAAGTAACATTCATGTACAATTACCAAGTCTGTTGGTTCATCTTCTTCAACTTCAGCTTCATCATCTTCATCTTCAACTACAGTATCTTCCACAGCTTCCTCATCTTCTGTAGCATCCTGAGCTGCAACTAATAAACCTGAGCCTACCAAAACAAAATGCAAATACAAGAAAGTCTTTTAAATGCCTAGTTAATAAACAGAAAACTGATGTTGAAGTATCATTCTCAAACTAATATTTGAGGAACTTCTTAAAAACCTGTCCAATACAGTGTTTTGAAGCCTCAGTTACAAAAACCTCCTATTCAGAGGTCTGTGTTGATCTTTCAGCCTTATTCTAACAACTTTTTCACTTACTCATTTATCTGCCACTAAGTTTAAAACCAAAAATTTACAGCTGGATGACAAAAAGTTCAGCATTCACACAGCAATGCCTAAATTTGCAGAAGGCAACCAATTTACCTTAAAAGCCATTGTTCAATTTTTGAACACATTAACGCATGAAAACATTTAAATTTTGCAATTACAGAAGTGAAACTAAGACATTGCTATTGCCAGGAAATCAATTTAATAAGTACTGCTTCTTCTATGACTAGCAAGTCTAACAAGGTATTAGCATGTTGATAACAAAACACTTTGGAAGGTAGCTAAAAAGTTACTGGTTTTTGTACTTATTTTCGTTCAAGTTTTGAAACATAAAGAATGTCTTTTTTAGGATGACGTCCTCAAGATCATACATATTCAGATATCCAACAGAACCACAACCCTAGTCAGAAAAGAAACCTGAACTAGAGCAAGGCTCCAAGACAAGTGCAATCTGATAGTCCACTGCCTCTTTGCTTTCGTGGAGCCAAGCCTCATGCATTCAAACACTGGGCAAATATGATTAATAAAAATATTGGCCATAGGACAAAGTTCTGTCCGTTTGCAGTTCAGAGCACATGCAAGAAAGGCTGAGATCTAAAACATGTGCACAAAACTACAGGTTTGGGGGTTTTTTAATATACATAACATTTTCTGAATATGAAAGAGTAGAAATGAGTGGGTAACTGATTTACATAGGTCTGAAAAAAGACCTAGCTGCTATAAATACAAAATTTGAAAGAAATATTTTAAAAGCGTCACGAGAAAAACTAATCCTTGAGCAGGACAAATATATCCAAGGACTTAAGAACTGTTAGTCAGTGCTAGAAAGAGCAAGCACAACCCCTCCTCTCAAGTGTCTTTACAAAGCACACTCAAAGACTTTTACTCAACCACGTGCAATGCTTAACCTAAGCCTTAACTACCATGACCTTATTTGCCGATCTTTTAAACTTGTAAGTGTATAAAAATATAACTTCTATAAAAATTTTTACACGTAATGGTGGGGTTTTTTAAAATTAAAAATTAACAAGGTAAGAGTTAAGCTATAGGCACCCTTTGCGATCAGCTGCCCAGCACACCCTGAGACCCCTTACGGTCTTTCCGATGGATGTCAGAGGGGCTGATGATGTGGCAATAGCGGGAACGGAGAGCTCCGGGAAGGGACTCGCACACGGCGTGTGCTGCAGCCCACTGCAAGAGCTGGGCGAGCAGCCTTCCCCACCTCTCCTGCCCTCCCAAACTTAGTAGTAGGGAGGCAATTTCCAGATCATGAATCAGATAACGCCACAGCGTAAACAGAGATTAGCACTCCTCGGTGTCGCCAAGGACACCTGGGGGGTGCCGGCAGACGAGGTGGGAAGGCAGAGTGGCAGCCAGCGCATCTGTTAGGGAATCTAGGAACCAGCACCGCCGGCGAGCGGGGAGAAGGACAAGCCCGCTGCCCCCAGTCAGGCGGGGCTCTCCGGCTCTCCCGGGCCGCTGTCACGGCCGGGCCCGAGGCCGGTGCCCGCAGGGCCCCGCCCGACACCGAGGGTCGCTACGCCGGGAGGGGCCGGAGCGCGGCCTCGCACGCACCGGAGCCCCGCAGGTACCGGGCCGGGCCCCGGAGCCCCGGCGGCCACGTGCGCGGGCGGCCGGGGCGATGAATGAGCGGCGCCCGCCGCCGCCTCTCGGCGGAGCTTCCGCAGGCCCGGCGGGGGCGGCTCCCCCTGCCCGGGGCGCCACGGGGATCACCCCACACACACCCACCAGCCCCGCTCCCCGTGCCCGGGCAGTGACGGCCGCTCGCCCGCCCTCACCTGGCCCGCCGCGGGCGCCCCCGAGCAGCAGCGCGGCGGGGAAGACGAGCAGAGCGAGCAGCAGCAGCTGCGACAGGCGGCTCATGGCGATGATGATGGCGGCGGCCGCGGCGACCAGACCCCTCCCGCGCACCCGGTCCCGGCGCTGGCTGCCGCGGCGGGATGGCTAAATGGCGGCGGCGGGCGCTGGAGCTGGAGAGGCAGCTGGAGCCGCCCCCCCCCTCTGCTCCATCCGGGGCCGCGCCCGCCCCGCTCCGCCCCCGCGGACGTGGCTCGGCCGGGCAGGAGGCGCGGCGGCCACGTGAGCGCTCGGCAGGGGCGGGCGCTTCCTGCGATCCCGGAGCGCGGTCCCGGGGCGAGGGAAGTGCTCGTAGCACCGAGCCTCCCCTGCGAGGGGCTTTTGGACAGCGCTCCCAAGCGCTTCAGGTTATCCTTGGTCCTGCGCAGCGCCAGGGGTTGGACTTCGACGATCCTCGCGGCGTCGCAAAATGTGGAATTTGAAGATGTAATCTGTGAAGTAGCAGCTAACACGCAAGGTCTGTGCGATGTCCTGGTGTTAGAAAGACAAATTACTTGTCGGTAGAAGTGCCTTGCTGAGATTTAGGGTTTGACGTGCCACAATAATCTCAGACCTAGGGAGAGCTTGGGAAGAAGGATGTAGCACTAAGAGTGGGCACAAAGAACGCAGAATTTACGGGCCACAAGGACATTTGGCAGAACTCCCGAGATAAGGAAGAAACTAATAAACCCAACTCAGCAACTGTACTGAATCAGCTCTGACTGGATAAAAGAGAATTCCCGCAGGTGGAGCTCACGACCACCGACCCCAGAGACCCCCTGGCTCCAAAATAAAGACTGAGCATGGCAATCAGTTAGCATGAGTAGTGAGAGACTCATTAACCAATAAAAGATAAAATACTGATTAATAAGAGAAATATATAACTTGTAGATAGTGAACATTAATGTCTTTGTTTGTTAAAATGTGTAAATAGTGGAAGGTTTTGATAGTTGGCATGCTTGATTTGTGGAATACCAGTGAGTACCCAGGCTGGTGCAACTCTGAAATAAATGATCAATGTCTCTCTCAAGTGTGTAATTATTGGCTTATTGCACACCAGGTAATAAGTCCATTTTTTTTCTGGACAACAGTGGGTCCCTTCCAACTAGAATATTCTGTGATTCTGTGGGAAGTAGACTAACATACCTCCAGAAAGACCAAGGATAAAGCATAACAATTTGTTTGCTGAAACAAAGGTGCTATTGAAATCTCACATAATTCCATATTGCTTTAGAATAACTGGATTTGAGTCATATATTTGATGGTTTAATTGAAAGTTTCCCAAAGCATGATAGGGAATGAATATGATAGATACATTGCCTTTATCTCAGTAGACCTTTTGTTAAATGCAGCATAAGGGATGTTAAAATGCAAAGCTTTCCCAAGCCCTTCAATCAAAACATTCAGTGAAAATAAAAGTGCCAAGGCCCAAACCAGCCTCCTTGCTTTTTCTTTTCTCCCACAGTTTATTCAGCAATTTGCATCCAGGGTAAAATGAAACAAGAGTAGTGTTAAGATACATTCTATATCTTGAGTTAACTTTGTCATTTGGGCATATGCAGCTTGCTGTAATGGCAATGGTAAATGTAGTCTTGAGGCTTTCATTTTTCATTTTCATTCATTTGCTTTTGAACCTGCAAATTACACTAAAAAATTATCAGAAGTAACCATTCTAGCTAAGATTAATCTTATTTTAACCTGCTGAAAATGTTACTGAAATGCTGTTAAGTATTGACTGAAAGTGACGTGATTATGAAAACCAGAAGACATTCATTGCTACTGATAAAAGTATTTCTAGTCAGATAATATCCACCCAATGGTATAATTTTACTTTTTCTGTAAGGGTCTTTCACCAGGTTGTGATGTCTTTATCCTAGTCGTGGTTTGGTTGTTTTGCAGGAGCTTTTTTGGGGGGGGAAAGCAGCTAATTATTTTTTCTTCAGGAAAGTAAAAATTACTGGCATGCTGTAGGAGGTTTCCTATATAGCACTGCAGGGTCTGAAACATTTTATGTCTTCTACACAGTGACTATGTACTTTAAGTGCTGCTTTTCCATCTGAGTTAATTGTTCTTGACGTTGCTAATTAGTTAACCTGTATGGTGCTCTTACTGGGTTTGTATGTTGTTGGGGCATGGAAGGGTGTTAATTAACAGTGCATCTGAAAATAATTGCGGTACCTTGACTAGCTTTGGCAACACACCCAGGCAAGACTGACTCCAATGTTACAACTGTGCCTAAAAGCATATTAGGCTGCATTTCTTTTGTGCTAAGTACCCATATTAAACAAGTTATAATTTGAAAGAAAAGTCTGTATGAAAACCTGAAACAAGCTGCAGAGATTTTTTTTTTCTTTCTTTTTGCAAGGACTGCTCTGTGTGTTCATTCACAGGCATAATAAAAAATGTTGACAATATTTGCCACTATTGTGATGTTGAGCTTTGACATCTGTTATGTTGGATGCTAATGCTGAGAAGACTGGTGTTCACTCAGAGTTCATGTTGCTCCTGGGAATGTGATTGCAGTCACGTACAGGCATTGTATCCTTGCATTTAAAAGAAGGTTTTCAGTTAGAAATTACATGTAAAAGTGTTACGAGGAAATACGCCTTCAGTTTCATAATGTGTCTTACAAAAAGGGTGAGCATTCCTAGTCTGTGATCTGTAAGTAATGTTTACCTTACATTTCCATTTTAAACTTCTTAAATGAATCTCCCAGATGTGTTGTTCCCTCTTTGAAGATATCAGCAAAAGACAAATAACTGTTTATGTAGAGACTTCTTATTTTTGCTATCAATACTTGCTTTTGGCATGGCCAAGGGTTCAAGAATCAGTTGGTCTGCCTCTTCATAATTTGCTCAGTGCCTTCTATGAGAGATGAATTAAGCAAAGCACTTTTAGGAGCAGTGTCATACAGTCCTAACCTGTTTTCTGCATCCTATTTCTCACTTTTGGATGACATACCAAGATACGTCAGGAAAAAGCTATCTGCAATATAATCTGACTAGGACAGACATCTTGCTTGTAATGTAGAAGGAAATTTTGTTGGTACAATCCGGAGGATCACTTTCTCACTTGGTCCCCGAGTTTCCCTGGAATTTTACATATTAGCAAAATGTTTGGTAGGCTTTTTTTTCTCGGTTGCTTTTCTGTGGACATTGCTCTAGGTGTTAATACCTTGCAGTTGCTACCACGGGCCAAGAACTCATCCTTCTCAGTTCTCTTCAGGTTCAGGTCAATGCAATAAATAGTTTTGATAAGTAACCCCCCTAATCCAGTGCACCCCAAAAAGGTACCTTGTTATTTTTGCTTGCTATTTTTTTCTGAAACTTTTCTTGGGCTCACAGATAAGGTCAATTTTTTTGCTTTCAGAAACTGTCAAAAGCTCTAAAATTTTCTTCTAATAGTTGGTGATTTTGTACCCTTTCCATATTATGTTGTGCCTGCTGAAATCAGGAGAGATAATATTACACTTTCAAAAAAAAAGTCACCAAGATTTATCTCTTCATTACTTTTTGTAGTTTAGAGAAATAATTCTATAGTTATCTAATTCTGAGGGATTTTTTTTTCATTTTAATTTCTATAGTATTTTTCAAAATTACAGTTACTGTATGTGGTAGCTATTAATAATTCCAGTGAGAATCTCCCACTTAGACCTGTCAAACTGACATTATTCTTTCTCACCACTGATTATAACTGTGGGGAATCAACCTTTTTGAAATTGATGCAGGCAGAAAGGGGTCATACAGCAACCTCATCCCTGGAAGTCCTGTCAGCTGCTTCTGACTGGATGGTAGTACAGGAGACAAACCAGTGTTCACAGGAGCTCTTAATGAGATCTGCTAAATTTTTGCCTGAATTGTGGTGGTTCTTTGAAGGTCAGTGCTTTCCCAGGGTTTTTTTCAGGAAGGAATTTTAGCTACCCTATTGCAGAAAATTGTCTCAACCACACACAAATTCTGTATTTTATCTAAGAAAGAAAAAGGAGTGAGATACCTCTCTGGAGATCTATCTCACAGAAATATATGGAAAACTGTGTTCCACAAACTTGACCAAATAATTAGATTTTTTTTTGAGAAATGGAAAAAGTCAAATGAAAACTCTAATAGTCTAGGTAAAATTTGTCATTGCTAACCATGACTGCTTAATCAGATTGATGGATTCCATATGCTCCATATGATGGCAGCAGGAAAGGAAATTCAGAGCTCCCTTTGGCCTTGTCCAAGGCTGCCCAGCTTAAGACTCTGTGCAACACTTGGGTTGGGGTGATGGTTTTGCAATATATGCAGCTTAAAGCATACAGAGTATTTTTAGCCACCAGATTTTTTATCTTCCCTCTGCGTGAAGAGCAGAAACAAAGTCGTTGACATGAAAAGATAAAAAGCTATTTTTATTCTACACTGCAAGTTAACTATTGCTACTTATTCAGTGATAGGTTGGCTATTTCATAAATCCAGTCTTTCTCACCCAGGGAGTGAACTCTGTATACTACAGCATTATTTGGTAGCAGCATTGAGTGTATCCAAACAACCTCCAATCTCCTGGTTTTATCATTGTGAGTATTGTCACATGTGGTGAAAGCAAAATTCTATTTTAAGCCTAAAGTACAATAGGGAAATAAAACATAGCCAGTAAGAGAATGTGTTCATGTAAGTGCACATGGAGTAATCAATGAATAAGAAAGCCACCTATGGCTATGGTAGAGTTGTCAACGTTAAAGAAAAAAATAAGAAAATTGAAGATTAATTTCTAGATGTTACTCTTCATGCTATGGGAAATGAACAAAGCAGATCTGTTTTCTTTGTGAGTGACTTTTATGTCTCTAATCACTATTGGAGTGCATCTAGAATATTGTGTCCAGTTTTGAATGTTTCCTAACGCATGCAAGACAAAGACAAAACTATCTGTAAGCTGCTGCAAGCTGAAGAAAGAGAGAAGGTAACAAACTATGCAACACTTACATTCTGATCCTTTCATTCCTTTTCCCCTTGAAGAAGTAAAAAAAAGTTCATTGTCTTAACTTGTTATTTCTTCGTTTACTTGAAATAATAAATTGCAAGGTGTTTCATCAGTGCTTGAAACTGGATTATTGCATAAATATCTGTGTAAGACAGAATTCCACACTTGGACTCTGTTGCTGTTGTCCACAGGGACGGCACGAAGAACGACATGGAATTCAAGTCCAGGATAAGTGGCATTATTTAATTAATTATCAGTTCGTTTATATAACTTGGTTCGCAATAGAGAAATGACATCATTGGGTGCTTGACCATACAGCTCCTCGAGTGATTGGCTGAATGCTACAACACCTATTTCAAAATATTTTCTTCAGTGTGGAAAAGAAGACTGTGCATAACAAGTTTGCACCTGTGAGATAAAGTCTTGGTTTACAAAACCTTCTACACTGTTTACAGCTAGCCTGCGTGAGACAGGAGACTCTCACAAGCAGCTGTAAAAAGCAGGAAAATTTCTCTGCTAACCTTTTAAGCATCTACAGGACTCAAATCCAAGAAAGGATTCAGGAGTGCTACCTCACCTTTAAAGTTCTTAAAGTAGCTTTTTGGAGAGAACCCTCAGCTGGAATCTGTGGGAGTTTGTCCCTAGAAGGGAAGGGGAACTGCTGCAGCTGGCAGCTGGGAACTGCTGCACATGGCAGCTAGGATTGTGCATTATAGATACTTTCGGTGCTTACAGTATCAGACTGAATTATGCTGTAGCTGTCTGTAGTTCCCTGACTATATCATATCTCTTTCCATCGGTTTCAAGCTGCAGGATGTGGTTTTGTCATTGGTCTTTCACCCTCTGTTGCTGCAGCTTTTGGTTCTCCCTTCTGAACTCACAAATCTGTTGTTGTGTTTTCCTCATCTCAGCTTGCTCATTTTCAAATTCTGCTTGCAGGATTTTAAGCCAAGGAGCCAGCTTGTTATATTTAGATAGTGGCTCTTGACTTCCTGCCAACTTGTCATCCCTTTCTCCCTGGAAATTTGTTTGCAAGGACAGGAGCCATTTCTCTGTGTGTTCTCCTTTTCCTCCCCCAGCACTGTAGGATGATGACCAAGGAGTCAGGCAAGGGCTAAGGTTTACTACCTGTGGATACACTATGTGCATTCCATGTTATCTTTGAGGATGGATATCTGCATAGCTGGCAGTGAGAAAGGCTGAGTTGGACGAAGGAGGAGGCTTGTGGAGACAGGATGGTCCTGTTCTGGCTCTGAGGAGCGAAACAAAGTTGTGTCACTGAAACTTTGAAGGACACAATGGTCAAAAAGTAACTCCTGGTGAATTAAGGGTGATTTAAAGATTAAAACACACATCCCCGCATGTGCTAACAAGCTTTGTGAAGAACATCCTGCTATGTATATGACTCTTATTCCACTCTCCACCAAATCACGCTGTATATAAAGAGGGAGAAGGACAATAAGATTGGGCTGTGTATAAGGAGCTGTGAGGAGCTCCCCGTTCTATGAGTGGAGAGAATCCCTTTACAGGGATCCTCTTTATCCTTTTATTTAATCTCGGTGGTTTTATTCTTCCTTGGGAGCAAATGATGTCCCAAAATGCTGGAGTAAAGAGTCCTTACCAACTTTCAGCATTTCCTGGGGGGAACAACACTTTCCATCATCAATTAATTAGAAGAAGGAGAGGTCACATGGCTTGACAGCATTCTGTTCAGAGCAGATGGAAAAGCAAATGAGGATAAATGTGAGTAAACTTCACCCATGCTGTTACTGTATGGAGTAGTGTCATTCTGCTGTTGCAAAACAAGAGGTGACACCCTCTGTCCAGTTTATGCAAGCTATTTTTTCACCAACTTCAGTGGAAATTTTCCATCTGTGAAGATAAGTCAATGTGGACCAAATTACAAAATGATGAAAATTAAGAAGTTCACCCTTCTACACTGCCTACAGTCCTTGCACCTGCATCAAGTTCAAGTGCAGTGACAAGCCTAAAGAGTGAAATTGTCAGATTTTGGCCTAATTTACAGTAATCCCTGATTTTAAAGCAAGAATTTTAAAAAAGGAAACAAAAAACGCCAAGAAATCAAAATTCAGCTATTGGCTAACCTATTTGATTGTAGAAAATGAAGAAAAAGAAATGTTTACTTTAAAGAAGTAAGAACTAGAAAAGTCTTCCAGGCTCTGTGAATTGCTCTATTTACTGAATTTTGAGAAGGCTGATAAAAGGGAGATTTTACTCCCTGAAGACAAAAGAAGGCAAAAACCATGTTTGAAATGGTACTGAGTTAGTCTGTTGGAAGAAGGTTATACATTTTTAAATGGAATTTCCTAGATACTTTAATAAATTTAGTAATAAACAGGAGTAGAGTTTGATCCACCATGTTTAAATGTTTTGGTTTGCTTTTTTTCTTACACCACCTGTAACTGAAAAAAAAGAAAATTACAAAAAAGAAAAAGCATCTCAGATTCTGGTGGAAACCCTCTCAGAGTACTTCCTCTTTTGTTGTACTGTATTACACTGTTCTTTATACCGATTTTCACTTCTCTGTTTGGCTGTATAAGGCCTGGTATGTGCACTGTGTTCTCATGGAAAGAATCAGATGATATAGTCGTGTTATTCTCTCTCCAGTTGTTTGGAGGCTTTATTTGTTGTCCAGTGGCTGCCTACCAAAAGCATGTAATTTGTAACTGCTTTAATTTTCATTTAAATTTGTAATAACTGTAATAAACATAATTTAATTTAAATATCAATTAAAATTCTAAATAATTTGTAATCAGAATGGAAACTGCAATGCAAATGCATTACTCCCTACATTCATTACTCAGTTAATTCAAGGCACAACTCCAGCACCTGCATTTGGTATTCTTAGCTCTTCTCTTTTATGTTA
Source organism: Aphelocoma coerulescens (assembly GCF_041296385.1). Taxonomy (NCBI): domain Eukaryota; kingdom Metazoa; phylum Chordata; class Aves; order Passeriformes; family Corvidae; genus Aphelocoma; species Aphelocoma coerulescens. Next base: position 78,207,637 of record NC_091015.1, on the reverse strand, counting down.
CACATCTGTGAGGCCCAGCACTCACATAGAAAATTTTGCAATATAAGTACAAAAAAGCACTGCTACTAATTTTATGAGAGAAAGGTACTTTCATCATTCAATCCTCCATTCAAAGACCATGGCTCCTTCTGCAAAGGGATTTTCGCTAGCCAAGTTCAAATTATTTTCTCCAGGAAACTGCTGCTCAGTATCCAAACCTGAGTGTGTCTTGAATAGAGAGAGAGAGTGTTGAGGGAGAAAATAAGACATGTCTGTTATGGAGGATTCTTTAATAATACAATCCAGCAGTGACTCCACATTTCTGCAAGTGGCTCTTCATGAGGACCTACAACGGGTTTAACTGATAATTATTCTGGCAATGAAACATCTCCCAGGCTCCTGCAATTCTTTTTTAGTGTCGTTTTCTTTTTGCCAGCCCAACCTTCTCCTTTGATGTGGTTGTTCTTCCTTGCCTAGGGATTTCTACTCTGGGAAAAATCTATCCACGCCCAAAGACTCCTTCCAATCGACTATGCAGAAAGGTATGTTGGTTCTACAGCAAGCATTTCTATGGCTTAGGGACTCTCATTTTCTGAGAGGTATCCTGAAATTCATATGCAATCAGAGGAAGAATTAAGTTTTTTTAGAGTGGTTTCAAAGAATATTCATGGAGATAATACAGCTGAGGAAAATAGGTATTTTGTTTGGAACTTAATGAGTTCCAGCCTCACTTGACCTCCTCAGTGCGTATCCTTTTTCATCACTAGTCCTCTATCAAAAGTATGATGGAACTACCTGAATGTTCACAGCAGTACTGAAGTATCCTATTAGCTAATTTCTCTTTCATAAATATGTGTGCCTATTCCATTTAAACCAATGTCTTGTATAAAGTGGAAATATAGCCTAGAATATTGGAATATCAATCACAGTGCATGAGATAGAGAGGATCCTGGTCGCTTGCTGTGTTGCTGTAACAACTGCTCAGGATATAGATGCTGCTTTCCATTTTCAGATGGGTTTTTCTGTCAATCATCTAACTCCCTTGACCATATGCTTTGTTCCCCCCTCTTATGTCTCCCCATGCTCTGTACAATCCCTATTGTTCATGTGCTTCACTCATGCCATGCCAGTAAGAGCTGACCTCAAAATCCAACAAAGTCTGTTGATTTTGCACCAGCTAAAGATCTGTTAGACAGCACTGTGAACTACAAAGTACTGCCTGGCACTTTGGCAGGGGAGGGAAGTTTGATAGATAAATGTCATTACAACATGCTCATCCTAGTACATGGCACTTGAAATCACTCTCATGTTTAGCCTCACCAACAGGAACATACTGCAGCTCAGATTTTCCAAGATGGGCTCAGAAACACAGGTTGCTTCACAGAGCTGGCAGGCACTGTCTTTTCTCACCATTGGGTTCTACATTTCATCCTGCAAATATAAAAAGGAAGCTGTTAGTGGTCTTCTCAAGTCAATTCCTCCAGGAAGGAGCAATACTGCAGTTCTTCCAGGGATTCTGACTATGGTCTCTGTACCCAGTCTCCCAGCTTCAGTGTGAAGCAGAATGTACACCTGTCCTACATAATATGTCGTGTTAAGTACAGAATTAGTGCATCTCCGAGTGTGAGCAAATATTTTGACTCTTAATCTTCAGGAAATATAATAATGCAGCCATGGGTAGAGTAAGGGAGGTAGTAGTTTTCTGAGGACAGTCTCGTGTGGCAGGGAACATGGAGCTACAGTGGTCCAAGCTAGATACATAATCTGATAGATGTCTGTCCTCCCATGGATTAGGGCTGATAAGTGCTAAATCTCTGACACCTTTTTTCCCATTCTCCTTCTGAAAGTATCACCATTACCTAGTGGACTGTTTCTCTTAACTCTGTTACAGATGAATTGTTTGTAGAACAGTTTGTGCTTGCTTCCAAAGGAGCTCTTAAAGCCTGGGACAAAAAAGGCGTGCTGCACTCCAAGGTTGTAGAAAAAGTCATGTGGAAGCCTGAAGCATAGAAGGAATCAATATGAATGTGGAAATTGTCTAGCAGTATTATGTTTCAAACAGTCCCCTGTTATTACAATAAATGGGTATGTTTACTTAAGAGCACTGAATAAGTTATTAGAGAGTGAAATAAACCTGTAGAATGGCACTTTCTCTACCCACATGGATTAACCCACATGGATTAAGAGTCCACCAACACCTGCTTCTAGGAAAACGATCAGTAAACAGGTGATCTTAATCTGATTTCTGTTGGTGGCTGTGTATTGGGGAAAATAAGCACAGAGACTCTCAATGAGCTGACTTTATGGAAGTGCTGCAGATGAAAATTATACCTATTGTATTAAATCTTTTTTAAAGGTATCTCAGTACAAGCATCCATGTTTTCTGCACAATCCCAGGTTTTTGATAGCTTTTACACATACCACTTGGATAAGGGGAAAACATCTACAAAAAAAAAGAGACTTAATTTTAAAATTTTACCATTATGTACCAGATAGCAAAAGCCCAGCACTCGCTTTTATTTTCCTACTCCTACATTATCATGCTATATAAACATATTATAATGTTTTTCAGTGTAAGGGGTGTTAGGAGCTAAGATGGCTCTAGCCAGGCTTGAAATTTTGGAATTCCTTTGGCTTCAATTAGAGCTTTATTTTAATAAAGGTTGGAATTTAATATTTCAGAGTGTACTAAATAAAACTCTTCTCAGTCTCTACTACAGAGGACACAGATCATCACGAGTGTTTTAGGGAAAACAACCATGAATCTGTGGCAGGAATGGTCATTCCCAGTCAAGAGAAGAGAGCTTGAAGAGGCAGTATTTTTAAGGCTATATTATTTAATACTATACAGGTATACCACGGTGGAGTATTGATGTATCGGCAGCTGCTGGGAATTCATAGAATGACAGAATGCTTTGGGTTGCAAGGGACATTAAAGATCATTTAGTCCCATCCCCTCTGCCATGGGCACGGACACCTTCCACTAGACCAGGTTGCTCAAAGCCCCATCCAACCTGACCTTGAACACTTCCAGGGATGGGGCATCCACAACTTCTCTGGAAGACCTGTTCCAGTGCCTCAGCACCCTCACAATAAAGAACTTCTTCTTAATATCTAATCTAACCCTACTCTCTTTCACTGTATAGCCATCCCCCGCTAGAAGTTCTTGGAATAAAGTCCCTCCGCGGCTTTCCCGTGTGCCGGCGTCAGGCTGTCCCCGCGCAGGAGCCGGGGAAGCGGGCGGGGATGAGAGCTGGGACCGGAGCTGGGCCGAGTCCGTCCCAGCCGCGCTCGCCCGCGCTGCTTTTGGTCCCTCTGGCGGCGCCGTAGCGGCCGGGCCGGGCCGGCGCCTGCGTCCCGCGAGCATCCCGGCTCCTGATTCCTGCTACTGATTCCTGCCCCCTGCCCGCCGCCGCCATGGATTACCGAGCGCTGGTGATGAGCCAGGTCGTGCCCGGGCAGTTCGACGATGCGGACTGCTCGGACAGGTGAGGGTGCGCCGAGGGGCCCGGAGTGAGGGCGCTGGCGGGGCCGGGCCTCGGGCGCGGCCGGGCGAACACGCGGAGCGGGGCGGGGAGCAGCGCTGGGGCTCGCCCGGCAGCGGGGAGGGGAGAGCGGGTGGTGCTGCCCGGTTACAGGAGAAGGTGAGAGGAAAGGCTGCGTGTGTTTTTCGGCTTCCCTTTTCCATTAGGTGTGCTGCTTTGGGACATACTTGTCCTGGCAGAAAACCGCGACTCGCTACTGACATGACAGAATTATAGCACCAGCTAGGTTGGAAAGGGCCTCTGAGATCATCGAGTCCGAGCTGTGACCCAACACCACGGTGCCAACCAGACCATGGCACTAAATACCACGTTCAGTCTTTCCTTAAAAACCTCCAGGGACTATGACTCCACTACCTCCCTGGGCAGCCCATTCCAATGTCTAATGACCTTTTCTGTGAAGAAATTCTTCCAAATTCCAGCCTAAACCTCCCCTGGTGCAACTTTGCAACTTTAGGACATGTCCTCCTGTCCTGTCACTTGCTGGCTGGGAGAGGAGACTGACCCCCACGTGACTACAGCCTCTTTTCAGGCAGTTGTAGAGAGTGGTAAGGTCCCCCCTGAGCCTCCTTTTCTCCAGGCTGAACAACCCCAGCTCCCTCAGCTGCTCCTCATAGGACTCGTGCTCCAAGCCCTTCACCAGCTTCATTGCCCTTCTCTGGACCTGCTCCAGCACCTCAGTGTCCTCACTGAATAGAGGGCCTTAGAACTGGATGCAGTGAATTAAAACATGAGTGAAAATGTGAAGTCATTTGTGAGGCTAAATGTATTTTTAGTGACTGTAACAATCATTTTTAGTTATAGAGACATCTGTGTTTCTTTTAAGTGAATCTGCAGAAGACACAGAAACATGTAAAGAGGGTGGGGTCCCTGAGAGGTGCCAGTTATGCACATGTGAAGAAGTTAACGCTGAGGAAGGAGATGGTGACGATGACAACGATGAGGAAGAAGAAGATGAAGACTGGGACTGGGATGATGAAGTGGGAAGACTCACGAAGCGCCACAGTGCTGCTGGTGGATGCAATCCACAGGTGTGTTGAAGGCTATTCTGTGAGCCTTGAGGGTGCCCAAGAGCTAATGGGGCTGACCTGAAGGCTTTGTTCATTGTTAGTGTCATGTTGAGGATAAATGCAAGCAGACTTTTTTCCTTGAGAGAATCCTCTCCCTTTGAGTCTGTTCCTCTGACATGCCATATGTGTATGTATGTTGTAGCCAGAGGTCCATTTGATTTTATTGTCTCAAACCCTGTTGCTGGATTCTCTTTGTCACTGCAGTTTCCTTCTGTTCCTTACTGTACTAGTTTGAAAACAAACCAGTGGGAGGCACCAAGTCAGAATAACAATTTAATGGGGAAATTAAAGGGAAAAAACTAAAAGAAGACACTGGTTCAAACTGACAGAGTCAAGATACACCCTGACAGTCTGGGTGGTGGTAGCAATCTGGTAGAATGGTGGCTGCAGTCCTCTGAAGGGGTGATCCTGTAGAAAAGGGTCTGCTCTTCCTCAGAGGGTCCACTGGTGGCTGTGTAGCTCCTGTCCTCTGGAAATCCAGTGGAAAGGTTGTCTCTGGTGTTCAAAATGTCAGATTATATCCACGATGGGATGCTTGGTTCCTCCCTCTGGGTGGAGCATCTCACAATGGGGTAATGAGTCATGAGGCCAAGTGTTGATTAGGCTCATTAACAGAAGATAGTCTGGAGGGAGTTATCTCTGAGTCATGTGGCAGGACAATGATGGGCCATTAACAGAAAGATAGTCTGGGGGGAGGAGGCAAGGAAACACTGCCCCACCTGATTTCCACTGCTCATGAGGATGGTAATAGAATACACTGCAACCCAGGACACTTACCTTTCTCAGCTTTTCTTTCTTTGCCCAACCTGATCTCTTCAGGTGTTCCTTTCTTTTTGGTATTTGTCCTCTGTGTTTCTGACCATCTTCCCCAGCCTTTCTATTTAATTTTAAGACTATCTGCTAGTCATATTCAGAGTAAAACTGGTTCTATTTTTGACTTAATAGTGAAGCAGGCAAAGAAAAAAACAAGTATAGGAAATGGAGGGAGGTGCTAGAAGTGAGTTAATTTAGAGTGTATGGTGTTGGCACAGAAACTCTGTCATTGTGCAGAATGAAAAGCACATGTGAAGGTAAGAAGGATGCTAGTTCCCACATCAGCTTGGACACTAGAGATTCAAAACCTCACTTTTCTTATTGATACCAACTTAGCAGAACAGTTGAGATAAATCAGAGTGGTGCTGATCATAGCATAGCATGTCTGGCAGTGCTTATCCTGGGTGGTGTATTCTTGCCTTTATTTAGAGGTTTATGCTGTTCAATGATGGTGAAGTCATGTTCAGGTGTTAGTTGCGTTTGGAGAGGACTACATGTAGGAAAAGATATAATCTTGGAAAGTTTTCTCTTTTTATTAACTCTGCATTTTTTTCTCTTTTGTTTCTGTCTTCTGTTCTCTTCCTTTTACAGACAGAAAAAGTGCTGTATGAGAGACTTGTAGCTTTCTAGACTAAAAAAACCTTGTTTTGGAGCACTTTTAGAATTTTAACTGATGTGTTACCTGTATTTTCTTTTCTTGATTTAAGTAAAATCTGGTGTTAATCCATACTTGTTTCCTTACCCCATGTGGTTTTCTTCTCGTAGCTTTTGGCATAGGCACTCGAGGTGACTTTTCCAATGATATGGTCTGAATTTCAAAGGGCTGTGTACAGAAGGTGACTTATGTTAGTAAATCCTTTGTTTCAGGCAAATAGACAGGCCCCTAATTGCTCTTCAGCAAAACTGTCAACCCCTGCAGGCAAGGTTTTAAGAAAATTTGAACACAAAATTAATTTAGGTGAGTATAATTGCATTGTCATCTGTTATTGAAACAGTTACCATTCTGTGGCATTCTCAGACTAATTCCATTTATGTTAAGCCAGAACTCACTGGAATGGGTGAGTTAACCATTGCCAGAGAGATTAAAAATGGCTTTTGTGTACTTGAAGTTGCCTTTAGTCTCCATGAACTGGCTGTCATGCCCCTCTCTCTCCACCTTCAGAACCACATGGCTGGTTTGTTGGGGTTTTTTCTTTCCCCTTGACTTCTCCAGACAACATGAAGTCTTTGTTCCCTAGAGTCTCTGTAGAAACAAGATGTTTGGTTGGATGGAGGGTACCAACTCTCTGTTGTGAGGCTGGTCATTCCCACAGCTGCTACCATTTTCTAGATGATTGCAGTCTCCCATAGTATTTGGGGGTACATTATGCAGCAGTTCTCTCCCAGGGGCAGAGTTCCTCTGCAAAGTGAAGAGGCTTCTGTCCCAGCTGGTGTGGTTTGATTTTTACCCTGAGATGGAAATGGCTGCTCAGCAAAGCCTGTCAGGACTAGGAGTAGCTGTGATCGGCACCTTTTGTCAAGGTAGCAATCAGAGGTTGTGTTTTTCTTTATAGCAAAGTGGTGCTAGAATGAAGGTTGTTGGTATTTGTAGCCAAATACAGCAGCTTTTATACATTTAGCCTTTAATCAAACACCATTTAAATGCATTGTTGGAGAGAATCTGGCAGGCTGTTGCTTATTGTGTTAAGAAAAGTGGCATTTGACTGTTAGAACAGACAAATTTAATGGAGAGATGTTATCCAAAAGGCATTACTGGCATCACATTTCCAAGTCCTTGGAACTGTCTCACTCATCTGTGTTGTTACCTGACAGTCCTACCTTGAAATGTAAACAGAGTGAAGTGCTAGGTTAACCCTGGTGTGTAGGAAACTTCTTTGGGTTTTGGGTTTTTTTTCATTTCTTCTTATGTGTTTTTCAGATAAGCTAAATTTTGATGACTCCGTTATAAACAGAGTCACAGAAAAGTCTAGACAGAAGGAAGCAGACATGTAAGTATTACTTTTGGTTCTATTTTCACTGAAATACTTTGAACGCAGAAGCATTGTTCTTATTTCCTTATTTGAATAAGTTTGTTAAGAAAAATGAAGTTTAGAAGTAGTCTACATGCAGTTTGTCCTTTGGTCTTCAAAAGACCATCCAAAGTTGATTCTTCTGTCACTGGTAGCACATCTGATTGTGTTGGTGTAATATAGTAAGACGGAAGTGATGGTGTCATTCCCCTAGAAAAGACCCTTTGATACTCTTTTTTTCTAAACAGAAATCCTTAAGCAGCTGAGCTGAAAAGGTATTGGAGGCCTTTTAAAGGTTCCTCCTGATGATTTGGTGAGGGAAAAGTATTTCTTGTTAAGAATTTTTTTTTTTGGCCTGCAGCTTATAGCCCTAAGTTGTAAAGACAGATACAGTTTCCTCCTGAATGAGCATAATTCAGAAGAGTCAAGAAGATAATCTACAAAAGTGACGGGCTCTGATGTTTATGGTGGTGGTTTGTTGGTTTTTTCCCTTTCCATCCCTGTGCCTGCAGGAGAAACCTTTGCTTCTGTATGAAATGAAAGCCTTACTTCTTGAGGCTGTAATCTGACAGAATGTCACAGTTTGTCAAATGCTGTCAAAGTACCGAGCTCATATGTGGGATTGTAACATTTTATTTTCACTTCTGCTAGGTACCGAGTCAAAGACAAGTCAGACAGAGCAACAGTAGAACAGGTAAGTCCTTTGTTCATCAAAGTTTTCTTTTGACCAGAGCAAATAGTGTAGAATTTTGGAATCAGTGATAGAGCAGGAATAGAGTTTTGGGATTCTGATTCCCATGTTATCCTGAAGAGACCTGTTGTTTCTTTCTTTCTTTCATATATGAAGGTTAGCTTTGGTTCCATAAACATTTTAGAGCTCATTTTTGTCTTTAACATTGTGATTTGTTCATGTGTGCAATGCAGAATTCCATCTTAAGCTTTTATTAAATTCCAAAGAACAAGAAAAAATGCTGGGTTTTCCATTTTCTTTTTTTTCCTTTTTTAACAAGACTGAACTATTACTGGTCCAAGCCCACATGGCTGATCTATTTCAGTTATGGTATCTATATCCCAAGAAAAATCTTATTTTAAAACATTAAATGCAACTATGAGTGGAAAACGTTTTCTTTGTCTCTTTTAGGGTTAGCTCAACAACATATGCTTAGTTTAAAAGAAAGAAAAAAATTAATAATTTTGGAAGAAAGAGTGAAGTATCATTCTAGATTCATGGCAAAATTCTGAGTGGTTGCTGTTCAGATTATTATTTGATCCTTGAGAATAGTCTGATGCCAAGGGCTCTTTAATATGATACTAAGACTGGGCACTATTACTACATTTTGTACTCTGCTGAGTTTTCTGTGTTCAATTTGAGGTGTTGGATCCAAGGACCCGAATCATTCTGTTCAAGATGCTCTCTAGAGGTATCATATCAGAAATCAATGGCTGCATCAGCACGGGGAAAGAAGTAAGTTTTATTGCAAATAATGTAGTGGGATTTTTTTTTTCAGCAGGCTGGGTGGAAGTTTATGGTGCTCAGAAGATGTAGTGAAATACTAGGGTTTAGTTCTACGTTTTTGTGTTGCTTGATTGGTAGGAAGTTATCTTAAGAAAAAATTTATTTACGTTAAGGGAAACCAAGTTTCCCAAGTATGAAAGATCTCTAAGAATGCTTTAATATTATCTTAAATTAGTGGATGTTATTAATTGCATCTTTCACCCAAAAGTTTTGGCAAAGTTATGTATGGCCACTGTATTAAATAGTGCCTGAAAAAACATACAAACCCAGGGAATTCTGATTAAAGACAGACTTCCCCCTTGTGCAGAGGCAGAAACGTGAGACATTCAGGGCCTGAATAGTGCACAGGCTCAAGTTAACCCTTCACACAAGGGCTTGTTTCAGTCTCCCAAGTGTGGATTAGGCAGAATTTTCCTGTGCAATGTTGATTTTATTCTGTGGGCATTGTTGCACCCCTGCCCCATATTATGTACTTCCTGTAAGCTGTCTTTCATGGAAAAAGGATTGCCTTGTGTGCAGTCTCCTTCAGCTGGGTGCCATGCACGGGCTGGGGTGAGATCAGATCTTTTCCAGGTGTCAGAATGAGAAGAAGAGAGAAGATTATGTCACTTTAAAGAGCTTGTCCTTAATGTTATTTCTTCACTTTTTAATCTGATAGGCCAATGTATATCATGCCAGTACTGCAAATGGAGAGAACAGAGCAATAAAGATTTACAAAACTTCTATTCTGATGTTTAAAGATCGGGATAAGTATGTGAGTGGTGAATTCAGGTGAGTTTGACTTCTGCCTGATTTTACTGGGGAAGAGGGATTGTTTTGAAAGGTGTTAAAATCACTGGTGCTCATGCTGCATTGATAGGCTAGGAGTCCCTGTTATCTTTTGTTTCTTTACTTAAAGATTTCGTCATGGATACTGCAAAGGCAACCCAAGAAAAATGGTGAAGACATGGGCCGAAAAAGAAATGAGGAATTTAATAAGGTGATTTTTCCAGTTTTTATTTCATCATGCAGAGGTTACCGAAAGTTTCACATTTGTAGGAGGTACTCATTGCTAGACTGTGGCTATCACTACCCTTTAGGGTCTCTGGAGTGCTCAGAAAAGTGTCTTGAGCTTCATGATGGGAGAGGGACAAAAGAGGAAGGAAGAATAAAGATCTTCTTTTGTTTTGCTGCTAATGCTCTAAGCTCTTCAGTGTCTGAACTCTGTCTGACATGACTGAACAGTGCGGATAAGCTAGAAATAGCTGCTGCTGAGCAGCAGCACGCTGTGTGATATAGGTTAATCTAGGATTAACCTGAACTGTGTAAAGGTTCTTTGACACAGGAATGCTTAGAAAAGGGTCAGAATGGTTGTGGCTTTCTGTGTGCATTTCCTGAGTTTTCACTGTGTATTATGTTCAAAGCTACAGAGCTCCTCTATGCACTAGTGCAAAGCAAACAGAGTTTGGTTTTATTTTTTTTGTGGCTTTGTTCCTGTGTTGCAGGTTGAATACGGCCCAGATACCTTGCCCAGAGCCAATTATGCTAAGGAGTCATGTGCTTGTCATGGGCTTTATTGGTAAAGGTGATAGGTAAGTATCCTTAGAAAATAAATTTTTTTGTTTGTTTGGGGTTTTTTAATTTAGTAATAGCTTTTTCCCAAAGATTTATTAAAACCAAACAAACCAACCCTCTTAATTTACCTACAGTTACTTTAGGCCTGTAAAGTTAACATCTGCCTGTGACCTGTGGAATGGTCCCAGACATTTGTCAGCTACTACTGCAGGCAATCTGTGTGATTTTGAAGCTTCAACTGTGTGCAAAATTAATTCATAAAGTGGCTTAACCAGAGATTAATGCTGGAAAGGCTTGCTAATCATACATGAAGATAGGTCATTGGTTTGTAGTTAGCAATATTAATGTAGCATGGTCCAAATTAGTTCCGTTTGGGAATAGAGCTCCAGAATCTTTGGCAAGCATGTAGCAAAGTTGTGCTGCCCTTCCTGCTGGCTCCTTGCATTGGTTGCTCATGCTGACTTGCCTGACATACTCGGGGAGTTAAAGGATCTGGCACAGCAATTAAAGCATTTGCAGCTGGTATGGAGAAGGAAAAAGTATTTACTTTTTGTTACTTTTAATGTAATTTCAAGGCCTGCTCCTCTGCTGAAGAATGCTCAGTTATCTGACTCCAAAGTCCGGGAGCTCTACCTACAGATCATCCAGTACATGAGAAGAATGTACCAAGATGCCAGACTTGTTCACGCAGATCTCAGTGAATTTAATATGCTGTATGTTTTCAATCCTTGCTCTGAGTTGTGACATCTAAAATGTATGCACTGGCAACCTCTGTGTGAGAGTACTGATGTACCTTTCAGGGAGGGTGGGGTCCTTGTCATTTCTGGGTTTTGTAACTTACCTAATTAATTATGTAGCTTTTAATCCAGATCTGAGCTTTCTCTCTGAAAAAAGCCCAACAGGCGAACAAACAAGAAACAGCCACAAATACAAAAAAACCCAGCCTGTTACAGTGGTAATACTGCAACACGTGTATCAGACAAGGAGGCCCGTGGAAAAGAAATATCTATGGACCAATTCTTGCTAGATGTTTCAGAGATGTTTCTCCAGCCGCATGGCCGGGATCTGCCCAGGAACTGCTCAATCACGGGACCCGAGGGTCCTTGCCCGTGCAGGGGAACACAAAACAACCAATGGGGAACGAGGCTGACCAGGGGCAGGGAAACCCCGTGTCTCCCCTCAGGGCCCCTCTCCCAGGGCCACATGGCAGGGGGGAGGGACCCCGACACCAACCAACCAACCAACCAAAAAAACCCAAACACACAACAAAACCACATCACAAAACCCCCTCACAAACAGAAAAAAACCATCAACTCAGGCAAAAATTAGTAAGGTATCATTTTTATAACTTTTTTCTTGACTTTTCTTTTTCATGTGCCTCTCTGCTTTTTTCTTTATTCATGAGCAGACTATTTTTTTAAAAAGTTCAGTTATACAACTTGTGTAGGGGAGGGTAGGGATTGAGTGAAAAAGCCACCCTGGCACTAACATGCAAGGTGTGTGCTGGAGAAGAAAGTTAAGATTTTTTTTTGCTGGTTCTGAAGTTTGAAGCATGCTTTGTTCCCTGTCCCTCAGTAATGTGATGGGGTTGGTGTAGCTCTGTGTGGGATTTCCTTGCAGGTACCATGGTGGGGATGTGTACATCATTGATGTATCTCAGTCTGTGGAGCACGACCACCCTCATGCACTGGAGTTCCTGCGGAAGGATTGTGCCAACGTTAACGGTGAGGGAGCTGTGCTTCAACCCTTCTTCTGACAGCTGGTTTGTTTAGCAGGATGAACTCGGTTCACCTTATGTTCTTTCAGGTATAACTGACTGTAGAAGTTACACTACTTCTATGTTCTCATGACTTCCTCAGGGAGTAGTGTACTGTGCTGAGTTCAGAGTAGTGCAGCCTATTTTGCCAGAAATTACCTGTCTGAAATGAAGCACGTGGCTGGATCTCAGACTTAGGATAGATCTAAGATCAGTCCCAGTGTGCAGCAGTGCTCACCCCAATCTTAACTTCCCTTACTTAAAGTACTGTGCAGACATACTGATGTATTTCCTTCTGTGAGCTGAATCCACATCTGGAATTCCTCAGCTGGCAAGAAGTTGTTCTGTGTTATGAAGTTCCCTGCACTTACTTGTCCAGGGCAGCTGAGAGGATCAAGGCATAGAGTAATTAATTAGATATATTATCACTTGTCATAGTAGTTTGATAAGTTTAATGGTGTTTTTCTCTTGAGAATTTGGTCTTCATGCGTGGGTGTATGTGTTGTGTAACAGGTACACACCTCCTGGTAGGGTGTGTCCCTGAGGACAAAAAATACCTCTCATTGTAGGCTGCTTTTGTCCCCCCTTTCTTTTCACATTGACTTTTTTCTTATTTTACAGAGACTCTTGAGAGTCTGTGCAAAGAACTGTGAGCATTTGGATGCTATGTGTCTTGGTACCCAGTATGCTGGTTTTTCCTTATTCCTTGTCAGTTCATGAATTTCTAGTAACTCACTTCTGGCTCAGCTAGTTGCACCCTTGCTCTTTATTCGTGTCTTTTGACTTACTCTCCCTAGATATTCTAGAGTCTCAGTGAGTTGCATTGGTTTTGGTGTTGTTTTGCTTGTCTTCTGTCACTGCAACCTTCTCTGTCTAAACCTTCCACAGAGACTCTAAGAAACACCTGGTTCTGCCCTAGGTGTGATCTTCGCAGAGACTTGTGGTTCCATGGGCACAGAGAGCTGCCTCCAAACTAAGTCCTTTTCTGATCTTTCTGTGATTAATTTCTCACAGTGAGAGATCTTCTGGGAATTTTAATAGGAACTACTTGTTAAACAGTCCTCAGTGTCACTTGCTGCTCTTTTTCAGAACAGAAATGCAGCCTACAAGTTTGGTCATAATTGATTTGAGAAACCAGTTCTGAGTGTAGTAGTGAGGAATGTTCCAGGACATGAATGTGTCTTCCCTTTTGGGAGGATCATAATTAGGCTGTACTGTATTTCAGTGGACACTTGTTTCTCTCTAGCAAAAGTTTGAGGTCTCCATTGCTTATTTGAAATACATTTTTTTTCATCTTAGTAATTGCAACTACTACACCTCTCTTAAATTCTTTACTTCTTATTCCCTACTCCATTAAGTCTGGATCCTGCTGAAATTGATTTGGCTTTTATATTTATGCAGTTTTTCTCTTTCCAGTATTTGTTGCATCTGGAAGATGAACAGTTTCATTTCAGATAGCCAAGCATCTGGTAACTAAGAATGATGTAGAACGTGCTGCCGGGACTTTCCCAAGTCATCAGAGTTGTTGGCTTGCTGGAATTGTCACTTTAACATCAGAGCTGCATATGTTAGATGGAATTACTTACGGGTTTTTTCTCTGCCCTTGTTTCCTGGCAGACTTTTTCCAGAAGCACAATGTTGCAGTGATGACTGTGAGGGAGCTGTTTGAATTTATTACTGATCCTTCTATCACAAGTGAGAACATTGATGACTACCTGTTGAAGGTAAGACCTCATGGCCTTGTTGGTTAGTAGGAGGACAATAAAATCTCATCTAGTTCAAGCTCCTTCACCTCATTTACTCTACCTCCTACTGTAAGGAAGCCAGCACATGACATTGTTGTGCTAGTGCTTCAAAAATGCACATAGGTCTTTTCCATTTATACCATTGTAGGGTGACACTACTTCCATTGCATGTTTTCTCAGAAAGTCTAATGAAGACTTAAATGTCTGTTTGAGGTGCTATAAGAACCAGGATGGTTTAAGTTAGCTCTTTCTTTCTGGCAAGGAGAAGCTCTGAGGAAGTAAAACCATGCTTATTGGAGAGTGGTGGTATATGTGCTGTAGCCGTGTTGGGCCTGCCACAGTTTGGTGTGGGGGGAGCAGCAAGTGTGTTCTCCTTCTGTTACAGCCCTGATCTGCAGCTCTAGTGTGCTTCACAGCAGTGCTGGTTACCAATAGGTGTCGCTGGCGGCATTCCCATAGGGAAAGCTGGAGTGCGTGTGAGTGACAGTGGAGCACGGGGAGAAACGCAGATGGGAATAGTTGGATGTGATTCTAAAGACTTAGTGGTGCGATTCTAAAGAGTGATAACTTTTTTGTATTGTTTTGTATTTCTTTAGGCAATGGAAATAGCATCGAAAAGAACAGAGGAGGAAAGATCCAGTCAAGATAAAGTGGATGAGGAAGTGAGGATTTCTGTTTCTGCTATGAAATTAGTATTAACCTTATGTCTTGTAAACACTGAAAAATGTTCTGTTTTCTTTTGAAAAATGTACAGCTGATGATAAACAAAACATTGTTTGTGATACTGAGATGTGTTGACCTAGTTGAGATGTGAAGTATTAAGGGGCACCATGTGTAAAAGTTGACAGTGATAAGCTGTTAGAAGGCAAATACTCCATTTCCTAAACCAGATTTGGTTTGCTCGTAGCTAGATCCCTTGATGTATCTTCCAGTTCAGGTTTAGTTAACAAAAAAACTGAGTAGAGAGATCTGATTATGCCAGTGGTTTTGGACCAGAGTGGTTTTGGACCAGTGATACAGAAGCAGACTATTGGGGTATATGCGTTGGCCAAATTGCCTACCTAGCTCCAGTCCCAGTGTAATTCAGTTCTTCCCCTGCTTTTACATTAAGTGAAGCCATCTCAAGTCCATTACAGAAAGCTGTTAGTATTCTGGAAATGCTTAATGTAAAGATACAACCATTTCTATCTTAGTCTTAACTATCTGTTCCAGAAGAGTTTAAAAAAACCCAAACCCAACAACCAACAAAAACCTCCTTTCTTTGGGGTCAACACTGCTTGATTTATCCAAGATTTTTTTGTCTTGGAGCTCAGCAGGTTTTACTAACTGCTTCAGACTTGACCAAGGAAAGATGGTTTTTGTTTCCCAGTGTACCTTCAGCATAAAACTACTGCACTATAGAGTCAGATGCTAGTGTTTGGTAGCAAGCCCATCTTCTGCAAGCAAGTTGCTTATATGAGGTACTGACCTGTCAGAGAGGTGGTTTCATAGCATCTAAGTTCAGTTCATTTCTCTTAGACTTTCCATGTGACCATGGATAATTTGTGTCACTTCCCTTGCAAAAGAGTAGAGCCGTAAGGGCAGCTCTGTGGAAGTGGGGACCCGTGCTTTGTGCACAGCTCTTAGATGAGCAGTGATGATCACGAAGATGATGTTCTGGGATTGAACTGATACCATGAAATGATCTGGTAGGGTTGTAAGCTTGCTGAAAGACCATTTCAAATGTGACAAATTTTAAGTATGTTGTTAATACTGCAGTTAGTTTTTTACTCTATTGCTGCAAGAACCTTTTTTGAGTTGGTCTGTAGGTTGAAGCAGGTATTGTTACATAACGAGATTAAGTTCTAGCAGTGCATTTCAATGGAGTTGCCTGCTGAAGGCACTGTGAACATTACAATAAAAACATTAGAAAAATTCTTAGGATTACAAAACCTTAGGAGTCAAGTAGGCTGAGAGATGGTTGGAGAATTTTGTAAGAGGGCTGGCTTCACAAAGGAAGGAGCCGTATTAGTTGAGATCCATCAATAATGTGTAGGTTGCACATTAAGTCTGCTCCTCCAGAAAAATAAAGAACAAACAAAAAATAAATCTGCAGTTCAAATGGTAGTGGATGACTGCCATGTTCATTTGTTGTTTCTCTGATTGTGATTATTCTCCTAAGGATGCATAATTAGGAGAGAAAACCGTCATGACACTATATGTAAATTAGTAAGTCGTGTTTCCTTTCACTGTGCTAGGTATTTAAGAAGGCCTACATACCTCGAACTCTGACTGAAGTAAAAAACTATGAGAGGGATGTGGACATAATGATGAAATTGAAAGAAGAGGATATGGCATTGAATGTTCAGCAAGATAATGTGAGTAGGCATGCTGAGGCCCTGCAAAAAAAAAGAGGGAATATGAATTATTCTTACTGGAAACTGTTAGCAACAAAACAAAACAGAAGCTTTGCTACCAAGGTGTGGAGTACTAAATCTATATTATACTTTAAAATTGTCTGGTTAGTGCTAATACTAACATTGTGGATTCTATCCTGGTCTTTATTTCTTTGAATTTATTTTTAGATAGTAATTTTCTCTGGGTACAAAGAATTAATACATAATTTGACAATGTAATTTCTTCCTCTCTCCCTTGGAGCAGATTCTCTACCAGACTGTGACAGGACTGAAGAAGGATTTGTCTGGTGTTCAGAAGGTGAGAGGGTCCTTTTGAAACCCTTCATTTTAGCCATTTTCCTGAAAGTGCATACAGATAGTTCAGAGAATGCCAGGTCCTGGCACCATGAAAGAAGCCTCTTGTCTGTAGAGTGACCATTTGTGTCCAGGATGGGTCTGGCATGGCAGTGTGTCTGCACAACACAGAAATTGCTTTCCTGCACTGTGGCTGATGCTGGGTTACTTGAGAATGAAATTACAGTCCTTGCTGTGGCCATGGTCTCTAAAGTTAAGTTGGAGATGAGGGAAAGTGTTTTCTGGTTATGTAAAATGTAATTGATTTAAATTGTTGCACGACTGCAAGTTTTGGTATGTTCAGGGTATCTTTGTTGTAATATTGCATAAAGAACAGTCCTCCAGTATAAGGCATAAGATATTATGTCTTATTTTATTTGAAGTACTTGACAGTGACACTTCTGTAAAGTACATTGGATGAGAAGTTGGATACAGATCAGTTGGAGCCGTGTCATTCAAGGCAGAAGCCCTGTGTGGATTCCCCCTCCTTACTTTGTGAATGTTCTCTAGCAGTGGTGTAGACTCTTGATTCAAAATGGAAATATAAATATGGATGGGATCAGACTGTAGCATAGTCTCCAGGCTTGTTTAAGAATAAGTGAGTGTTCCAGTGCAGGTATTTGTGTTTGAAATATAGAATACATACAGTGCCCCCAAGGTAGATTTGGGAATGATCCAAGGATAATTAAAAATAGGCTTCCACATATGCTAGAAAATTGCTGTTTAACTTAGGGAAATTAGTTTGGGAGTGCAAATAACAGCTGTGCTTTGAGCCCTGACCTAAAAGAATCTGTGTTGTACATTCTGGAATCCTTGTTCTTAGTTTGGCTTAACCTACTTTTCATTCTTTATCTTGAGACTCAGTGAGGGCTGTAGTAAGGGAGATAGCATCAGATTGCTCGAGGGTTTCTTTGCAGCAGATTCTGTTTTGGTTTTTTATGAGTATATATATACACATAGTGCATATATATGTGTGTGTATATTGTCATTAGGTTTCTTGGTTTTGATTTGATGTAATTTTGATGTCTTGCAGATTCCTGCACTTCTTGAAAAGGCAGATAATTCAGAAACAGACTCTGATGATGATGATGGTGGCAGCTCAGAGGACTCTGATTCGGGCTGTAAAGAATCTGTACATCCCAAAGATAAACCTGCTGAAATCAGCATAGACAAAAAGGTCAGATGGTCAGGAATCATTTATTTTTTCCCACCTTGGCTTCTGTGACACAAAAAAATCCAAACTTAGTGGCTCTTGCTTCTTCTTGTCTGAAACAAGCTGTGGACTTCTGTTCTGGAGAACAAGAGTAGAGACAGTGAATTTCATTGGGGATGCTTTATTAATGGTGGTTTTATGTAGAGCAGTGTGGAACACAGCTCTCTGTAGCCTAGGCAAGGCTAGAAGGGAGATCTCTACAGGGAATTACAGGGCTACACAAAGTAGAATTCAGGGAAGCCTGGGCAGCTTTTCAGTCCCTCTGGCTACTCTTCCAGGCTCTGGTGTTCAGGTCTGTGGTTGTAGTCTCTGACCAACCTCCTTATGCCCAGACAGCTGAGACCACTTGGTCTGTAGAACTGGAGACTTGGTGGCAGTGTTGGTACCACAGTGGCTTTTGTAGTACCATTAGTACAGACTGGCTAGCTTTGCTGTGGGCAAGAGATGCAGTCCAGCAAAAGGATTGTGGTTAGGGTCTGGGGTTTTTTTTTGTTCGTTTGTTTGCCTTTTTTGCTTGTTTGTTTGTTTAGGTTTCATTTTCTAAATTGCAGAACAGTATGCTCAGTTTTGCTGAGGCTTTCCTGCTGAGTATTGCTCATGGGTGAGAGCCTTTTGGCAGCCTAAAAAGGTGCTGTGCAAAAAAAAAAAAAAAAGGAGGGTGAAACTTGCTGGGCTTAAGGGGTTCAAGATTTGGGGCATTGCATTTTAGTTTTCTCTTCCTAGAAAAGGTAAGATAATATATTTCATATCTGTCAAATAAAAATGCAGCGCTCTACTACACACTGCCAGTCTAGAGCCTGCTGCCTTTCAGATATGAAGCAGGAAAGTCTTGGCCACTTCTCATCCTAACTGATAGGTTTTCATTTGGACTTCTTTTTGTTTAGGATGAGGGTTTTTTTGTAACCTGTGTGTTTAGCTGTAGGTTCAACAACTGATTAGCAGCAATTACTTCTACCTGCCCCTTCCATTTTGCTGACTTGTTTTCTAGCTGAGTCTCATCCCTTCTGTGTCTGCACAAATTTACAGTGTGTTGCAGTAGCATGGCATTCTTTCCTGCCAGTCCTGGCGATGATCAGCTTGCTCTGAGTTACCAGCACTTCCTGGGTCAATATTTTTGCATGACACATAAAAGCACATGCTGTAATAGTCCTGTGGGTAGCAGAAAACCTAGACCAGACGACCTATTGTAATCTTAGGTGTAAGTAGCATGATTTAAGAGTGCTTCTTGTTCACTTTCTTCAAAGGTTGCATTAAAACTCAGGTTTTAACTAGTTTGAAGTTTGCCTTGTCATTACCAGTGTGCAGGTCTGGGCTCTACCCCCAACCTGTATTTCCTTTTTTCCTTTCCCCTCACCGTTCCTATTGATTTTTTTTATTTCTTTATCTTGATAACCTTATTTTTATGTCTTGTGTTAATTAACTTGTTAATGTAACAATTGACTGACTTGCTCAAAATTCTTCATGCCCTTCTGGCTTTAAATGAATGGTGTTTGATTCTTTATAGGAAAGGAAAAAGATGGTTAAAGAAGCCCAAAGAGAAAAGAGAAAAACCAAAATCCCAAAACATGTGAAGAAGAGGAAAGAAAAGACTGCAAAAATGAAGAAAGGCAAATAAAATCAGCTTTGGCTCAGAGAAAGGGATGATGTGTTGTGGATTAGCCAGTTACCATCTTTTTTTCTTTATTAAAAAATTAAAAATGCTTTATTTATATACATATAATATAAATTGTGAGGGTGGTTTTGTTAATAACATGGTGTAATTGTTTGATCAGAGTGTGTGACATGGGTTTCTTGATGGGAAAGAATAAGTTTAACACTTGTGCTGCTAAACCTCCTTACCTGTGCAGGTTTGACTTTTTGCTAAACTCACATTGATTTGTTCCTGTGTTCTTACTCTCCATGCCTGCTTCACAGTAGGGAAGCAAATTGAGCTAGCTGTCTTCTGCAAGCTGTTGGATAACCCTGCAGGCATCGTGCCTTTGCTGCCTCCTTGTGCTTGCATCACCATTGATGGCCAATTGCACACGTGGCTGCAGTCCCCAGTTTGACCTTCACAACCTCTTTGGTGCCTTTGGCTAGAGATCTCGTAGGAGAGGAGCCAATCAGTGCTTCCAGATCTCTCTCTGCTCCCTTTCTCTATCCACACAGGGATTGATAGCACTTTCACCTACAGTATGCATGTAAGTGTAGACAGTATTACTGGAGCAAGAAGACTGGTATTTTCTCAGCAAATGGGGATGTTTGTTGGGACACTGAGATGAAATAGATGCATTGTGGAAATTGGCATTACATGGGGCGCAAGAGAGGGGCCAGCCTCTAACTTGGTCGTGAAGGGAGGAGGACGTGCAAGACCTATATCCAGGGGTGAGGGAGTACTGCTGATGGCTCTTTCTCGTAGCACCAAGGGCTTAGATGCTGCCAGAAGCATGGACACTTCATTTCCTGCTTTTCCTTGCCGTCCTGGGAGCTTGTGTACAGACATATTCAGGCAGGTGATGGCTGCCCTGAGCCTGGCTGGATGTGTTCATCAGTGCAGTGCTGAAGGTGACTGACACAGTAACAGCTTTGTGCACTGTGTCCTTGAAGTCCCATTGGATCGGGGATTCTCCGTGCTGGCTGACAGGGCTGTGGTGTGCGCATCTGCTGCAGCAGCCATGAGTCACGAAGGTACGTGCACCAGGAGCTTTGTGTGGGGCCTAGGGGTTGTGGGTGGAGTGGGGAATTGTGTCCAAGTTGTTGCCTTTCCCCAGGAACCAGTTGTGCACTGGGCGGACCGTGGTGCTTTTGGTGAAGTGGGGTAAGCATGAGTGACTGCGAAGCTGCGTGTGCTTTATTTGTGTAGCTCAGCAGTGGATGACTCCACCAGGAAACTGGTCCATGGCTGATCAGTGGGAGTTTGGGGTTGTCAGACACAGGAGAACCACCTTCTCTATGGGTCTGGCTGCTCTGAAGACAGGGATAGGTGCTAGTTCTTGGCAAAGAGCTTGGAGGCCCCAGAGACAGAGTGTGTCCCACGGGGTGGTGTTTATCTCCTTACCTGAGGAGACACTTCAGAGAAAGGAGGCTGCCATCATCTGTGCTTGAGGGAAGAGGAAATGTCCCAGCCCACATAACCTTATCTTCCCTCCAGGCCGTGCACCACAGCCTGATCAAGTTTGCCTAGCTCTGGCTGTCCTGTAGCAGGAAGGTGGTCCTGAATCTGTCATTCCGGATTGGAACCTTGCTTGCAGTGATGTGCAGCAGGACTGTGCAGGATGTTCAAAGCAGGAGCTACCTGCCTCCAGTGTTTGCTCTAGGACAGATGTACATAGTCGGGGTGTGTGTAGGGGACCTAAGGTGAAGCACAGCCAGAAAAGCCCATGTGCAGGAGCAGATGGCCTGGAGATGGCTGTTCCAGTGGGGTGTGTGCTTGTCAAGGTGGGCTGTGAGTGCAGTTCGTGTGTCCTGGCCACTGCAGGCCTGACACGGTCAGTCCACAGAATAGGGAGCTTTTTGGGCCAGAGCCATGAGATGAAGCATCTTCCTGGTGATCCCTGAAGCAAAAGAACACCTATTGGAGAATGCTACACGTAACTACCAAAAGGCACCAGTCTGATTGGGTCTGGGGAGGATGAGGATGGGATGGCATGACTTTGGATCCTGTGCTAAAGAAAAAGCTTCAAAGTAGCACAGATACTCAGTTATGCTCATTTCTTCCCCAGAGCTGAGGATCCTACAAGGCCCACTCTGTTTGCCATGGCAGCATGTTTATGCTGTGCCCTGCTGCTGGCACCTGTGCAGACAGAGTAGTATTACCAGGGCAGGAATACCAATTCTATGGATAAAAACAATGGGACAAAACCAGCTCAAAGGTAATGCTTCCCCTTTAACTTTCATACTTTTCTTTGCCTACCCCCTCTTCTTCCACTCCCCAAGACTGTACTTGCTGGTAGGGCTCTTGGCTCTCTTGTGGACTATTGCAAGAATCTCCATCGTGGAGCTCACCTGATGTCACAGCACAAGCAAACAGACCCTGGAGAGGTGGTCTGTGGGGTACTGGTGGGCTGTGGAGCCAGGAGATGACCCTGAGATGTCACAGCAGCAGTGAGACTGAGCTGTGCAGGTGTGATACCTACCCCTAAGACTGAGAATTCCCTTCTGTTGACTGCAAAAGTGTTCCTCCTCTGCTCCTCTGCTCACTGGGTGTTCCAGTGTCAAAGTGGAACATCCAGATCACTATTTTCCTGCCCATTTTGAATGAGAATGTCTTTACTGAGGCCATGACATAAACTTGCTTGCTTTGTCACTGAGGCTTTGGGAATGTTTTTGCAAACAGGGCTTCTGATAATTGTCTGGTGTGCTTTTCAAATTGCAACTGTTTTGTTTTCTGTCTTTTCTGAAAATGGATTGGAGTACAGTTCTGTCAGGCAATCAGGAGGAATTTTTACAGCTACAAAAGCAGAACTTTCAGCTGCTTTTGTCTTAAACTAGTGGAGGAGGATTGGCTTAAAAAAGGCACGAGAAGGTGCTTTATGCAGAGGGCAGACTGTGGGTGGGTTGTGGCAGAATGCTGCCTGTAGTGTTTGCACCAGTGCAGCTAAGAATGGGCTTGAAATCAGCTGTCTAATCTGAGATGGTGTTAATTTTTATTATTGTTATTATCATCATCATTATATATATATACATATACATATATATATATTTAGAACAGGCTGAGCATATGAAAGACATCAAATTCTCAGGCACAGGTCAAATGCTTGGAAAAATGCATTTCTGGGAATTTGCAGCCAGAAGATTTAGTGACATTTTAAGAAGCTTAAGAATGTGGAGTGGGAATATTTACACGTCTGCTATCAAAGATAAAAATGTACAAAAGCAATTAATCTTATCTTCCAGGGCCTTTCCAAGTAGTCCCGTCTTTGCAGTCATTCACTGGGATTCAGTGGGAGAGGACTGGGAGGGAGATACTGCTAGGCAACGTATGTTAAGTTCCAAAAAAGTTCATTGGTGAGGTGGTGGAATTTTTGGGGGGGTTCAGCCTCCCCCACCCTTTGCAGTGCCATATGGCTGGTTTGCAGTCTGAGCACTGGGCACTAGGCTTCCTCTTGGGTCTGGTCTGTGCCAGGCTGGCATTAATTTGTTGCTTTTCCCACACTATGTATTTTATTATAGGTCACAGCAGAAGCATTGGAAGGCGGAGTTTTGCGGATTCGGTTTCCCTGTGACGAAGCCAGTAAAACCAGCTTTGTAAGGATACGTCTGCTCAGAGGGATTTGATTTCCATGCTGAAATATTTTGATTAAACAATGCAACAATGCACAGCCAGCTGTGGCAGGGTGCTTGCTTTTGGCCTGTGTGCTCAGGCAAGGGTCACACCTGTGCTCCTTCGAGACACAAAAGAAGCAAGGCCGACGTTTTCTGAGGACCAATGTGTCCTGCAGGTTTGGTCACGGGTAGTGGAGGAGCTGATGATGAAGAGCTATGAGAGTTGGGTTCCAGAATTCCAAGCTGCTTACCTGGGTTGTCCAGCTGAATCTTTACCCACTGTTTTCCCCTGCAAAACTGTACAGGCAGTTTATATTGTAAACATGATGCAGAGGCACAGAACAGGGCAGGTGCTTTGTCTCTGAGTGCTCTTCAGCCTGGGCTTGTTCCCTGGGGTGCACTTGCAGGATGATGGGGGACCACTGGGGTGGGAAAGTGTGCTAGGGGTCCCTTGTCTGGTTATGGGAACCTGCCTGTCTTCACCTCTTCCCATTAAAGAAAGGAAAGGATTTTTCGGACACTTAGTGGGTGAAGGAGGACCTAAAGAAACTGCTTTGTCACTCTCAATGAACTTTTACCTTCCCTGGTAAACAGCTTCACAGAGTGTTTGAATGCAGAAAGTTAACTCAGAATTTATTTTGAACTTTCTAGGGCATCGCTGTAAAAATAAACACATAACTTAATGACTCATTGTTTTTACAGTTGTAATTTTCATCCTTCTAAACTGCTAGTGGACTTTGAAAGCAAAAATGCTGACCCTTTGCCTTAGCATCTCGTTACTTTTCTGGTCCTGACATAACCTTATGTTCCCTGTGCCAATCTTCATGTCCTCTAGAGGGAGAAGTAAGTTCATGCTCAGACTGTGTTGCAAAGTGCCAAGGCTCCCTTAATATATGAAAAGTGCTAATTATGTTTCAATTATCTACATAACTTTCTATAAATTTTGATGGATTTGCACATGCACCTAGATTTAATTTGGTTTTTTTTCCCCTGAATTTGTAGTTCTTGGACAAAGTTTAATACCTTGAGGACATAGGGGCATAATTTGTTCTGGGCCAGGCCAGGCCTGCAACAATGGTGTTAAGGTTGGGTTTAGGAAGAGGCTCTAGATGGCACATGACAACACCAAGGAGACTTCTTTCCCCCTGTACATATGATGAGGGCTTATGGTGAGAATCTAAAAAATATTAAGAATGTCATTCTTCAGCTGTCCAAATTCACAGGCACAAACACCTGTCTTACGTATAATGCAATAGGTAGCAACCATTTTGCCACAATCACTAGCCCTAAACACAGTTTGAGTTGTTGATAGCTGCTCCTATTTTTTTCTTTTCCCCTCCCCCCCCTCCCCACCAGTGCTGTTTCTTTTTGAAGGATTGACATAAGAACAAACCTGGCCCTTCTTCCTGACATGCAACAACCTGCCTCCAACCTCTGCAGCCTGCCTGGAACTGTAACCTCTCCTAAGCAACAGTGAATGCTAGACCTAGCCTGCAGCAGTAGGTTCAAGGGTTTAAGGCTATCTCTCTAATCTAGCCCAGAGATCCATGTCTGCAGCAAAGGCCACAAGGCTGGGACTTGCAGTTGGCAGGTATTGCTTGGGGGTTTTATGTGCTTCTTATTTCCTTTTTTTTCCTCTTTTTTTTTTCCTTCCCAAAGACAGGAAGGCTGTGGTTGCAGCAGACTGCTGCAGAACAGGATGAAGGATGGACAGTGACCCTTCTCCTGGCATTAGGACTAGGTTAAGGGCTGCCATGAAGGCCAGTGATGGGGACATGAGAACAGAAAGCCTGATTCACAGGTACCTTCTAGAGATTCAGAGCATTTACTTGGCATCCCTGCTCTTGGACATTCTTTTCATCCCTTTGCCCAATCCAAGCCTCAACCCTTGAAGCCAAACATGAGCCCTGTGCTCTGTGCTGTCACCCTGCTCCCAGACTCAGGCAGGGCTGATTCTCTGTAGCTGACTGCAGTCCCCCACCCATCACGGTCTGGGGACAGATCTGGCTTTTTAGCACCTCCAGCCCTGAGCGTTAACCCCAGTTCCGCACCTAGCCTTACCCTGAAACAGGAAAGTCCTGTATTCCCCAGACATCATTCTGGGATATATGATCAGCACCAGCTGGCACCTAAACAAGCAAGAAACAAAGCTGGTTCTGCAGCCCCTTCACTCCATAATCTACACCCATGATCACATGGAGCCAGCAGCTTGCCAAGCTGGAACTATCCAGAATCAACCTTGTTTCGTGGTACTTCCAGGATCCAGAAATGAAATTACCTGTTCCTTCCTCTCTGTCATTAGCCCTGGCTATGGGTTACCTGAAAGATGGATGAGACTCAGGATGGGCAGCTTGTTGAAGTCTGAGTGGATGTTTGATGCTGAATTCTGAGCAGGGAGATATTGCACATTTGCCACCAGTGCTTTGGTTAGGGATGTGGACAGCAAGTCTGAAAAGGTGTAATATCTTTCTGGATTCTTCACTGTGCAGACGGGTGTTTGTATGGTATCTAAGTTAAAGTTGTCACATTGGTAAGGTTGCTGTGGACCTATAAATAGTCAAAGCAGGTTGGAGTCAAGGTTTGGACAGGGAGGGCTGGGTAAGCAGGCTTCTCACCAGATCTAGTAAGGATTGAGTGCTCAGGTGAGGTTTGGTGCATAGAGTTGTTTGGGGTAAGGTTTGCTCTGAGGTGGTAAGAGGACCAGCTTTGGTCTGCATGCCAGGGTTTGCATTTGGGAAGCACAGAGCCCAGAGAGAGCCTGCGAGTTGGCAGGATGAGATGAAGGCTGACACTGACTAGAAATGGAGAGCAGAAGGTTTGCTGGTTGCTGCTGTTTAAAAGGAAAAGTCTAATTTGTGTGCTTGACATGTGACTTTTAATGCTTTTGCTTCTGGTTAGAAAAGGAACTTACGGAATTGTCTGTTCTCTCTCCTTGTCAGGTTCCTCATTCTGTGGTCCTTGGTCAGGCACAAACTTGTGGAGTGTTAGGTGGGCACGTGTTGCAGAACACTGTGTCTCTCTGGGCTATGAACAGGCCCTTATGTGGACTGTGCACTGGAGACCTGAGGTCTGACAGGTATCTGAGCCCTCGAGGAGATGTAAGGAAGTGGTACTGTACTGTGTGAAACACACTGTTCATACAGCTTGCTGCGCTCTAACAGTGGTGAATATGGGAAACGCTCGTTCTTCTGGTGGGGGCTCAAGTGAAGGAGCAGTGGTCTGGAGAGACAAAAGTAGAGGGGAAAGAGCAATTGAAGAGGAGCAGGGGTTGTCACTTTGTGGTTCTTCAGCCTCTTTTGCACCACTGCTTGTTCTGGATGTTGTGACCAATCTGTGCACCATGCTCTGAGTACTTTCCTGTCCCCCTGCCTTATTGATCCAAGCTTGCCTTATCTCCTCACCTTCACTGTAGACTACACACCAGCAACAGACTGGGAAGAACAAAGGAACAGCAGGGAGAGTTGGAGGCTCTTCTCAGGGCAGTTTTGACTTGTTTGAAAAGCCACTCCCTGTGGGGGTATGTGGCTGAGGTGGCAGATTTGCAGTGACTTGCCTCCGTGACATCAGGTGCATTGGTGCAGCACAGGGTGCAAGTCATTACTGGGGATGGGTAGGGACCAGACCAAGGGCTCAGTCCTGCTGAAGGCTCGACTCCTGGTGCAACTGAAAGAAATGGAACTTTGAGCCTGGCTTAAAATGGGGCTGAAGAGTTTTCAGCTGAAGAAGGGGTTTATTGATCAGGTCACATTTTTGGTGTTCTGGCACATTAGTGTTGGTGGAGTAGAAGAAAAAGTTGTTTTAAAAGCATTTTAAAGTTGTTTTTAAAGCATTTAAAGTAAGAGTTCAGAAGAATCCCTTGCATGCTTTTTTTCCTTTCCCTGAGCTTCTAAGGATTACTGCTTATAGCCATGAAACGTTAGAAAATACTCTATTTGTGAAGATCCCTTTTCAGCCATCCAAAGTGATTGTATTAAGATGTCATTCAACATTATACACATGGTGGAGAGAAAAGCCATTCCTGGTCTTCCCTCAAAGTTGAACAGGCTCCAGCCTGTAATGGAACTATTTATTTATTTGAGAGTGAAGAAAAGACGGACAAAATTTGTTATTGCGTAAAGGAGTCAAAAACCAATCTGAACTTGCCTTCAGCGTTGGCTTTCCAAGTATTTCAATATAAAACTTTCCCAAGACCCTGGAAAATCCTTGTCAAACTTATTTTATTTTCTCTCCCACAGGTGAACCAGGAACACTCTCATCATTTTTTTCATACAGGGAAACCAGTAGCAATGCCCACAGGTGCTACTGCAAAGTGATTTCAACTTCAATAAATAGAAATGAGATGTTGGCTTTCTGTGACCAGCTAGGCCCTTTTATAGGAAGCCCACCAATTACATTAAGTGTCCTGTGGCTGCCTGTGGGTTGGGCTGTGCAGAATTAAAGGATTACAGTTTGTATGGGATTAACAACCTGAGATTATCTTAGTTGGCCAGAGCATGGTGCTAATAACACCAAAATTGTGGGATCAATCCATGTAAGGACCATGCACTAAACAGTTTGACTCAATGATTCTTGTGGGTCCCTTCCAAGTCAGAATATTCTGTGACCTGGAAATAAATGAAATATTTCAACAATGTTGGTACTGTTTCCATTGGTCTGTGTATTGCTCTGGGAGATGTTTAATGAGTACAATTTTTTGACAATTGGCGAGGCTGGGTGATGGGATGTTCTCTTGCTTTGTACGGGTTGGGATGGTGAAGTGTTAGAGATGGGAGCTAGGAGAAATTAAATCAGTTTGGTAGCAAGGCTTAAATGAAAGTGAAGTGCATTTGATTAAGCCTGAAAGTAGCTATTATGGGGAGGGCAGCCAGGAGAACCTGTGGTTTTGTACTGAAAGGAAAGGAGAAAAGTGAGGGAGAAAAATGACACAACTGAAATCCTTCAATGTGAAGGTGGAGGTTGCATAGAGTCATTGATCAGTGTGTGCCATGCTCTCAGCCATGCCTGCCTTTAGGATGCCAGTGCACCCCAACAGCACCTTCAGACTTGAGCCAGCTCTTTGCTGATGCATTTTTCTACCTCAGAGTTACATTAGCCAGGGCCATGAAGAGATGTAGGCTCCCAGAGCAACACAGCAGCTCTTTCAAAAGCCTCCAGTGGGTGATTCCTTTTGGGAGTTTGTTTTGTATTTGGAGGGTGGTACAGACAAAAGACACAGAAATTCACGTAGGAAGGCAGCTAAGAGCAGGCATGTCAAAACTGTAGCTTGTTAGGAGTGGTTTTACTTCCAGGGTAGCTGTATCCTTGCATCATTGAGTGGCTCCCAGGCTATTGGATTTGGCAGGGTTCATCAGGCTGCACCAGACAAGGAGATTGAGCTGCTTGTGCCTTGGATGAAGCTGTGATGCCAAGTGTCTTGTGGTTGTACATTTTGGGGCAGTTTGACTGCAATGCCTTGTCTGAGAGAAAAAGCTGCAGAGCTCTTCCAGGCTTTGTCAATGGCAAGACCCAAAAGCGGAATGAAGGAAATGGCTCAGTGGGCCTGGGTGTAGGAGCAGCTACATGGTTTAGGGCTATGAGGGAGTTTTGGTACAGACTATTTACAGGCCAATTTAGTAGCTTGTCAGCATTTGTGGGAGAGGTGAGTGTGAAGGAGTGGTTTAAAGGAGGATGGATGTATAGAGTGACACCTGGAATTCCTCTCATTTGTAACAGGAGGATGAGCAACTTTTGTGGGCAGGAGATGGACAGCAGGGGATGTAGTGCTTCCATTTCAAAAGGAGGATTCCTCCCCATCCCTCTTGCAAGTTACAGTGAAACCCTTCCCAATGCTATGGGCCAAATTTTATTCTCAGTTACACCCATACAACCTTACTGAAGTCAGCAATTGTCTGTTTTGCAACCCTTGCCTGATGCAATAACTTGAGGGTTACGTATCTTAAGGGTTCAAGATGTGCTTGCATTCCCAGCACGGTGACAGTGAATAGCACTGGACACGAAATTGCTGCTGCCCAAGTAATTGCTAAAGAATAACTGAGGTCAGTAGCATTGCATGGATGTAACTGACTGCATGGGGCTGGGAATACTCATGTGGTATCTGGGAGTTCATTGGGACCCAGGAGAGACCAACCCATCTCTCCTTCCAGCTGGAATGCCACTTTCCCACATCAGACACTCCCTTCAGTAATTATACCCTTTTTAGACTCACCCTTTAGCGATTACTCGTCTAAGCCCTGCCTCGAACTGACATCATTGGAAAGGCCAATAAAAATATGGCAAGCTTTTAAACCATCCCAGGAAAGCAGAATGCTGTATTATTAGCAGCATTTCAATGCAGCTGTTTGATGATGATTTTCTTAACCTTATCTCCTAACAGGAAGAGTTTGAGTTCCCTCCCAGCAAACAGCCTGAAGGGTCAGCAAAGGCCCTGCCTCATCTTCAGTGACGTACTGGCCTGAAAAGACTCCCTGTCAGTTCCATTCTTTTTCTTCTTTTTAGCTCATCTTTGCAGTACTGAACACCTTCTTCTGGAAGACCCAATCTTAAGCTTCTCAGACCTCAAAAAATTGTCTATCATTATGTCAGTGGCTGTCTCAATTCTTGTTTTTCAAAGTGCTTTGATGTTCCTCTTTCTTTCAATTTTTTAAAGTTTTATTTTCAAGTTGACCACTTCTTTGAAAACATAAAGGCATATTCAGAACTTGCACTTGCTCTGGGAGAGAGGAAACAACAAGTAGCTTGCCTTACTTTTTAAATTACTTTTTTTTGGAGGGAGGGGGTGATGAAACTTCAAATTATTACATGAATTGGACCCTCTATAAGGACACAGGAAGTTATCACTATTTTTGTTACAGGTGAAGCTGAACAGTTGAACCTGAATCAGAGAAAATGGTTGAGAGTTTTGGGTTCTTTTCCATTATGATCCTGTCTGAGCTGGCAAACGGCTCATCCTAATGACATCAGAGTTTTTTGGGGTTTGTTTTTTTAATTCTTGGTTTGCATGGGAACAGTACTCTAGAAAAGAATTTTCCAAACAAATAATAAGAAAGGAAACTACATGCTTAAAAAAGTCAAGGAAGCTAATTGGAAAATTTAGCAGGGAATGATTCCTGCTCTTTAACACCTGATGACGGAAGCATGAGGCTTTGCAATTGTAAACAGATTTTCTTTCCACCCTGCTTGGCAATCATCTTCATTTTTTGGGTGTAACCCTTTCATGTACACAGCTGCACTCCCCATTCCCACAGCGAGGCATGTTGGGTAAACCCTTTGATCTCTTCTTCCAGCCTTTGCTTGCTTGCATTGTGTTTATTACAACTTTTTCAACTCCTCCGGAGCAGGGCGTGATGGATGATCCTGGAGGATCTGCCCTCTAGATCTCTGTGATTGTACTGAGTTGATGGTTTCTCCCTGACAGGTGCAGGCATGTTGATTTAAAACCAAAACAAAACAAAAATCTTTTCAGTAAAGCGAAACCTATGTGGTGTTAACTGCTTCCTCTGCTGTCGTGCTCAAGGCAGGAGAGCAGAGGCTTTGCTGGGCTTCCATTTCTGCCTCTGGCACCATCATCCCTTTGAATCGCAAATGCCTCACCCAGTGCCGGCTCTGGTCATTTGGTACCACCTGTGGCTGTTCCTCCAGAAGTGGGATGCACCAACCCCTGCTCTAGCTCTCTATCTCTTGACTTTTACATTCCCTTTGTTCTCTGAAAGTTGTTTTGACTTGTTTTTTCTGTGGTACTGACCCACTGGGTATGGGAGTCAAGGGGCTTCTCCTGCAGCTTGCAGCAGGCTCGAGGGAGGAGTTGGACCAAACCATGTGTGAATGGCATAGTGAAAGCCCCTGTTAACATAAATCTCCATACTGTGCCCTGGTAGATGCCTCAGACTGTTCAAAAAGGTACTGCTTGTCTTTCCAGCAGCTCCCCTGCCCTTGAACTACAGTGGTATTTGCAATTGCTCATCATGTTCATCAAACACCAGAAGTTGAAACAACTGTCCAACTCCTTTCTCCCCCACCCTCGATTTACATACTTTAAAAACTAGTTGCAGAAGTCAAGCTCTTTGCAAATCACTAGTGTGTCTTCTTGATGGTTTGGAGGTTGTAGCATGACTGTGATCAGCCAGAGCAGGAGCTTCTGAAAGATGTGTAATACCTCCATTCCCTGCTTTTGGTATTAAAGAAACTTTTTAATTTCTGAGGTGCTACACATGTACTCTTATCATGTCCAGGGAAATGCAAGAGTAGTGGCACACAGGATACTTTGATACTGTGGAGACTCAAGCACCTTTCCCATTAGCTCTGTGCAGGTATATTGGCCAAAATTTAGTTGTCTGTTGTAAGAGAACATGCAGCCATTGTCTGCATATGTAATTTGTGAAGCAATATCCAAAAGCACAGGTAAAAAAATAGATGTTCTCTTGAATGTTTATGCAATTTGGAGTGAGGTGCTTTCTGTGTTTTGGGTGGGCATGTATCACTTCCAGCTGATCCTTTCAAAAACCACATTGTGGATTTTTCTTTAATAATGGAGGAGAAAATAAGTCACATCCCCAGCCCACCATTTGATGCCTGAGGAGTTGGGATTGAATCGTACATTGAAAGAAGATGATATACAAAGAACATGTGTCAGCTCAGCTACTTTTTAATCTGTTCCTTGATTTGTCCACACTCAGCAGCTTTTTTCTTTGGCTGCAACAGAAAGCCAGGGCAGTGCTTCAGGCAAAGGCGTCACCCAAGCTACCTTAGTTGATGAAACTAAAGTTGCTTCCTGAGCATTACTGTCCTGTACATTGCTGGATGAGTTGGCTCTGCATCTGTGGCCAATTTGGATATCTGCAAGTGATTTACTGTGCTCTGAAATGCAGCTGCTTCATGTATGGCATCTGATCTGGGACCACCACTGGGAGTTGTCCTTGCTGAAAGTGAGGGAGAGATTAAAGCCAGCTGAAGAAAAAAGGGACTATTTTTATGGTCCTTCTGGATAGTGGTTTTTCCATTAATTCTTTTCATAAAAGATGGAAAACTCTTAATTCTCTGAAACATCTGAGCTCCAGTTTTTTTCTGGTGGTTTCCTTTTGGTAGTGAGTTATTGGGAGGTGGCAGGAAGATGTGCAGAGGGCTGACTCTTCTGAAGCCTGTGCAAGGGATTTCAAAATAGGAATTTTTAAAAAAGCCAAAACATTTTTGTGAGTACTCAGGCATGAATTAGCAGGGCAAATTCATTTGGATGCATTTGATCTTGATGATTTGAAGGCAGCAATCCTTCAAGGCCTTGCAAATGGGGAAACCCCACAGGGACAAGCTGAGATACAGCAGGAATCCCATCTCCCTTTTCTCTTATTTTCTCATAGTTATCTGACTACCTCTCAGACGGGCTTAATGTGTTACCATGTTTGTTGGCAGCAGAGTGTGTGTCAGGTAGGTACGTGGGAAAGCATTTGGCATGAATATTACCAATATTCCCTGATGTGTTGCTTAATTAGTACTTGGATAGTAGTACTAGATACAGTCCACAACCAGTGGCACAAAAAGAGTATGGCCTGTCAAGTATGAGTGTGGGTATCAATGCAGGGATTAATACAAGTTTTGTTATCCAGAGAAGTACTGGCCTTGGCTGTACTGATTTGAAATTAAGTATAAAATGACTATGATCAAAGAGGTTCCTCAGAAAAAAGTCAATACAGAACGAGGTCAGAAAATATCATGTTTCTTAATTTTAATGAAAACAGATGGTATTTTTCCAACTTTTGAGACTCTGCAAGAAAAAACCCCAACAACTATTTTTCATCTCTTTCAGTGAAAATTGTTCTGTGTAAAAATGTGCCATAAATGTCCTCCTTCCAACCACAACGGATTAATGTAAACCTCGTGAGTCTACTATGTAAGACATATCCAGCTTTGACTATTTTGACCATTAAGAAAAAATCCCTTTTGATATTTTTTCTGGCTGAGAAGTGAAGATAATACAAATAATGTTAACATATTTACAAAATCCAGCAGTGCTGGTACAAATATGGAAGTATCCTGAAAGAGAAAAACACACGCAAATGTGTAACACTTAGCGTGAGAGTGTGAACATTTTGGAAAGAAAGTAACAGACTTATTTCTTAATTATTTCCATTCTAAGTTAGTGCACAAGGCACTGTCCCACAATGACATTTCTGACCTGATTATGACTCTTTGTGGGCATGCACTTAGTGTGGAGATATCTGTCTGCAAACTCTAAGTAGGGGGGAGGGGGGATGCATGAAATAGGTTCATGGCTGCTGCATATTTTTTGGGTATGAATGTGCATCTGAATTTTGCTAAATCTGATGATGCCAGAAGAGCCTGTGCTCCACACATGGACATTGTGCAGCCGCTGAGAAGATGAGCATTCCTCAAGCAAGCATGGAAGCGAATGTCATCCGCAGTTCTGCGTCCGGTAGAAAGGTCAGGTTTCTGCTGGAAGAGGCTGTGCTGCAGGATGCCTGGTACCCCTCTGCTTGGCTGGTTGGATTTTCAGTCTCTGGGGAAGGGATGGGATAGGGAAATCAGTTAATAATGATGATGATGACTGATTGGACTGGACTTCATTTCAGTCACAGGGAAGCAATGCTCACCAGCAGCAAATGCAGCACTAGCAAATGTGTCAGGTATTCCAACCACTGGTCTGCTGGGAAAATGAAGCCTCCAGGAGCAACACGAGGACATCTGTGGAAAGCCTCTCTGAACTGGGAGATGATGTACATATGTGACTACTGAAGTCATCGTTTGGGTGGAGTATAAATCCTAATTTTTATAGGTACTCTGGTGGATCTGTTGTCCTATACACCCATAAATACCCGTACGGTGTAATTACTGCAGGAGCAAAGTCAGTTACTTGAAGATTACTGCCATGATAATTAAAGAATTATAGAAAAGCAAGGAGCTTTTGCCAATTACCAGGAGAGATGTCATCCCTGGGGGAAGGCAAAGCGAATGCAGAAGCATGGCCATGGAGGGATGTCATCAGCGGGGCAAGAAAATCTGCAGGCAATTCTGATACATGGATGGATGGATGGATAGATAGATAAACAGATAGATAGATAGATAGATGTCTAGAAGCTAGAGAAGCTAGAGGCTTCCCCCAACACCTGTGACAGTAAGGAGAGCGGGGGGCAGTGTAGCTCATTCCTGCCTGTGCTCTTTCACGAGGCCCTGTGTAGCCACAGCAGCCCGTTTTGCTCCATATCAATGGCAAGAGCAGAGCAGATAGGAAGAGCAAGACATGGCAGGACTTACTCCCCCATTCACAAATTTTATAGTACTATTTCTTGCCTTGTAGAAAGGTGTAACCAAGTTTGGTGTGCCCTTTGTGTTGTAGGAGCCTCTTTCCAGAAGAGGACAGAAGCTTAGTAGGTGTGTGATAAGCAAAACTTGGTGGGGGGAAGAAATACTATCACTATCCCATGTTGTTATGTGTGATCTCACTGTGGTTCATCTAGGCATGGGTGGGAGCTGGGCACACAAAGAAGGATTGCTCAGCATCTTCCCCAGCCAGATAAGAAGGTTTTCAGATAAGGGAAGGGATTAAATAAATCATCCAATCCAGCAGGCACAAGCATATGCTGGAAACTGTCTCTTGTCTT
The DNA here is from genome assembly GCF_041296385.1 of Aphelocoma coerulescens. Classification (NCBI taxonomy): domain Eukaryota; kingdom Metazoa; phylum Chordata; class Aves; order Passeriformes; family Corvidae; genus Aphelocoma; species Aphelocoma coerulescens. The sequence goes on along the minus strand of NC_091015.1, from coordinate 78,172,858 downwards.
TTTGTTCCATTCGGGAAAAAGGAGGCAAGAGGTAAGAGTAGGACTGGGCTCATAGAAGCAACATCCTGAAGGGTGAGCCACAGTCTTGGGCCTTGTAGCAAAAAGGACTGGACTCTCCTGACATCACCTGGAGACACTACTATGCCAATCCATTCCTGAAATGGAAGATACTGCTGCTTTTATTTGGGCGAGCCAGGAGTGTAGCAGGTCAGGAATGGTTGTAAAAGAATGTGCTCATCCATACAAAAATGTAACATATTAGTGAAAATATTCTTGTAGCAGACACTTATCTGTCCAGCTTAACAAGGAAAATCTTACTGGATGTTGCAGTGATGGTGTGGATTTTCCATCCTTCCCTCTTTTGTCTCCTGTGTCACTTGTAATCTTTGCAGGCAAGGGACCGTGTCTAGCATGGTTGAGATCCTTCTGTGATACAAAAGATGCTAGTCAGTGCTCATTATCAGTATTGTTTGCTTGGATTATATTGTCTTTTGAGGTTGAATACACAGAGCATTAAAAAGCACACATAGTGGAACTATAAATGTATTTTGGCCCACTCCTCAGCTGCTGTAAATTATTCTGTATGCACTGTAAACCTCCTGATAAAGTGCTGCCTTTTTACATGGCATAGTAAAATACATGTTTAAGCAGGTTTAGGAAGAGACATTAATAAAGCTAAGATCACGTGACAGGCAGTTTGATAAAGTGGCTTAAAATAAAAAGCTTTCGACAGAGGTATTCAGCAGGATGGGTTTACGAGCTCTCTTTCTGTGCCGATTACAGCATGCACTTTTTGAGTCAGAAGGAAGGCAAGATTAAAACCAGAGCTTGTCTGAGAACCATGTTCAAGGATGACATTTGGAACTGGCAGGAGGCAGCAACATTTAATGTCATTAAACGCAACACACCAACCATGTTGCTTCACACAGAACTCCTTGGCATTGGTTACAAGACATGAATTGGGCACTGAGTCCTTCCCTGAGCTTCTTACCTTTTTTTCCTTGGCCTGGTATGCTAATGAAAGCCCTGGCCCAGCTCTTTCATCTTGTCCCACATTTTCCTTTGTTGATGTGGAAAAGGAGCGAGGGAGGGGGCCTGGACTGGAGAAGGAGAGATAAAGCAAGTTTGGTTTTGGCTGAGTCAGAGGACAGCCAGATGAAGAGTTTTCTTTGTAACTTAATAGCTGCATTAATCACTGGGACTGCAGCTACTCCCACTGATGGCCAGAAAAGGGCCTCAATTTCTCACAACTTTGGTGATACCAAATGAGTTCTCTGTAAAAGCGCTCTGCTAGCAGGTACAATTAGAGTGCTTTAATAGGCATGCAGGACATGTGGAAAGATTTTTAATTATATTGCATTAAACACAGCATAACCTCATAGCAGGAACAATCTCTTTTTGTCATTTCAGATTAAGTGAAATTATTTTTTACAGTAGTAATGTAATAAGAGCATCCCTGGGCAACTGGCTAAGAGTGGCTGTTTCTTTAAAGGAAATAAGGTCTGGATTTGGCAGTGCTAGGTTCATGGTTGGACTTCATCATCTAAGAGGTCCTTTGCAATATAAACTGGTCTGTCACTCTATGATAATGCTAATACTTTATCACATTGCATATACTCACAAGGGGCTTAATGAGAAGCAATCAGTTTGGTTTGGACTGGGTGAAATCATGGGTTGAATTTGCAGAATTCAAGTGTTTAAACACACTTGTGTCAGGTACTGTACATTTCTCCCCCTGTTTTCCTTTATGAAGAAAAGAAGGGAGAGGTAAGATTTCCTTGGTGAACAGTTTATCCCAGTGGAAGGAAGTTCAGCACTTTACCCCACTGGGCTTTGGCAAATGCCTGTCACTCAAGATTTTTGTGCTCCTAACTTTCATCTGGTTCCATATCCCTGGTTTCCAAGCAAAGCTTTTCTAAAGTAGCTGCCTAAGTAACTATAAAACCTAGAGAAAACAAAAGAGAATCACTAAGGCATCTTTGGAAAGCTTCCTCTTAAACAGAGGAACAGTTTCCTGGAAACAAGGTGGAGGAACTAAAATGACAGATTATTCATTTTTCTGAATAAAAATAGTACAAGGATGAGGGAAAGTGAAGTAAAAGATCACAACCCCTTGAATTATCCTGAAGTCCTACTCTTCTTGTCAATGCTGCCAGCCTTAGATCCCCAAGTGCTGAATTGTCCCAGTTTCTTTTTGTTTGGATGTGCTCAGCCTCTGCTGTGGGCAGGGATATGTTCAGAGCCTCTAGATTCAGTTCCTTTAACTTTCTCCCTGTCAGGTCTCCTGCCAGTGCTCACACATGGACAAGATGCAGCAGCGGAGTCTTCCCAGGCTGACCTCTCTCACCTCTTTGTCTGGAGCTTACCCTCTTCTCCCTGGCACTGCTGGCAGTTCCCACCTAAAAAAGCCTAAACGCTGTCTGCCTGCTCTGTGTTTGCTGGAGCCAGCGTAATGTCTGCCATGTGCACAGCACACAGGCTCCAGTTTCTACTTGCCTGATTGCCCAGAGCATATGTGGGGTTTTATATCCCCCTATAAAAGTTGTATCTTCTCAATCTCCGTACGTCCCACTGATGAATGCATGCAATCCCACCCGCTCCTAGCACCACACTGTCTGGCAGTGCAGGCATTGCTCCTATCCAGCCCCATTGCTGCAAGGGTCTGTTATATACCACCACAGGCTTTTTTGGTTTTTCCACCCTTCTCTCTCTCTCTTTTTGTTGTTGGCAGTGTGATTGCCAGTCTGGACAGTCATTTTCAGTCTGGAAGGCAAGTGAATGTCAGGGAGGAGCTGAAGGGTGTGCAAATAGAAGTGGCATATGTTCCTGGCTCACTGCTGCAACACTGCGGCAGAATGGACCTGTAGCTGCCAAGGGAAGTGGGCATTTCCTCGAGTTTGAAAAGTGGAAAGCTGACTGGATCCATGCTGCAAAGCACTCCCTCTCCACTGGTGGTTGGCCATGTGGGTTTATTTTCAACCTTTATTGTGGTCCCTTCTATAATCACAGCGTGCTAGACCTGTAAAAACAGCCCCTCGTGCTCTCTGCAGGGCTGACTCATGATTACTCGCCGCCACTGGTGGCAGAACCAAGGCAGGCAGCCATGCAGGGGGCATGTTCCTGCCTGCAGCTCAGCGTGAAGGATGCTTTACTGATAGTGAGGGGATGGGAGGGTGCAAGTGGCCTGCCTCCCACGCCATTGCTCCGTGCTAGGGCAGCTCCATGAGAGCTGTGTCAGGGATGCATGTGAGAAGCAAATTCTCCCCTCCTGGCCCGGGACAAGGGCCTGGCCTTTGAAAAGCTCAGATAAAGTGTGGCTATGGAAAGAGTCAGTGGGAAATAGCCTGTACTGGGGGAGTTTGGCTGGCATGTTGATGTGGTTTCTCATAAAGGCGGTTATACTCTGAGACAAAAAACTCTTGGCTGGTCAGTGTGAAAGTCCTTCACAACTAAATGTGTGATGGAAATACCTGTGGACAGCCTGTGCTTTAAGGCAAAGGCTTGGAATACACAAAAACTTCTATGTGCAGCCTGCTTTTCTATTCTCTGCAAACTTACTCTGTAGGTTCTCAAATACCACCTACCAGAGGATTTGGAAGATTCCTTTCAAAAGATGGATTTCTAGACCGTTGACTGTTTCAGATCACTTCTCATTAACATAGAGGAGAAAAGGAAAATTATTCCTTCTGTCTCTTGAAAAACAGATGATTCCTAGCACTGTTACAATCATATGCCTCAGGGCATTATCCAAACTTATTCTTCATGAGCAATGGTTCTTTCTGAAGACCACTGTTGGAGGGAGAGTGCTGGAGCTAGATGAACAGAAAGTCTGGGCAAAATTTGAAGCCTCTGTGCTCCTTTCCCCATTGCATGTGCTCACCTAAGCTTGATACTGCAACAGTAGAAAGCTGGGTTCTACTTTCCACACTGATATACCTTCCTAGCCTCACTATTCCACATGGGAATGATGGTCAATAGTGTTGCTCCAGCAATCACATGAAGGGAGGTGGGCCAAGGCCAGCAGAGCCAGGACAATATAGATATAAAGAAGATAAACCCACACAATATTTGAAAACAGCAATTTCTTCTATCCAGTGCAGCAAATCCATCCCTTGTGCACAGCCACTGATATCAACAGATTTAAATGCAAGATGTGTTTGGCTCAGTGGGTGGAATTGAACATTTCTCTAATCTGGTGATTTTCAGATTAGCATCCAGGATCACAGGTTGCAGAGAGGAACCACTATCCTCCTTGGACCTCCCAAGCAAGTTGCAGGAGCCTGGGGAACAGGGCAGGGGCCTCAGCTCTCCCAGCTGATGCAAGAGGGGGCAGAGGGCCAGATCCTTACCCTCTTCTCATATCCTTTAATTAGCTGGAAATCAAACAAGCTTATTGAGGACTGGGATAATTTCATTTCATATGTCGGGGGGTGGAGGCCTGCCTGTATTTCCTAGTTATTTAGGACATGTGTGAGGACAACAGGTACAACAGAAGGGACCATGAATGGACCATGCTGTAAAAAGAAGGTAATTCTCTTGATGAGACTGCAGTTTAGAAATCCAGCAACTCTATAATCCAAAAAGGAGTTTCTGTGCTGAATTCTTCTATGTTAGAAATAAACCTATTTCATCATAAATCAAATATTTCTCCAGGCAGCATGTTTGTACATACTGAGCTTATGCGCCAGTCATTAAAATTAGTCTGCAGTTCTTTTGCACCTCAAGAGACCTTGGTTCTACTGTGCATAAGTAGAAGAACTAAAAATTCTGCCTGTAATGTGGATGGACACTTACATTTGTTAGTCTAAGTCAAAAGATTTAGATATAAGAATGCCTAGCTGGTGCCAGACAACAGCTAATCTTCTAAGTCCTCCAAGGTACCATAAGCACAGCCTGCTCTTTCACAGGATGAAATGAATTTCCCTTTCTTGTACCAGTCAAAGGAGACCAGGTCAAACAATTCTTCACATCACCTTTGGCCCTCAAGAGGCTGACTGTGCATCCACAATGAGCTATTTCTAGCTCATTTTGGAGCTCAGGAAAGACAGGAGTTTCTTTCCCAATGATGGGATGATGAATGCAATGGAAAATCCTGCTTGTTTCAGTCAGAGCTCCTGGAGGCAAAGGGATCATGCTGCAGGAGGACCACCATGAGGATTTCTTGGTTTTGGCCATGCCTCATGTTAGCCCTTCTCTTTTTAGGAGGTAAGTTTGGCAAGAGCCAGTTTCCCAGTGTGCCAGGCCTCCCTCAGGATATGCTGGCTGGCAGGGTTGCGAGGGGAGGGGAAAGGCACAGCAGCTCTCTGTTGAGGCAGCACCACTTGAATGAAGCATGCCTGAAAAATTCCTAACCACAGATCTGCTCTTAGCTGCAGGAAGATAAAAGGCATATTTTATGGAAGTAACACATTCCGGTGTTGCACGTGTGAGTCAGGAGATGGACAGCATGCACATGAGTGCTTGCTGTTTGAGTCCATCATTTTGCCTCTATAGGATCAAATGTTTATTGTTTCTGCTTAATAACAGATCTTGAGACCATCCTACCTGGCTGTGAGCCACATAATGGGGGTGTAATATGCTTTGTTATTCTACTGGGGTTTTCTCTTTTGTTGAAAGACATTTTTTTGAGTATGCTATTTTCTGAGGTGAAATGCAAGATGCAGGAGTAGAACTGTGGTATCTGGGATGACTTAAGGGTAAAAGAGAAGAAAGGTTTTGTTTTTTGACTAAAAGTCTTTTGTCAGATCAAGTAATGTGGCTGAAAAGATAGACAGGCTTTCCACCTCAGTATCCCTTTGTCATGTCTCTTTTTTTCACACCTAAGCTTTCCTAGCTGGTCCCATGCAAGGTGCCAATTCTCCCATAGCAGGGCAGGACTGAAGTGCTCTTGCACTATTTGCTAATCCAGGGATAAGGGGAAGTCAAACTGTCAGCTTCATAGACCTGTGATCCCAAATGATCCTTTGAAGTTGATCTTTCACTCTTGAAGCCCTTAACCACCCATCATACAGTCATCCAAAGTAAAAGTGGAATTGCCTATCTTTCCAAAAGTTATGCTTTAACTCAGCCACAAAATGTAGGTTTGATAAAAGATTAGATTTACAAGATGAGATTGCATACTTTGTCCTGTGACAGGGACCAATTGTATTATCAAACCAATTCCTGCTGGCTTTAAAATTTAATCTCTGTGAAAAGTAGCCCACTGTTTTAAGCTATGGCTGTATGCAGGATAGAGCATACTTAGAAAATGGTCTCTGTTACATCTCTTTCAGCCATCTCGTCCTGGCACATCCATCTGTTTTTTGTGTTTGCTGTTTTCCTGCAAGGCAGTGGCTTGCTGACCTCCTGACAGTGTCTCAGGGCTTTCACAGTTGAGAGGAAGATGTGGAAAAAATATCCTTTACCTGAAGCAAACTGAGATTCCTGCAGTTGCAGGGCTAGCAGTCCACAGCTGCATGAATTTCCCTGCTCTCTTGTGCTGGAGGCACAAGCCACATGTTTGCAGGCTGTGGGAGCCATGGGATCCTGGGTCTCTGTAAACCTGCTGGGTTTTAAGCAGCAGTAAAGCCCACTGTGACCCCTATCCATTGCTCCTCAATCTCCACGTTGCCTTACAAGGCTCTGCTGCCAAGGCTCACTCTGTACCACAGTTCTACTGAAGTAAATCCTTACTATAGGGCCAAGCTGCCCTCTGCTAAAAAAAATTTATAACATTCATAGAGAACATGTACATTGTATGCAGAAATATGTTGTGCTGCTCCTTTTTTGAAGAAGTGACCAGCCCTCTTCTTGCATGTATTAAAGAGAAAGATAATGTCAATAGGCCTGGAGAGGTAAGGTCAGTAACTCATACACAGAAATTTTTTCTTGAATCCCTTAAAAAAATGACAAAATATATTCTTTCAGCAGAAATCATCTGTATTTAAAACTTGCAGGAAAAAAGCAAAATGGTATTTTTGTAAGTCCTTGCTTCGCATCACGGATTATCCTAAGTGCATCCATTGCTGAAGTCAACCTTCCTTCCTGCCACGCTGCCCCCTCACACCCCCTCTTTCCAGGTTTTCCTGTCTCTCTGCACTGAGTTTGGAGCCTCTTGCTTTCACAAGTGATGCCCTTCCTGACCCCTGTCTCTATATCTGCTCACACATTCCTCCCTTATCTTGCTCTCAGGCTGCTCCAGATTCCCTCCTGACCATAAACCATACTAGACCACACATGTTTACAGAGCCCAGCTTGGTGCCTTCTAACAAAACTGGCTTCCATCCTGACACTGAGTCATATGACCTTCCTCTCTTTTTTCCAAAACCTTCTGTATATGCATGAACCCTTTAAACGGCGGCATCTGAAATGTTTCTCCATCCATCTCCATATTTGTAAGTCTGCATATATGATCAATGTTTATACTAGGTAGCTGTTATGCTATTCTGAATCTGTTCTAGCTGTACTTTACCTAGACTGTGGTGACCTCCAGGCAAAGGCTGTGCTGTGCATGTTTATAAATCATTAAATACACCACTGAGGCTCAAAAAATAAGAACATTATTCATCTTTGAAAGGGACTTTCAAATTAATTTTATGTGTGGAAGCAGCTTAAGAAAAATCTGTGGGGTGAGAATTTAGTCAATAAAGTCAGTGGGAATTCTGCCACAGGGTGTTTTTGAGTACGGTCTTACAATTATTGTTGTCCTGTTGCAGATTTAGGTTATTAGTTTGCTTTGACTTTATTTTTATATAGATAAATATTGTCTATATAAAGCTCCCTTTCTGTCTTAAATGTCACAGATTCAAATGTCTTCTGGCTTTGTAAATTTGTAAATGGGATTACGTTTTGCTTGTTAAAAATAATGTGATCTCAATGAAGCATATTTGTTTCCCAAATGGGCCACACGGGGCAACACCTCTTCTTTTAGGGTGATACTCAGCTCCAGGGAGAGAAGACTCTAAAATACACTGAATGCGTGTTGCTATAACGTCTGAGCCAAAATATGTGGTGCTGTTACAAACTTCAGCCATGTAGAAACCCTATTGTTTATCATTGTGAGAGGCTCCACCCCTAACAGTAATTAGAGTGAAGCTCCTGCCATAAATCTTCTGGCATCCCAAGTGAAGCCAGTGTTCTCTGGAAACAGAGGTTATCACCTCCTTTTGCTGCTGGTCCTTTGAACTTCCTGTGGTCAGGGAATCCTCCTGGTTTCAGCTAGAATAACAATTATGAAACTATCCCTGCTCTCCTGGCTAGGGTTCATGTCTAATTAACTTTAACAGGAGTCATAATTTTAAGAGTGATTTCTCAAAAGCGTTATAACTCAAGACAATTAAGGCTTGAGAGAGAGCGCGCAAGACAGGGAAGGGAGGAAAACAGAGGCACTCCTTGGGGCAGGGCACTTCATGCGTATTAAAGAGATGTGACTCATTCCTGCCTCTAGTTCCAGCAGAAGTAATACCTTCTGAATAAGTTCTGCCTGCTAGATAAAAACTTGTTTGCTGGTGCAAAAATTGTATCGCGCGTGTTAGAACAAGCACCCTGATGGGCTATTCCCATCAAAAACAAGGGCATGCAGCAGTGGATTTTTCAGTGTGTCAGTGTAAATTTTGCACAGGGTTTTCAGCTGTGGAACCTCATCAGTGTCTGCAGAAAAAAGGGATTGAGGGGAAGGAAATGCAGACCAATGAATGAATGAATGAATGAATGCAGTTGCTCCTCTGGAACAGGATGTTTTTATTCTTGTTATGCATGAAATATGTGGTAGTGTATATAGAATACACCCATCAGTCAATTTGATAGGCAAAACCTGATATTCTCGAGGACATGTGAAACTAGAAGGGAGATTATAGCAACGTAGAACACGAAAATCCTGGGGACCTCTAGGTCTGTCTTTTTGTGTGTTTATTTAAAAGTAGCTCTGCATGCAGTACTGTATATATATGATAGGTATTATCTTAAGCCAGGGCATCCCACAGACCTCTCATAGGCATGATGCCAAGGAGGACAACGTCTCTATGCATGAAGGATCCAGCCTTCTGTGAACATATGGAAATCAGGTTTTGTGACAGAAATCTGAAACGTTTGCTTGAAATCTGAAATGATTGTAGGGAAAACTCCTGTTGCTACTACAGGGGTGATCCCTTTCTTTACTAGTGGCATGAGGATTCTAGAGGAAACAGGGTGGTTTTTATCACAAAACTGGCTCAGAGCAAGTTTAGTCAAATAGAGCCAGCCAGTGTACACAAAATCCTAAAAGATGTTCCTGGGGATGGACTGTTGCTAAAGCCACAGTGGACTATTTCACTGAAGGACTGTATCCCCTGCTCCAGATGAAGCAACACAGCAAAATGAATATCTCAGTATGACGACAGACTACAAGTGAGCCTACACAACCCGTGGTCTGCTTGGGAAGCAAACCCTGACCGCCTCGGGAAGAAAAGTCTGACCTAAGCAGTGGAGTGTCTTGTGTCCTTGGAGCTGGGACTTGGGAATTTTGTGGCCTCTGGGAGGGAGAGAGTTGATTTTCTCAATGTAGAAGCCTGGGGGCAAACCAGCATATAAGTGGTATGGACGATCAGGGGCCTAGGAGTGAAACAGGGAACAAACCACAATGATAGTGTAGATGTGTCCTAAGGATGATGCCTAATGGTTTTACAGCATATTGTTGTAAGCAATGAACATTAATCTTCAACTGTAAATCAGCTTGTTTGCTATTTATTCATAAGAATTTTGCATTGTTTTCTGCTTGTTAAATTTCTAATGTTAGCATAGCTATTGTGTTGTCTCATCTCATTAGGGTTCATTTGGCACCTCTCAGAGATGCCAAAATACAGGGGAGATTTTTGGAAAGTATTTTGTCACTATTGTTACTGGCAAAATTATGACCAGCTCTAGTGTTTTAGCATGCTTGAATGTGAATATCACTAACACTTGGACACATCTATGTCCCTTATTCTTCCATTATAAAAACAATGCTGACAGCTCCACTTTCTCCTAATTGCTATCATCCAGCAACAAAAAATAAATTTGAAAAAACATGCCCTAGGAAAAGCCTTGTCTTCATCTACCCAAGAGGCAGAAGTATCAGGGTCTCTATTGAGTCTGTCAGAATTTGTGTGTATGCTACTGAATAACAAAGAAGGTGATTTATGTCCTTTGGAATGAGGACATTCCAGGCCAGATAAGGTGTGATGATGCTGCTGTCAAACCTTTCTGGGGGACAGTGGTGAATGCAAAAGCTTTGTTACATGAATGTTGATTGGGAATAGTCAACACGGATTTACCAAGGTCAGATCATCAGATCACGTAGGCTTTGCAGGACCTCTAGAGGTCTCTCATCCCACCCCTGCACAAAGTAGGTCCAGGTAGAGCAGGTTGTTCAGGGTCTTGCCCAGCTGGATTTTGAGTATCTCCAGGGTGGAGACTCCACAGCTTCCATGGGCACCTGCTCCAGTGTTTACCCTCATGGTAAACTTATTTTCCCTAATATTGACTGGGAATTTCCCCTGCTTGACAAAACTGATTGCTCTGTGTGATAAGGGAAGAAGAGCGGTTGTTACCTGCTTTGGGTTTAACTTAATGTTAGGCATGATTTCCTAGAGCACCTTTGTATCTAGGCTGGAACATTCTGGTCTGGACAGGTGGAGTAGTAGATGGGTGAAAAACTGCCTTGTTTGTTGAGCTTAAAGGGTTCATATTCTACCTGGAGGCTTTTAAAAGCAGAATTCCTCAAGGATCTGTTTGGGCAATTTAATATCTTTGTCAGTGATGTGAAAGTGGAGACAGTGTGCGCCCTCACCAAACCTGCAGCTGACACCAAACTCACCAAAGGAAAGCGACTGACGTGCTAGGGCAGAACTGCCACTCAGAGAGACCTGAGTGGCTGGAGGAAGGAACCAACAGGAACCTCACGAAATTTGATAAGGACAAATGTGAGGTCCTGCCACTGGTGCAGCAGTACAGGTCACTGCTGAGCTCTGCAGGCAAAACTGCACAGCCAAATATGTCCAATACACAGGAGAGTCCCTTCCTCCCCCCGCCCAGCTGCACAGGAGCTCTCCTTGGGCACAGTGTCTCTCTCATGCCACTTCCCATGTGCCCTTTGCCCAGCTCATGGGCAGGTAAAGCAAGGCCTGAGTGCTTCTGCCTCTCCCAGAAGAGCCAGGCTGTGCTTCCTCTTGTTCTTGTCTGCATCAACAAGCTGCATTAGTTACAAAAGCACAAGAAAGCACAGTCCTCTACACAGCAGTCTAGTTCGTAATTATTATTTTATTGCTTTCTTGCAGACAAAACTTTTTCGAGGATGTGGCTAGAGTCTGTCCTGGAGTAGGGGCCATACCAGTCATGCAACTGGCAGGACTGGACTTGTTCTTAATTTAAATTCATACTCCATTTAACAGAGTGGCATGGGCAAGTGAAATTTCTGCTTGTATAGAAAGAAATCATGTATACAGTGTGTTACATAGTTTTCCATATTGAGTGGTTTTACAGGATCTGTTCACAGGTATTTTAAACCCTACTTGAGCACATTTAGGTTGCTGAGACCTATGCAAAAGGAGGCATTTGTACAGTGAGTTGATCTGGTTTCCCACAATGCCATTTAGAGGTAATTTTCTAGGAATCCATGCAGAAAAAATCAAAACTGTTGATCCCTCAGTGCCAGCATAAGAGCTCAGAGCTGTGCCAAGAAGGTTAACACAAAGTAATCCTTTTACTTCCTTGTTTCCCATCAAAGTCATTTTGTATGTAGAGGGTTGACTCTGGCTGGATTCCAGACACCCACCAAGGGGAGAGAAAACAGAACGAAGGGTTCCTGAGTTGAGATAAGGACCAGGAGAGAGCATTCACCGAATACCATGGGTAGAACAGACTTGACTTGTGGATATTAATTGACTTTATTATTAACAAAATCAAAATAGGATAATAAGAAGTAAAATAAATCTTAAAAACACCTTCCCCCCATCCCTTCCTCCTTCCCAGTTCTACCTCCTCTGCCATGGTGGCACAGGGAGACAGAGAATGGGGGTTATGGTCAGTCCATCACAGGTTGTGCCTGCTGCTTCTCAGAGAGGAGTCCTTCCCCTGCTCCAACTTTGGGCCCCTCCCACAGGAAACAGTTCTCCATGAACTTCTCCAGCGTGAGTCCATCCAATGGCAACAGTACTCCATAAAGTGTTCCAACATGTGCCACCTTTCCACAGGGTGCAGTCCTTCAGGCACAGGCTGCTCCAGCGTGGGTCCCCTGTGGAGTCAGATGTCCCACCAGGAAAACTGCTCCAGCATGGACTCCTCTTTCCACAGGTCCACAGGTGGAAAGTGGAGTCTGCTCCAGCATGGGCTTCCCACAGGTTCACAGGCATCCACCTCCTGTGGTGTGGGTCTCCTCCATGGGCTGCATGTGAATCTCTGCATCCCCATGGTCCTCCATGGTGATGCCTTAGGTTTTAACTTTTATATTTTTCAAATCCTGCACTGCCTAGTGTGTAACTCTGAAGTTTCTTGTAGCCTGTTAATTTCTGCTCTCTCCTGCTAGGTAGACATAACAAAGCCTCTCCAGGCCTGCTCTCCAAGGACACCCAGACTGTCCTAGGCCCAAAAAATATAAACCAAAAGCTTCTTAAGGGGGGCAAGCAGAGGGGAATTACATCATTAAACTGAAGCTTTAATTGGAGAATTAACCCTGATATGCAAATGAACCAGACCTATAAAAGTGTGAAGAACTCGTGACCTGGGGTCCATCTTGGCAATAGCCTCTGGCTCCCCAGGGGTACCTTTGAAGGCCCTTCAAATAAATACCTACCTTATTCCCTTACTCCTTTCTAGTCTCTGTTTTCAGGCGGCCTCTCAAGGCATCAGTGGGCTGCAGGGACATGGCTGTCTCACTGTGATCTTCACCATGGACTACAGGGGAATTTCAGCTCCTGGAACACTTCCTCCTGTTCTTTCTCCACTGACCTTGGTGTCTGCAGGGCTGTTCCTCTCACATATTCTCACTGCTCTTCTCTGGCTGCAAATTACTTCTGCAATAACTTTCTTTCCTTCCTAAATATGTTATCACAGAAGAGTTACTATCACTCCTGATTGACTCAGCCTTGGCCAGTGATGGGTCTGTCCTGAAGCTGTCTAGCACTGGCTCTGGGGAAGCTTCTGGCAGTTTCTCACAGAAGCCACCCCTGCAGCCCCTCTGCTACCAAAACCAGGCCATGCAAACCCAACACAGATGTCAGCCTTGTGGGTTCTTATGCTGCTAATCATGCTAAAGATGAGCATTTTTATGGAAACAGCTGATGTTTCCTAAAGGGAGCTAAATCACCCTAGCAGAAAAGTGGATCTGAATAGAAAAAAGAGGAAATAAAACAGTAACTTTATTTCCTACATGTCTTTCTCAGACCTACTTACATAGAGAAGATATTGTAGATACCCACACATCCAAATCAGATGGAGAGCTGGGAAGAAAACACTGATGCAAAGTAGTGTCTTTAGCATCTCATCATATTAGGACTCTAATTCTCTGGTCTCTTTATCAGACTTTTGTAATTACATGGAGCATGGAATGAGAAGGCAGAAAACTAAATGCAATTGATTCTGCTATTTGAACTACAAAGTTTGTGTAGGTGTTTGGGGTAAGGAAACAAAGCACATCAGCTCCTGAATGCTGAGCAGCAGCACTATAGCGATAATTGAGGGCTGAGGAGGAGGAGAATATTGCAAGTCTGAGAGAAACTTAGGCAGCACTGGAATTTGGTCTAGACTGGAGAACACTTCCACATTTACATTGCCACATCTTGAAAGCTGCTGAAATCGCAGATGTTTCATGATCCCCAGTGGCTGCCTTGTAGTATTCTGGTCCCTCTGATAACAATTGCTCAAAGTTTAAATGAGTTCTAGCAAAGGTTGTGCTTTTATAGTGGAGGAAAATACAGTTGGAATAAAAGAGGTCCCATTTCTGATCAACATGACTCAGCTGGAGGGAGGAGGGAGGCTGACTTCGACTTCTCACTTCTGAATTTGTCCTTAGAGAGTTAAGGGATGTGTGTGTGAAAGACAAGGCTGCCTCTTTTTCCTTTCTTTTCTCACTTGTACTGCAAACTTGACAGTAACAAAATCCCCTGTTAAATGATGAGAATAAAAGGACTCTTAGGAAACTTGCTGAAGTCAAGTTTTATTTATTTGAAAAGGTTTTTTCCGCACCCATCAATCCTTGAAGCTGCCTTTGCCAAGTAGCGTAAGGTCTCTTTGGTGTGGTGAGCTCTTGCTGGCTGGGTGTACAAGCATGCACAGCTGGAGCACACAACACTGTGGTAACATCTGGAATTTGTACAGAAGGTATCTTGGTAAGGAGATTTCCAATTCTACCAGAAGATAAATTGCCCTCTGTAGCCTCAGGGTTTCAGAGAACAAAATATTCCTGTAAGGATGACACCTCCACTACTCAGCTGTGAGAAGCAGAGTTTCTGGCACAGTAAGGAACCAGATCTTTACTTTCCCTGGTTGTTATCAAAGTAGTTGCAGTATGACCCACAAATTGAACATGGAATGACAGGTCTGATTGCAAAAATTAGTGCAAAGTGAGTAAATTGGAATTCCTTTATATATATTAGATCAAATTCTCCATTATCCTCCACAATCTTGTATGCACCATTAAAGTTCAGGGAGATGTGCATGAAAACCTTTTTATAAAGTTCTATCCTTCCCTCCTCCATTACATTGGTAGAGATGCTTGGAACCTTTACAACTGCTCTGATCTGGCATTCACTCTTACAAGGTACTTTAAATTATGGTGGTAACATTTTATTAAGGCTATCAGTGCCTCAGGCCAGTGCCATAACCCAGTTATTTGAGATGCTGGGAGGACAAACATCTGTTACGATGTGCAGCCTTGCTAATGGAAGATTCACTCTAATGAGGGGGAACCCTGGGTGTCCACAGGGCTAGTATAGAGGCTCCCATTTGATCCTTCACTTTCATTTCCAAGAATGAGGGCACAAGCAGAAGAAAGGGATGGGTGTCAATAAAATCATGGCACTCCTTATCCCCTTGGGCTTGAAGACACCTGGGTGTAAATTAGAGCAGCCTCATTGTGAAGCAAGTGTAAAGATCCCTTGAGAGCTTCTACTGTCCTACTTCTCACCTTGTGCTGCGTGTGGTTGAACAGCTCTGTGGTATCTAACACCAATTATGAAACCTGAATAATGAGGGGCAGGTGCACTTTGCCAAAAGTTCATGTTTTATTAAAATAATTCATCCTCACAAATGAATGCATTTTGCATGCATGGCATGTGGCTGAAAAGATTTCTGTCCAACTAGTAAAGAATAACCAGTCAGAAATAGCCTTGTATTGCTCTCAGCACTATTAAGTATCTTGCAATATGTTAACTTCTCAAGCTCCAGCAAACATCACCAGGTGTTCATGAAAGAAACAGAATCATGAAGTGAGACTTTAAAGGAACCGTAATAATGTAACATTAAATATTTGACCTTGTACAGTCTCTGTTCAAGTGCTCTACTTGCAGCAACACGAAATCAAGAGCTGTGTAGAAATACTAGTGTGCATGCTCTGTGGGTCATGGTAGGACCATGCTGGGAAAACAATGTCCCATGCTGGTCTCCTCCACCTGAAGCTGAAGAGTGAGGCATCCTGAAACTTTTTGTCTGAGTAGTCAGTCAGGTTTGACAAGGCTGACACCTCCCTTACCACACCCTCTACTTTTGCATGGTAGAGAAGGAATTGTGCAGTCCTAAGATTCATTCTTCCTGATGAATTCAAAGACTTCTTTTTTTTTTTAACCCTGCCAGAGACTGAGATGGTAATATTCCAGGGATTCTCTGGAAAGAGCACACCAGGCATCCAGTGTTGGGGCCCTCCCAGTGTTGGGGCCCTCCCCCCGCCATGTGGTCCTGGGAGAGGGGCCCTGGGGGGGAGACACGGGGTTTCCCTGCCCCTGGTCAGCCTCGTTCCCCATTGGTTGTTTTGTGTTCCCCTGCACGGGCAAGGACCCTCGGGTCCCGTGATTGAGCAGCTCCTGGGCAGATCCCGGCCATGCGGCTGGAGAAATAAACATCTCTGAAACATCTACCAAGAATCTGTCCATAGATATTTCTTTCCACAGGCCTCGTTGTTTGATACAGCGTGTTGCAGTATCTGCACTGTAACAGTCCAGGGAGCTGGAAATGACAGCTCTTGGCAGGCAGCTCTGGACTTGACTGCACACAGGCTCACAGTGAGCGTCTCGTATCAGTCGTTCCCTGCCCTCTCCAAACACTCACTGAGGCATATCTACTTTTTAAACTGCATTTTGCTGTAGGGCACTGTCAATCTGCCCATAATTAGGCACCATTTGAGTGTATTTAAGACAGATCTTCTCCAGTGTTGGGGCCCTCCCCCTACCATGTAGCCCTGGGAGAGGGGCCCTGGGTGGGAGACACGGGGTTTCCCTGTTCCTGGTCAGCCTCGTTCCCCATTGATTGTTTTGTGTTCCCCTGCACGGGCAAGGACCCTCGGGTCCCGTGATTGAGCAGTTCCTGGGCAGATCCCGGCCATGTGACTGGAGAAATAAACATCTCTGAAACATCTACCAAGAATCGGTCCATAGATATTTCTTTTCCACGGGCCTCCTTGTTTGATATATCATTTTACAGAATCCCCACTGTAACACTCCATGACAGGACCTGAATAACTTCTCTGAGCCCTCTCAGTTTGTTATTAATGACATTTCAGACCATGTCTGCTGTAGCTACAGAGGTGTTCCTACTGGCACCAGCCTCTTTTCACATGGATAGAACAGCTCAGATTCTGGAGTGCTAACTGTCCATTTGCTGGGGAGAATTCTGCCTGAGCAAAGGGAGAAAGTGGAAATTCCCAGGACTGACTTCCATGTCATCACAAACACGGACTTTGTGAATGCTGCCACTCAGCTTAAGCTGCCTCTTCCCAGGCAGCCCCTGCACAGCAGGGCTGGTGCACATCAAGCACCTTACAAAGACTCATAGCCCGATTAGTGGCTTGCACGTGCAAACTTGTCCTTACTGCCCAAAACTGTAGGAGTTAGGAACACAAGAGTCACATGCTGGTTTACCTGGATGATTTGATCTGTTTGGAAGGCCAGAGCTGTTTTTTTTGCAAGCTACAATAATGGGAATCAGTTACTAAGTCATATTCAGATTTGTACTTTGAATGTCAGATGTCACTGGTTATCAATGTGTTTCAGCTACTTTAAATTTATTTGGTTCCTATCCAGGCAAGGAGGGCATTAAAGAGAGGATGCCATTAAATAAGCTCAGAAGAGGCTATGTGAAATAGGAGGGGCTGGCAACTACTGCCAAAAGCAATGAATTACCAAGACATTGAGGGGAATTTCAGTGCGCCCCTGGGAATTCAGTTAAAGAATAAAATACAGAGATAAAATACAGAGATAAAATACAGAGGTTTCCCTGGTATTGGCAGGGACCAACACAGGGTGTTAAGTTCAGCTCAGGTAGTGTCCTTAGCAAAGACCCACTGTCCAGCAGCCTAAGCCTAAAACAGAGCTTTTAGGTCCACCATTTGGGGTTGGGAAGGAGCCTTTTTTTAAAACTAAAGAGATATGCCTAGCACTAATATGATGTATAAAGGAACTTTCCTATGTTTACTGAAGCAGTCATCAGCTGCTGACACTTTGCCTCTTTGGAACTGCTGTCTCCTAATATCCTCATGGCATCTGCAATTCTAAGGGAGGCACATTAGGAAACAGGGCTGCAGCATGGACTTTAGCTCTAGCTTGGGTTCAGGTGCCTGTAGGGAATATTACATCTCCTTTAGACTAACTTGCTTACAGAGTTTCTCCTAAGACCCACACAATTTTAATAGATTCTTACCTCAGGAAACAGAATGCTACTGAAGGGAGATGAACTATAAACTCCAAATTACTGCATTTTATTCTCTCCTGCGTGTAGTTTTCCCTGGGAAAATCATACAATCATGGTCTGGTTTGGGTTGGAAGGGACCTTAAAGATCAGCTGCTTCCAGCTCCACTGGAAGGGAGGGACACCATGGGGAGGGACACCATGAGGAAGGGACACTATGAGACTGCAGTTTGCAGCTCACTGGCCATTTGCACTCAAAAACTCTTTGATACCAAAGAAAGTCAAGGAACTTAGGATGTGGCCTTAGGTATGTCCTAAGGACTGTCCTAAGGACTGGGCCTTTCCAGAAATAGTGGAGCAAGGTTTAAGTGAGATCATCCAGCTATGACACTGATATTTTCATGCATTTGGATGAATTTCAAGCAATATCTATGTGACTTGATCCTACTTCAAGATAACTGAGTCCAGCTAGGGTAAGCACCCAAGAAACATTGATGGTTTCATCAAATTTAATCATTTGTATTTATTTATTTCATTTCTCTAGCTATCAAAACAGCTAAGAGAGGAGAACTGCTTTTCACCGTATCATCTCAGTCTTATCCTCTCACCTTCATTTCAGTGGGGCTAATTGTGCAAGTAGGACCACCAGAACCCAGTCCTTATTTAAGTATTTAAGTATTTTTCTACGTGTCCAGGTAGCAGTGACTCATCCAGGCCTCTGGGTGTATCACACACACGCTGTCTCCATCACAGATAATGGTGTGTCTCACTGAGCTGGCACACCAGTCCAAGCTGAAAGGTGGGGCTGATTGGAGGTGGTGCTAAAA
Organism: Aphelocoma coerulescens; assembly: GCF_041296385.1. NCBI lineage: Eukaryota > Metazoa > Chordata > Aves > Passeriformes > Corvidae > Aphelocoma > Aphelocoma coerulescens. The sequence goes on along the minus strand of NC_091015.1, from coordinate 78,154,205 downwards.
CTCAGCAAGAACCTCAAATCAGCATAATACATTTGGATCTCTAAATATGCATAAGTATAAACGGACAGCTTTCAAAGGGACTTGCTGGGGGAAAAAAAAAAGCTTTATGTTTGTATGTCTAAATACAAGTGCCTAGCTTGATACACAGTCCCTCAAAAAACTCTGACTTTTATGTATATTGGTGGTACTAATTCAGAGATCTGTATTTATGTTTCAAAAAGTTTGGAGTGGAGTATCAAAGCACAAAGTTCAAGTTTCCGTCATTCTGCATTTCCTGCCTATTCCACATCTGTTTTCTACTTTTTTCCTTCCTTCTTTACAGCATTAAGCCTCTATATTTGTTTTTCTTACTCATTCTTGATTTGTATTCTGGTCCCTTACGGCTTTGAAACATAATGTCAAACCAACAAATCGTGTAGATGTAATCTGTATTCAAAACAGCATCCCAAATCCATATATATGCACAAATATATATGTATGTCTGTATACATATATATGCACTCATGATTCACGTTATATATAATATAGCGTATATATTACAATATAAAAGTCACTGTATGAGCTCACATATAATAAGCCACCTTGCATTCTGCCTCTTCGTAGCGCTCTTTACAGCTCCAGGCAGTGCCACCAGGATGCCCTTCAGGACCAAGCAACCCCACGTTTGCTTGGTGGAGCTCTTATGCTTCCACTACGTCACACTTTGCCAATCAGCTCCAGCAGCAGGGCAGGTTCTCACATAACCTGTGCCATGGTGCTCCCACAGAGTCCCAGCAGTTTCAGTGCCACTGGGGAGAACTGCACTCGGTTGGTTTTCTCTTGAATAGTTTAGGAAATCTTGTCCTTTGATATGTTTATGTGGTTATTACTTACTGTCCCATGACCTATCACTTGGATTTAAAATACCAGGATAATGATGAGTGCAGAAAAGACAGAAACAAGCACAAGAATTTATGCATGGTGTGGGCTGCTGGTGATCTCACACGAGTTTAAAAATTCCAGCAGACATGTTGTTGCAGAGCATCAGGCAGCTGATAGGTCTGGCCCATGTACTGCACATCGGGATGAACACCTCAGGATTATTTCAGAAAAGCCTGGCAGTGTTATTAATGAGTGACTGCTGCGTCTTAAAATCTGACCATCTTTGTTTTCCAACACCACGGACAAGTGAGGCAGTGCCACTGAAAGTAGCTAAGCAATGGTTCTCGGCTGACACTTGAAACTAATCCAGTGGTCACTGGCTGACAGCAAAGGCCCCTCTGGGCATCCTACAGCAAACTGCCTTTGCCGACACCCTGTACACACATGAATGTGTTAAAATGACTTTGTCTCCTAGGATATGGCCTGGTTTCTAGTTTTTAAAAGTTAACCACAACTTTCAGAGCACCAGAAGGCAGGAATCAAGAAAATCAGAGGAGAAAAGACAAGTTTAAATGCCTGTTTCTGAGTATCTTCTTTCTCAGGCACAAATGCAGCCAGCACATGGCACTAGTCCAACATTTCATGCACTGGGGCACAAGTTTGAGCCCTGTTTCAGAAATACACTGTGCTTGGAGTGCCCAAAGCCCTCCTGAATAAGGGACCTTGTGTATTTTGGAATTGATAAAACACACACGTCGTTTTCCCGACGCGTATCAACACCCTGTGATGTGCAGGGCAGAGGGCAGCTGCCAGCGGATCGGACCCATCCTTTACGGAATGGTTACCCAGCGCTGCCTTGTTTAGGTGCCAGGTTCTTTCCGGAGAGGCAGGATGGTGTTTGGCGTCGGGGGAACCCCGGTCCCGTCCATCTTCCCCGCAGCGCTCCCAGCCCTCGGGTGAGCCGCCCCACGCCCCGGGGCTTCGGACGCAGCTCCAGGGCAAGCGTCAGCCGGCAAACACGGGACAGGTCCGGAGGAAGTTTCCAGTGGACTCCAGCCTCCGCTGGCGACTCCTGAGGGCAGCACACGCACTGAGGAAGGTGGTGCAAACACCGGTGAGGCGGTGACAGAGACCGTGCGGTGCCCAGGCGGCCACCGGGGAGCGACACCGCGGCGGGGCCACGGCGGGGGCCGGGGCCGCGGCGGAACCCGGGGCGGCTGCCGAAGAGGCGCGGAGAACGCAGGCGAGGCGCGGCTCCACGCCCAGGAGCGCCGCTTAAAACCACCACGGAAAGGTGTGGCCTCGCCTTTCCTCTACCGGCGGGGAGGGGACGGGACGGGACTGGACCTCCGCTCTTGCCGCCGCCGCCAGCAGCACTCGCCGCCCGCCCGGCTCCGCACAGCGCACCTGCCCTGCCCTCACCTGCGGGCCGCCCCGACCCCCGGCTCCCGGCCCTTCCCCGGCCCTCGGCGGACTGCGAGGGAGCGGCGGCACCGCGGCGGGCGCTGCCGGCCGTGAATGCCTTTCCTGCCGTCGGGTCCGGCTCAGTGTCCCCGTCGCTTCGCCCCTCGCCCCGCGTCGCCCCGGGCGGCTCCCCCGCTACCATGAGCATCAATGGCGGGTCCCACCCGCGCATCAACACCCTGGGCCGGATGGCGCGGGCAGAGTCGGGCACCGACCTGCGCTACGAGATGAGCTCCCATGTCGTGGGCGGCGGCGGCGGCGGCGGCGGCACCACTCACACCCACAAGACCTACTACTACCAGAAGACCTACGGCGGGGACTACGGCTCCGATGGATACGGGTAGGTGCGGGTCCAGCCGGCCCCCGGCCCCGCTCCCTCGCGGCCGCCTTCGGACAGCTGCCGTGAGCCCGCTCGCGGTGGGATTCCCTAGGTGCTCAAGCTTGCAAGTTTCTTTTTCCTGTTCCTCCCTGAGGCGTCTTAACTTCTAAAAGGCTTTTAAACGCAAGCGAAGAACTTACTTTTTGAAAACCGCTTTTGGTGGTGACTCTCCTTTGAAGAGAGTAACAGGACTAAAAACTGTGTCTCCCATTTGCACTGAGGGCTGTAAATGGGTCTGTGCTGGCTGTATTGACCCAACAGTTCTCTGCTGATAAACCCCCGCTTTGCTCAGTGATGCAAAACAAGCCGAACTGAAGTGAATTGTTTTATACCCCATGCACCCAGGCGCTGCCTTCCCCAACAGTTGCATAACTAGGGCTATAAAACCATTTTAACTAGTGGGAATTGTTCTCTTGTTAATTTTTGAGTTTGTTTCTAGCTTGTGCGAGGCCTGGGAGTTTAAGTCAGGATCTTTTATAGAGCGATCCCTGACATTTGATGGCAGGGGGCAAAGATACAGGACAAGCAACATCGGTCTGCTCTCCTTGCCTGTTACCTTTTTAAAATTCTGCTTGTCCTGTTGCTGTGAGCACAGTCAAGGTCTTGTAGGCAGGGTGCCAGCTGTGAATCCTGGCTTGGGGAATGTCTGTTCTCATGGATGCAGCTGTACCAGCAATCTGTGCACATCAAGTCTGACAAGGACTTTCTGCAGAGTGCAGTAATCATGAAGACTTATCTCCTTGTCTGGGAGTTCACAGGACTAAAATGCAGGCAGCAGTTACAGTCACTGAAGGAAGCAGTGTTGGCGTATGGTACAGCACCCATACAAAGCACAGCTGGTGGTGACTGGTTTGTGTGCATGGAATGGCTGTATTAAACCTATTGGTCTAATTATGGATGCCGCTGACTAAGGAATTGATGCAGAAGCACTGTCAAGTATTTTGTGCTAGAATTTAAGCCCTAATTTTATGTACAGTACATAATTAGATTGCAAAAGGGTTAGAATTAAACAAACATAGTAAATAAACAGCAGATGAGAAAAGACAGGCTTTTTTACGTCAAGCAGATCAATGAGAGTAGAGATCAACTGTAGAGAAGTAGCATTATCTTAGAGAGCACCGTGTGCTCTGCTTAGGTATGTCAGATCAGTTGCTAGAGCACCACTGAATGAATGACAAAACTTGCATTCTACAGATTTTTTGTTTATTACTTTGCCCAGTTCTTAGTTTTAGTTCTTTGTTTGACTTTCGGTTTGTTGTGTGCATAGGTAAGTTAGTTACAACAAATTACAGCTAGACCACATCTAGTTACTGATACAGTAGTATGAGAATATCTATTTATTGCTGTATAGTAAGAACAATTCAGTACTTTCCCATTGGGGAGTGCACACACTAGAACTCCAAAATGCCACTGCTGCATTTCATGTGTGAGGATTTGTTTCACTAGTGGTGCTTCATTGCAAAAACCTTTACTGTTTACAAGAGACAGCCAAGAAAAATGAATGACAGTGTGTGTTACTTCCTGGCCATTCTCTTTTTCCTCACTTTACACTGGTGCAACTATATTTGGATTCATTAGGGTGATCTCCATATCACTCCCAACTTTCACTAGAGGAGAAATGCTTTCCTTTAATTTAGCATTCTTTGGCTATATAGTTACATATTTTAAGCCAGTCTGTAGTTTGTTAGGCTCTTCTTTCTGTAGCATTCAGTGGTGGTGTAGCAAAAGTAGAAAGGACAGATCTGATCAAAAAGTTAACAACCTTATGTCAACATTTTTTCATTTGCTTTTTAGTACATAATATTCATATCTCCTTTTTGGGAAAGTATGCCTGGCAAGGAGGTTGCAATGAAAGTTCCTGTTAACTTCATTGTTCCACTTAGTTCCACTTTTGAGTGGAACTAAAGGCAATTATTATTGAGATAAAAAAAAAATTAAAAAAATGTATATTTATGCATTTACATATTGGTTTATGGGAAAAAATCTGACCATACCAAATACTTTTAATATTTTTTTGCAACAGAGTATGTGTGTTTGCCACCTTACTGAGTTACGTAGGTTTATTTTTAAGCAGTGCTGATTTGAGTTAAAATGTGTCTCCAAACAAGGGGTTTGTTGTCAGTTAATGAAAAAAGCAGTTTTGCCTGATTTTGCACGTGTGTTGTGTGCAGAAAATCCACTAAATCCTCTGCATGTTGTGCTATTGGGATCAGGGCTGTCATCTATGGAATTGGTTTTATTGATTGCATTTAGCCTGACATACTCAGTGCCAAAGTTTAGTGGCAGAAAACTGAGGCTTCTTTTTTCCATGGCGAAGATCACTCTACCCTAATTTTTAAACGCAGCAGGATTCAAGTTAGGGTCTAGTCTTGTAAGTTTTGGGGCGTATTCTGCGAAACAAGTCTGTGCTGAGTATTACATTACTCATAGAGCAATATGAGACGCTCCCTACCCTTAGGGCTCAGCAAGGTGCTTTTACAACATTCCCGGTTTCTTCTGGCTTGGGAACTCGGGATGAGCTTGGCCCGGAGTACAGATAGTCAGCTTGACAGTGAGTCACACGCTGCTAAACTGCCAATTCATCAGTCAAATATTTATCAATGTCTTTGCTATGGAGATAGAAAATCTGATAAACCACGGGAGAAAAGAAAAAAATGCAAAGTTGTGCAGTTTTATTTGTCATTGCTGAGATAAGGGAAAAAATAGGATTCCCGGTCACTGGGTGACATGAACATAAATTAATTTACACGGTTCTACTTAAGGATTAATGTAACTTCTGTTCTTCAAGTTAGAACAGGAGTTAGAAATCACATCGCCTGTCCTACACTACTCTGAGGAACCAAGAAACAAAGTAAACGTGGAGAAAACAGACTCAAAGCCACGCTTTTGTCTTTCCCATCAGTCTCGCAAGGATCTGTAGAGTCCTGGCTAAGCTGAGTGGTGGTAGAGCTGGCGTGGTGACTTCCCCTTTGAGCTGCTCAGACGGCGAGGGAGGAATGTGTCTGAATCGCTGCGGAATACCTGCCCTGCCGGCAGAGCCTGCGCCGCGCTCGGGCTGGCAGGGAAACGGTGACGCTGCCACGCCGTGACAAGAGACTCAGGCTGCGCTTTCCCAGGTCACTGTTCCGTAGGGACGTGCGTGAGGTTCGAAGCTCCGTGCCTTTGCAGGTGTGGAAGCCTCTGTCAGGAGAAGGGGTTTTGCTGCGTGTCAAGCGGCTGCTCTCCAGCAGAGGTGTATTTCCATGATCCACGCTAGAGCCAGAGTTTGGCACCTCCCTCTCTCCGAGGCGGAGGTGGGAGAGGCAGCGTGCGAGCCGCCTGCTGCATCGGGCAGGTACGGCCTTTGGGAACGGTTCTGTTGCTCCTGGTGATTCATACCAGTGGGAAAAAGCACGAGGATTCTCTGAACAGGTGTGGCTCGATCGCTTGTGAAAGCCTGCATGCTGCAAAGGCATTAAGACTCAGGGGTCTTAATAATTCAGTAATTCACTAGTGACTCCCAAGTTTTTGCACATTTGTAATGGTATTTAGAGCCTGATTGTGCCAGATGCAGAGGTCTTTTGAGGTTTCCAGCCATGTGCATACTTGGCAGATGGGACTAGTTTGGTGAGGCTGTGGTGTGCCAAAACTGGTCCTAGTTAGAGCAGACATATGGGGAGAGCCCGGTTATGAAACTCTTGATGATTTTACAGTTTGTATTCACCTTCTTTGAGGTAGGAGCGGGAAAGCTGGACTACAGCATTTTAATTCCTGGTTATATTCTTATGGATGTTGTGATTCACCACCTTTATGCCGTTGCATTTTCCAGCTGGCAGGTGGTGGCGGATGGGTGGTGGTTTGGTCCCGTGGTATGTGCAGGCTCTGTGCTGGGAATGCAGATTCCAGGTCAGGTTTTTCTTCTGACTTGCCTACCCTGGGCATACCAGGTAATCCCTTTATGAATCTTTTGCTTGTTCAAACAAGTTTGGGTGGAGGGGGCGGGAAGTGTGAAGAAAAAGAAGCGCTATTTTTTTGCTCTCATTGAGTTATGGGAATCACTCAGTACTCTGGATCTGCTAAAAGACTTTCTTTTAAAGCTTGCTCCACTTTTTGAATGAAAAAAAATAATTTCAAAGCTTTGCATTTTTAAAAGGCTAAAAGTTTCGTGGAGGACTTGGAAGATTTACCAAGGATTCTTCTGATTTGTTTTAAATAGTATCTTCGGGACTAGATCAACCTCTTTATGCTTCCAAAGCTATAGGGAGCTGTGAAGCTGTGGGAAGGCCCCTCAGAACTGCTGGATGTGCTTCTGTGTCTCCTTTGCCCTGCTTCTCTGGGCATTGATCACACCCTGGATAACCCAGCAGCCTCTGGATGTGTAGTAGCAAAAGCAGACACCAGAACAGCCCCCACGGCCCAGGTGATTGTGCTGGGGGTGTGCTGGTCTTGCAGCAGCAGGAGGCAGATGAGAAAGCAGAAGGTAGCTGGCTTTCTTTCTTGCTCCTCGGGTTCTTCCTGTCATCCTTGCAGTGATGATATCAGCTGCCATGTGGGGCCTGTGAGGGTGCAAGCTGAGTGTTTAGAGAAGATATTTGATTTGTTCAAAAAGCATCACTTGGAATAATTTTTTGACTGCTTGAATAAGTCAGTGGCAGCAGTACTCAGCCCTGCTGTGCTCGGGGGATGTGGGCACCGCTGACATGTCTGTCTCAATTCTCATAACTCATCATGTGGCCTTGAGCATGTTTCTCAGTCCCTTTTAGGAAAAGCAGGAATAGTTGTTTCTTGTTTCAGTAGAGCTGGGGGTCTTGTGAGATTCACTGGTACTGCTCATGAGTTAAACACAAATCCTAGTTCAGACACTTGGGATTCAACAGTAGAGTAATGGCTGAGTTTAGCTCAGGCGGGGTATATTCCAACAGGGAGCTGTTGCCTGAGCTGCTATCCTGCCCAAATGCCAGTGGCAGCAGGGGTTGGGCTGTCCTCTCATTTCTCAGGGAGAGCAGGAGCATCATATAGCAAGGGAGCAATGTGTTCTGCCTTGACATGCACTGAACAGGGTGGCTCCTGTGCAGAATGATGACAGGGAGATGCTATGCTTTTCCTAGGGCTCTTCTGACAGTAGAGAGCAACAGGCCTACATTTTAACATCCCAAATAAAATCAATTCATCTGTCTTTTGAACTGTTTTCATAATTTTAAAATGAAGATGCTACCCCCTTTTGTCTTCCTTTGTTCCTTTAATAGTTAATGACTATTAAAATTATTTTAATAAAGAACTCTGCTTAATAGGATCTTTTTGAAATTCATGAGTTGCCTTCCAAATAAGTGCCATGATCTAAAATGAGTTGTATGGGACAAATACGTAGTTAAGGTCTGAGGCAGTCCAGGCTGTTTCACTCAGCACTGTTCTGTGGGGTTTACAAAACCAAAGCAGCACAGCAAATCGTCAGGTTATTGCAAATGTATCTATTTATTAGTAGGAGACCCTGCATTCTTTTGTTTTGAGTCCTGCTGAAAGACCAGCCTCCAGTTCTTTCCATTTCTGCTGGAATGGTTGATAGCACATGCTGTATTTACAGAGCAGCAGTAAAACAGATGAAAAATCTGCCCATATTTTCACTTCATGGTGTGCCTACAGTGTCTGATACAGCAGGATCCTATTCATAGGTTCGAAGTTTAGACACTGCCAGAGTTAAATCAAATTGTCACAGCAGCAGTAGGTGTTATAGTGACCAAACATTACTCTAAACTTGTTCAGTTTCATGTGAACAAAATCAGACAAAACAACAGAGACACTGACAAAATACCATGTAAAGTAATCCACTTAATCTGTGTTCTCTGTGGATTGTTGGTATCCTACATTTTTGTGAGAGGCAGAAATGTATTTTTATGTAGCATGTAGGTTACATGGTTTTACTTTAAAAATCCAGCTTTGTTCTTGCCTCCATGCTATGATGCTGTCCAGCACGTTCAGGGGTTGCCTCAGTTTCTTTGGTCCAGTGTTTTCTGGGTTGGATACAGATTTACTTTGGCTGTCTGTTTCCTGCTGCCTCAGGGTTGGTTGTCTTATTACTCTGAATTAGAGTTTCTGCTTTGATCTGCTCATCCTGTTGGCTTCATTAAGAGGTGTATTGTACTGAGGGACTTTGACACTGCTAATGAAGTACCTTCCTGTCACATGGGTGAAATGTATTGAGGATGTGTCCCTGTGAGATTGTGCTAGTGCCATCTGATGTATCAACATCGGTATACGTATGTTGAGGTATAGTCTCGCTAAGTATTTTTATATTTAAGTTCAGAGACTGATTTATGCCCTTGAGCATATTTGTACAGCTAAATACCCTTCAGATTTGAAGTCCTTGATTCCTGTTGGCTTGGTGGAGCTATGCCATCAAACATCAACTCCTGTGCTGGCACCTGCTGTCTCTGGGTGTGCCCCACTAACCCCATGTAGCTCTGTTTGGTCTTCTGACAGATTTGAAAGCCAATGCCTCTAACAGGCCATGGCCTTTTTATCATTATCATAGGATTGATCTCCATATTTTCACTAGCAAAACTGGTTAGCTTTTTAACAACAAAGATAACATCCAAGATGTTAAAAGCAGCATTAATAAAATAGTGTGCTCTTTTCTGTTTTCAATTTGTATAGTTCCAACTTCTGCCATTATTTTGGTTATATCTTTTATCTACTGGATTGGAGAGCCTTAAATATGTGCTGCTTTCTTCTTGTGAAGGTCCCTGTGAACTGTAAACAAGTAACTTGTAGATCTTTATTTGAAGACCTAGATAGGATGTGCTTAAGCCTCTCCTTTCAAGGCCTCTGCTTCTGCTTTTGAAACAATTCTGTGCATCTATATTTAACTATCTTCAGGTTTTTAATTTTTAAAATTATTTGGATAATAATTATGGATGTAGCATTAGGATGAACGCAAAATGCTCGTATTTCTACTTTTTTATATTTTAATTTGTTTTAATAGCTTGATTTACTTGAAAATGGCTTTTTTCCCCAATTTCTTACCATGCTAACTATAATAGCTATTGTTTAGACCTTGTCATGGTGAAGTGATGTCTTTGAGTTCAGTAAGGTTACACTGAAGCCAGTGGAGATAGACTGATTGGTGACAGTATAAATCTGGTCACCATCTACAGTTCATTTGGCATTAATGGATATCCAACATTTGTAGCTGCCAGAACATGATGGAAAAAGTGATTCAAGAAAAAATACTCTTCCAGTGTTCTAAAAAGAGAAAATTGCTCGGAAGGTTCCTTTCTCGTCTTTATTATGTTCCATTCATGAGAATAATTGTGGGCGTAATTAAATGTAAATTTCAGATGCAGTCAGATATTTCTATATCTAAACACAGCAGCGATGCCTAAGGAGAAGGAATGATTTAGAAAAGGCAGCTGACACGAAGCCTGGCACAAAATCAGACCCATATGTTATTTTTCATAATTGTTTCCTTTAAGCTGTTTCCAAGACACACAGGGGTGCATAGCGCAGTGGGGCACAGTGTTTGTGCAGCCAAAGGGTCACAGTACAAGCCGGAGGCTGCATGTGTACAGCTTGTTTTATGTCACCCAGTGACTCTCCAGTCTTGTCTCTACATCTTTGAGGGTCTGTTCCCTGGTATTGGGGGAAGCTGCTGAAAAGTTGCTCAAACCTTTTGCATTTGTTCCAGATGAGCTGATAGGAGAACAGCAGGCTGCTGATGCATCAACTGCACATGCTGCAGAAGAGCTCTTAACAATATTGAGTGTTTCTCACCCCTCCAGTGATTTTGCCAAGGACAGTTCTGCTGAGTTTTTTTCATTGTCACAATTCCTTTTGTGAAGGATGGTCAGAGCCTGTTCAAGTCAGTGGAAAGATTTCCATTGAATCCAGATTGCTTGCTTGGCTCCGAGTTGGACAGGTTCACACTGGTAGTCTTTTTGGCATTAGTGTTGTAAGGAATGTTTGACTCTTCAGTGATTTGTAATGGAAAAGGTTACCTACTGTGAGCACAAGAGTTAGAAAACTAGGCAAGGCTTGGAAACACCTTAGTTCTTACTGTCTGTTAGTGGTTTATTTCAGTTTCACTGGCAAGTGTTTGGTTTTAGGAGCCGCCTGGGCTTGCCTGGGAGATCTGATCCCATCACCAAGGAATGGTTCCTCATTTGAAGCACCTCATCCCCATTCAACTAACAGTGGCTCACTTTGGTGGCTGAATCCTAAGCGCTGGAAAAGCAACATTCTGGCAGTATGGATGCAGTAGATTATGTGTAAGACAGCAGTAATGGCCCCGTTACCTGCCTTGGTTTTTTTTCCCACTAGTGTTGGAAAGTTCTGGAGTTTTACTTGGAGACTTCAAACTCATGCTTTATGTATTTGTAAGAAAGCATGTCCTCTGACTCCAGGCCCTACATCTATTTTTGTAGTAGCTTCTGTATCGTGCAATTAATTCCTAAGACACTGCACTAGCTTTGTGCATTTCTGCTGATAAAAGAGCCCTTCTTACACTTGTGTGGACTTGTGTGCTCATGTGCTTGCATAGCCAAGGATCCTGCTTTCCTTGTATGCCCTGACATTGATGGCTGGTGGGATAACATGAACAATTACATCACACAAAGGCTATGCTCTAATGTACTGACTTTAACAAAGATTGTGAATAATTTGTTCTCGCTGTAATGCTGCCAAAGTTTTCTTTATCAAAGCTACAAATACCTATGCTGGAAGAAAAACTTTCTCCTTTATGGCATGCCAGTTTCCATGTTCTACTCTATCCTGCGGCAAAGTCAGTCCATGCCTGCTACTGCAGAACTATAAAGTGGGTCTGCCATTGCGGAATTGTCATTAAAAATTCACAGTGCAGTTAATGTGTGTGTGTGTGTGTCTCTGTGAACCTAAATGAGGTGGATTATTCCGTGTAACTTCTCTTAGCTGTTCTGAATTTGTGTTTCTTGTATTTTTTCAAAATGTGCAATTGCTCTGTATTTACTTCATCTTCTTCTTCTCCCTCACAACAGTCAGAATGGGACCTGCACCATGTCCAGACGCCAGAACACCATCCAGGAGCTTTTGCAAAACTGTTCGGATTGCCTGACGCGAGCCGAGCTCATAGTGCAGCCTGTGAGTGCTTCTTGTTCTTCTTACCCAAAGTGATTATGAATATTACATACATATTCTGTGTTGTTATCTGAACTCACAGGCTCTGCTTCTTCATTTCCTTTCTCCCCGTTCAGCTGCTTGTGTGAGGCAACTGGGAGTGAAATGACATACCTCCCTCCTAGGTCTCCTTCTTCCCTCTGTACTCTGTTCAGTAAAACTGATTGAAATGTATCTGGTTAATAAAAGGGGTCTTCTTGATTTTTTTAAAAAACCCAAACCCACCCTCAAAAAGATTCTACTGCATCTTATTTTTCACTTTTAGATCAGGACCACTGTCAGTGTAAACACCTGTTACTAGTGTTAGGACTACTTATACTCTCTTAGTGGAAATACCTTCATTACCTTTATTTTATTTTTCCAGATGATTGCTAAAGAAGTAAATGGAACTAGACTAAAATCCTCCTGGCTGTTTCAGCTCAAATACATACAGATAATCTCTGCAGTATGCTACCCTGGTACAAACCCAGAGTGCCTGGGGGTGGGTTGCTCACTGATGCTAAATTCACTGCTGGCAAACATGGGGTGTGCTCTGTTCCTGCTGAAGTCAGAGGAGGTGCATCCTGCTGTTGAGGCCACTGAGATGTGAAACCCATTCACAGTTCTGGCAGTAGATGTGATTTAATGCACACTTTTGGACCCTCTGTGGACAGAAAATTCTTTCAGAAATGAACTCTGTGGTTAGGAGTTCATTTCCTTTTCAGAGATACAGGACGTGTGAGCATGTTTATATAAAAAGCAATGCCAGAGTAAACACTGCCTTTTGTTCAGGATTAATATTATTCCAGTGAAGTTGAAAGAAAGATATGTTTAGTTCTAGCTTGGTGCCACAACATGCATTGCTTACTTTGTTTATTTCTTTTCTTTCTGAGGGACAGAACAATGAGGTCCATAACATTTTACTTGCAAAATCAGGTCACGGCTGCCTTATGTTTTGTTCAGCATGACTGTGTCAGTGTGGGATGAGGTCAAAAAGCCATGTCTTCCTGGTTGAAACACCATGACCATGCTGGTCCAACTGCACTGAGAGGGTGCATGGAGTTGCCTAGACTTTGGGTGATGAGGTGCAAATGTGATGGGGCATGGAGCTGGACCCAGGCAGATGGTACCACTCATGTTTCTGCAGGAGGGGGAAGTCTTAGAACCTCAGGGAAACTTGTGGAAAATTGGGAGCAATATCCACCATCTCCTACTAGGACAGTGTTTCCTTGTCATCTTCTAAACACAAAAGCATAATGTCTTAAGAAATTAGCACACCGTGTGAAGCCTTGGCTCCACTGAAATAAACATCAAGATGTGCTGTTCTTTATGGAAAGTTTTGTTTGATATTACATTTTAATAATTTTTTCCATATTTTGTTTCAATAAGAACTTTCCAGTGACTGTGGATCCTTGCTAGTTGGCCTTCTGCTGGTTAAAGCTGGCAGAGATTTGGCAGTTGAAACTTACCAGGCTTCCTAAGAAAAAAATACAGTCCTCACAGCATCTCTTTTAAGAAAACCAAAATGAAGCTTAGATAATTAATATTTAATTTAATCTCCCATCTTTTTTTTTTCTTTAGGAATTGAAATATGGGGATGGTGTCCCACTTAGAGGTAACAGGGACCTGGAAGACTGTTTTGCACAGGCAAATGACCAAATGGATATCCTGGATGGGCTGATCAGAGAGATGAGGCAGATGGGCCAGCCCTGTGACATGTATCAGAAAAGGTATTGTCAGGGAAGGGTTGGAGGTGGGAATGTGACTGATAAAAGTTTGTGGTACTTCAAGTATCTCTGTTGTTGCAGGATGTGATAGAAATCAGTAAGGTGGAACTAAATCTGTTTGGTCATGCTAACATGGAGAAGGGCCTTGCAGTAATATATTTCTGATAGAAATTTATGCCTTAGTTATCTCCATGAAATCTTAATCAGTATATTTTTTCCGTAGTCTTTGCTTTCAGCACTTTGTTTTGAATAGCTGGTGGTCCATTAGGAGAGATAAATTGCATTGTTTGCATGTTTTCTGGGTGCTTTGCTCACAGGCACTAAGTGGTTCTTTGCCTTTCAGGCTGCTTCAGCTCCAGGAGCAAATGCGTGCCCTGTACAAAGCCATCAGTGTTCCCCGTGCCAGGAGGGCCAGCTCCAAAGGTGGTGGCTGCTTCTCCTCTCAGAGTGGCTCAGGCTGGGATGAGTACACGAAACGTGTCACAAGTGAATGTTTAAGCTGGATGAGGCAGCAGAAGGTAAACCTGTGCAAAACCCAGGGAAAATGATAAAACCTGGTGTAGTAATGTTTTGGGTGCCAGTAGAAAAGTAAAAGTACACATGAATTTTCACATGTTATTCCAAGTTCCTTTTTTTTACCCTGTAGTACTGTAGATATAGTGAATTCCCACTGAAATCCAAACATGGATCGTGGTCTTCTTTTGCAGAGGAAAAGGTGTGGAAGTTAGATTTGAAAGCTAAATGAAACACAGGTGTTAACATAACAAAAGGCATTGGCATATTTGCATTAGAGATTATTGTGCTCAGTATTTCCCTCCTTCCTTCCTTGCACAGATTTCCTTTGATTCATACTTACTTTAACCCTTTACACGGATAGGACCATCTTCACAGATTTAACCATTGTCCAGTGTTTTACAGTTGTTCTCCCCTTTTACTCTTTCTTTATCACAGAGAGGTAGAGCTGATTGCCATGGGACTAGGCTTTCAGAAGTCAGTGCTTAAATGCACACAGAAGTGCTGAAGCTACTGTTTGTTGCATTCTGAGAACAAATTTGCCAATTCACAGCTGTTGCTAATGTAACATGGAGTGGAAAACACACACAGAGCCCATACTCTGTGCTGTTGAGGTGAAAGTTGTGTGTTGAAGTGTGAGTTTGTGGTGGGACAGCCCTTTCTGAGGGACAGGTAGGGAGGATGGAACAAGGTGGCTGAAGTCACACTTTGCAGGCTCCTTTTAAATTGAAATTGCATTATTTTTATCTCTCTTTATTAGTTTGTTTCTTTGTGATTCCATCCTTATTATCTGGGTATAGCATTTGCCAGGTGGGTCTTACACAAACCAGATGAGGAGGGTAGAGCTCTGTAGAGCTGCAGTATTTTTAAGTGAGTGCTAGTTATAGTCTAGTCTTTTGGTGTGGCATGTTTCAGAGGAGGAAGGGGAAGTGGAGGTGCACTCCTTGTGTTGTAATGTGTGTAAGCATTGTGCCTGGACAGCAACAGCAGAGGTTATTGCTCTACACATGCTGTGGGAGAGAAGGCTAATTGTCAGATCTACCGTGGCTTGAGGAATGATGTTGGACAGACTCTGGGCATGCTTCCAGTGATGAAAGATGGTGAACATGCTGCACCTCCCAAAGACACCACGTGATGCCCTGCTCAGACACCCCTCGCTAAACACAGGGAGCATAAGCAAGTGCTTTATAGCTGTGTTCCCACACTAAACCTCCTGTGAAAGTAGAAGGCACTCTCTCTCTCTCTCTCTTCACCTTCATCCCTACAGCAAAGCTGAGGTGGGGCCAGTAAGCACTTACCTCAGTGGGAAAATTTATTTTGAACTTGCCACCATGCTGCTTCTTTCCGTCGTGACTTGCTGTGTCCCATTACTTGCTCACATTGAGACTAGGATAGTGTTTCCCCTAGTAATGCGGAAATGGGAAAAAGTTCTGAGCACCTGCAGTTTTTTGCTGTTTTTCTGGTTTTTTTCTGGATGGTTTGCTGATAGGAGAATCAGGTGGTAGGGAGGGTTGGTCAAATTTCCAGTGCAGAACTAGGGAAAGTGCAGTGAAATCCAGACAGCCTTTGTTCACATATGGCAGCCAGCCACGACTGCCACTGTTGCTACAGTCTCTTTAGACTTTAAATATAACAACAAGGGTCAAAGTCCTGTAACTTTTAAATGGCTGAATGAAAAATGGTTTCATTTGTTGGATCATTTTCAACACTGCCTTTGAACCCCTACGCTTGAGTTCTGGCTTTATTGTCATCTGTTGACTCATAGAGATTAGACTCCAGGCTGGTAATTACTGAATTCAGTCCCAACCCAAGATTAAGAGACCTATTTTTTTACTGGGCATGTGCACAGACAGGCATTCAGACAGAGCCCTAGTGTATCTTTGCAGCATAAAAGAGGATTTGGAGTTTGTGGAGCTGAATTTAGAGTTAGGTGGCTTTTAATATTTGAAAAAAATGAAACAAGAAGCTGCAGTCAGTTTTTGGGTTAGTAGTTAGCAGGTGTACTGTTCTCAAGGCTGTTTCTAGAGATTTTCACTTGGTATCCTACAATAAATGTTGCCAAAATGCAAGACAAACAACATATTTTCTAATCATTTCAGTTTATCTTCTGTAAGGTATTTTTTCATTTAGTGTGGCTCCATTTAACGGAGGTTTTTGAAGTTTACATGACCAAATTAAAATGGAAATCTGATGTACTGGGCTATAGAACTTAACTGGGCATTGTCACATGAATTGCATGAATAGCATTGTTTGATAAAGTCATTTGTTTTCAGAGTGATAAGAATGTAATTTTACTGTAGAACATAAAATAACAGTTTGGTCCAAAGAAAACCAGATGAAAATACACTAGTGAGTGTGCTTCATCTAGTCTAACTATAAAATGAAATATTTTTCCTATTTTGTTTCTTCTGCTTTGGGAGCCTGTCACACAGTTTAATTGATGGCAATTTAGAGAAATTGTAACCCCCTATTCTGAACTTCTGTTTATTTCAGTTTTACTCTCTACCACATAGTCTGTTTCCTTCAGTTGAATTCCTTTATGCTCCACTTTAGGCAATAATGTTGGAAATGAAAGTACCAATCTTGTTTCTTGCTCCTAGGTTGAAATGGAGCAAGTGAAGTGGGGGTTTGATGCAGCATCCATTGAGCAACAAATTGGCGAGCACAGGAGAACTCACAATGCAATCGGAGACTATCGTTGGCACCTGGACAAAGTCAAAACAGATCTGGTAATTACTGTCCTCCCTTACACATTGCTTGGTCTGGATTTATAGCATTGTCTTACCGGTGTTCCACTACAAAAAAGAAATACTGGAAAGTTCATCCTCTCTTCAGAAAGTACTGGTGTCATGATAGCAACCACTTTCAACCCTAATTCCGTGATAATTTTGTGTTTCACTTCTTTCCTCAGAATTTTAAAATGAAAATTTAGTAGCTATTTGACATTTTGTTGTTGTGCACCAAGGCTGGCAAATGAATATTGCCATATTTTTTGTGAGAAGAATGACTAAGAATGATTATTCTCACATGCTGTCTGAATATATTAAACAAGAAAGTGAAAGAATAAGATGCAGCCTTGAGTCATCAGGTTTTTTTCTGTGAAAAATGCCCAAATTCTGGGCTAAGATTAAAGCTTTTCTTAGGTGTTGATACTATTTTTGGTTTGGTTTTTTTTCCACTGAGACTTCTGTTGCCCTCTGAGTTTTGTGAGTGGATTGGAATAAAGAAGTGACTGAAAATGCAATTGTTAACTTCCTCCCCTATCAGCCCAACATTTAGGTATAGGAGAGACAAGGCTTATTTAATTTCCATTCATCTTTTATCTTAATTGGGAGGAGAGTTCAATCTAAAGAAAAGATAGTCTGTTCTGGAGCCCTGATCTCTCAACCGAGCTGAAGAGTGAAAAGGATTTTACTCCCTTTTCCCTTCTTCAAATAGGAAAGGTGATATTCTGCCCTGTGGAATACCAGTTCCAAGGCTGGGCAGGTTCCCAGCCATAGAAACAGGGATAAAGACTGGAGCTGTCTGCTCACATCATAATTTATACTAGTTCATAATCTCCAAAGCTGGCTCTAGGACTAGCTGGTCTAGGAGTTTGGTGCAGAAAGAAATCCAGTTTCGAGTGTTGTTTTGGTATTGCAGATTATGTGCAGACTTGGTTATATGCTAAGCATCCCTGAGAATAATAAGTTTGTCCAAGCCTTGTTTTTATTCTTCCTGAGTCATCCAGTGGAGCAAATCTGCTGCTGACAGATGTCTCTTGCAGACATTTGCAGGTTACCACTTGCAATTATGATATTGATACTGTAAAGCAAATACCAGCAAATAGGCAACTTGTAAAAGGCTCACTAAGTGTTTGCTGTCTTCTCTGTTCCAGCGGGAGAAGGCTGCGGTTCATCAGCTGGAGGAAGAATATGAAGGCCTGCTGGTAAGCATGGGATGTGATAATTTCTGATACCCTGTTTGCTTTATTAGCACCTACGTGATTGTCAAGGGACCCTTCAGGTTTTGGCACAGTGACAGATCCATATTTAAATAATTTTATTCAGCAGTGCTTTGTAGTTTCTGAAAATTTTGTTTTGAATCACAGACTTGAGATTAATTCATTGCCTGCTGTATAACTGACTTACTCTCACAAGGAAGTTTCTAGTTTGCACCTGGTGCAGGGAGTTGGTCACTACGCTGGCAAAGAGTAGAACTGTACCTCCTTAATGGGAGTAAATATAGTGATGAAATTAGGCTTAAAAAGTTACTCAAAGGTAGGACTAGAACCAAATTCTGTGTAGGGCTGTGCATCTTCCCTGCTGTGGATCTTCATGTAAAACACAGTGAGAATCTTGTGCAAATGGTTTATTTAACCCTTGGGATCAGAATTTGATTCCTGGCAGTCTGATTTCAAGCAACAGGATGTGTATTATGATGTGAAGACAAAGAATGTTTTCATGAAGTGTCAACTGTGCAAAAGATGCTGCTGTAACATCAAGGATGGACTATGAGCAGCAATTGCAAGTAAAAGTGATGTTAAATATTCAGACATTTCTTGCACTTCCCTCCATACCTTTTTGCTTGCCTGCCTACATGTCTGCTACATGTGTGTTTGAAATAACTTTGAGAAGTTGCTTACATTAGGTTCCCATTGTTCTGTAAATACTGACATGTTGTCCACTGTCCATTGCCAACAGGTTTCATGGTTCAATAAACCCAGGGACATCTGCTGTCCATTGCCAACAGATTTTACAGATGTGTGGGTTTTCCTGTTATTTTACTTAAAAAAAAAAAAAGCCATGCTGTGCTGTGCTCTTGGCTTTCCTTTCTCCACCCAACTCAGGCATTTATGTGTTTATGGCTTCTCATTTCTGTACTTCCTTGCAGAAATATTCCTTTGAGAGAATGGATCAGCTTCGCCAATTCCAGAACCTCATCCAGGCCACCAGCAGAGAGATCATGTGGATCAATGACTGTGAGGAAGAGGAGCTCCTCTACGACTGGAGTGACAGGAACACTGATATTGCTAGGAAGCAGGAATCTTTCTCTGTAAGACAGCTCAGCCTCCCCATGCTTTCCATGGGCCCTCTTGGAACAGTTAGGGAGGAACAGCCTCTCTTGGAGACACTCATCACAGGATGTTTCTTCACTCTTTTGAAGTTCCTGGGGTTTTTTATCAACAGTTTTCATTTAAGTGCTGTGTAATAACCTTTTGAGGCAAGGCAGGACATTTTTTGGAAGATTTTGCTCCCATTCAATGAATTGTCATGGTTTATTTTGACTTTGGAATGTGGCCTTCTTGGTACAGTCCACTACGGACCAATGATCACATGCAGCTTGTGCTGGCACACCAAACTAAGGGACTTGAATCAAGCAGTTTTATTTCTCCCTCTTAGGACTATGCAGGGGTCAGAGGTCCCTGTATTTGGCCCTGATTATCTGTCACTGGGAAGCAGAGCTATGCTCTCTTCCTCTGGTGGCTCTGCCAGCAGCACGTAGAGTGCACGGTCAGACGTAGTTTGCCCTGCTCCTTGTCGTATGTAGGTGCGTAGGGAAATTGAGCATGTGTGTTTGTTTAACCAGCATTGGTGCTGATCACCAAATTGAAAAAGGAATGAAAGTTCACACTGTTAGGGAGGTGGGTTTTTTTTTTAGTTCAGTTGTTCTGGATGTTGCAAGATGCAGTCATTTTTGCTTCCATCATTCCTAAGAAAGGCAGAACTTTGTGTGCTTTGCTCTGTGAAGCTGCAAGCCTAGACTAGAATCAAGAAGATTGCACCTTCTTTGATTCTACTGTCTTCATAATTAACTTCAGTACACCTGATGGAAACACTTTATAGTGTTAGAGGGGATAATTTTAAATTATTACAGCTATCTGGGAAACTTTAAGCAAATCATCCTGTGCGGTGTACCTTTGGAGCTTGTTTAATGCTGTGTTTTGGTTGTTTAGAAACGTATGAGTGAACTGGAGCTTAAAGAAAAAGAACTCAACAAGCTAAAGCAAGAAAGTGACCAGCTGGTGCTCAATCAGCACCCTGCTTCAGACAAAATTGAGGTGAGTTAGACTTAATCTGATTTCACTTTCTCCTTTAGTTGTGACATGGGAAAGATTCTCAGTGAAAGTCCACATAAAAAATGCTGTGTTTTAACCCAGGAAGGGTTTGCCTGCCCAAAATTGTGTCCATTTCACGCAGCTGTATGAGCTGCTCTGATAATTTTGACTACCTTCCTCTACAAACCTGGCCATTAACAACTGCGTGATGATAGATGCATGTAAAAATTAATTCTAAGCTTAGGGAGTTATCTGAGTGTGTTGAAATTGCTGTATCTCATTTGAGCTGACTACAGTGCAGTGGAATTTATGGTAGGAAGGCATGTCATTGCTGTTCTGCTGTCTTAGAAGGCATGTTTTGATAAAAGCCACACCCTTTGCTGAGGGTTTCTGTTTAATCCAGGTGCAAATACTTTCTGCAGCTGAAGTTTATAGTGCCTTTCTATAGCTTAGCCAAGACAGTTTTGCTTTCACAGCTTGATGTACACTTACTTTTTAATTAAAAAGGCTGCAACAATTTGGAAGACTTCATTTTATTAGGAAATGCTGTAGTTGTTGCAGTTTCAAGAGTGCATAAAAACCCTGCAACTGAAGAAACTAAAAGGAAAAAAAAATTAATCCTTTCTGCTTTTCAGTGTGTTTACTTTGTTAACTGTTACATTGTGTAAAATCCAATTTCTCCTGTAGTCAGTTTCTCTCTTAAAGGAAAGATCCTTGTAACATCAAGGATCAGCAGTGAAGTGAAAGCTGCATGTAGTTTTTTAAAGAATATACATTATGGCTGCTTGAGTATTTTGAATTTAAAAACAACCAGCATAAAGTATCATGTTTGGAGGTGTTCCTTGAAAGAAAGAGAACATGGCAATTTGCAGCTGAAATACTTTATTTGCCCTACTTCATGCATTTCACCCCTTTTTGTTAACATACCTGGGGCTTTATGCTGATCAAACAAATTCAGGTCATGAACAGATTTATCTTTGTGTCTCACAAGCAGGTATTTAACTCATTTCAGTTAGGTGGATGCTTAGAAGTTGCAAAACCATTTGCATGAGTTACATTGTTCTGGTGTGCATGAATTTGTTTTAGCAGATTTTTCATTTGCATTTATGTGGAGCGTAGATAATTTTGGTTGAGTCTAGGTGTGGGAGAGACATCAGTGTGGTGGCCTGAGTTGTGCATATTACTGTTTTTGTTAGGCCTACATGGATACATTGCAAACTCAGTGGAGCTGGATTCTTCAGATCACCAAATGTATTGATGTTCATCTGAAGGAGAATGCGGCTTACTTTCAGGTGAGTAGTGATGTGGAGAATTCACATTACTTTTCTTAAAAGTATGGCTCCCATCACAGATGTATTTATTGTGCATAGCACACTTGTTGCCGTGTTATAAATGCTACCATTGAGCCAGAGATAAACTGGGATTTCTCATTAAAGGAGTCCATACTTTTTTAGCAGACATTTTTAAGAGCTACACACAGCCAAATTCACAACTTTTCTCCCACAGTTCTTTGAAGAGGCCCAAGCCACAGAGTGCTACCTGAAAAACTTACAAGACTCTATCAGAAAGAAGTTCATCTGTGATAAGAGCATGTCACTGCAGACTTTGCTGGAGCAGATCAAAGAGCTGGAGGTACTGTCACACTCTCCTGACAGATTATGTTCTGTTTTTTTCTGGGAAATCAGCTGCCCTCTTTAGATACCAAATGTAAACCCAAGTGCACTGCAATGTTTAAATACAGTACTGTATGAACTTGAGACCATTATATTTTTAAGTCTGTAACAAGTCCAACAAATTGCCAAGTTTGCCAACATGCTAACAATTGAAAAAAAAAGGAATACTTTTATTCTTAGGTGGTATAATAGATTTTGCCTCAAAGGATAAATGCATTTGATAAATGATTCATCATGTCACTCTTATCACCATAGTCTCTTTGAAAGGACATAAGTCAGCTTTTTTAGCTGTTTGCTTATCATGAATTCAGTACTACTGTACCAAATTGGAGAAAAAATGGTCAGTGGTGTAAAAGGCCAATTGATGAAGTGAGATTTGAAAGTGTAGTTGCTCCCTTTTTTTTTGGTTAGCATTCATTTTGTTAGATTCTTTCAGTTTATGCATGTGTTTCTTAAACACCACTTTAACCACACTGAAGATCTGTATTAAAAACCTGCTATGCAAATTTTGCAAACCTTGCATCTTGCCAGAGCTGCAAAGGTACTTAGTTGGATGTTTCTCTGCTCTTTTTAAAACTGCAGTGTTACATTGTAGGCCAAACAGTTATCCCACTGGAGCTAAAGTAAGTTTTGTTGACTATAAGCTCCACATGTATCCCTCTCTAAATAAAACAGTGGGAACTAGATGCCTTTTCTTTTTAAAATAAAATGTTAACATCCAGTTAATCTTTGCAGAATGAACGAGAGAGAATTCTTGAATACAAGAGGCAAGTGCAGAGTTTGGTGAACAAATCCAAGAAGATTGTGCAGCTGAAGCCGCGTAACCCAGATTATCGAAGTAACAAGCCCATTATCCTCAAGGCTCTGTGTGACTACAAACAGGATCTGGTATTGTATCCCTTTTTGGCTGAGAATTAGCATCATGTAAACTAGAACATGGCAAATTACTTAGTAAGCAAACCATTGAGCTGACAGGTGTAACCCCTTTATCTGCTTTTGGTCAGCTTGAATTTCTTTAACAGAAGAAATTCTGCTTTTCTTGCCATTATGAATAAACAAACTAGGTTCTGATTGGTTAATAGATGTAGCCAAATTATTATTATTAATCTATTAAATAGCATTAATACTCATATTTCAAATTAGCATATACAAGTCTTGTTGATAATAGGAATAAAATTGTTATACAGATGCTTCCCAGCATCCACACCTCTTTTTTTGGTGATTGCTCATCTTTCCAGTGTCTCTCTGGATCCTTAGGTGAACAATTCATCTAACGAAAAGTGAGGAATATGCAGTTAGCCACTGGTATTCCCACTTTTTTTTCTGGATGGGATATGAAATGAATGTTGATGTTTTTCTTCCTCCTCAGTACTAGGGTTGCTTGGGTTTATTTCTGTATTTTTAACTTAACAGTAAGTTTAGATGTGCTTTCTGCTTATGTACTTTTTCCTGCACCATGGCCACACCCGTGGCTGCCTGGTGTCAGGATTTCTGGCAGTTGAGCTGATGAGTCTGGCTCTGCCACACTCACTCCGAGTCCCTTTGCAAATAATGGATGCAGCACTGAACTCCAGCTCACTGGCTTAAAGCCATGCGTGGGTGCATAGCTTACCAGCCCATGTGTCCACAGTCTTTGGTGTTTGTCAGGGTAAGCCCCAGGTCTGATCATCTACCAGACTCGCAACTGTTCTGAGAATTCTGTGGCTCACACTTGGGCTTTTTTGGGTTTTCTTCACATGGAAACCAGATTCGGGGAGAAGGGGTTGATCTGTACTGATCTTTTGCCCCAGTATGAAGCTGAGATGCACACCCAGACCTGGCAGCTGGGAAGCACTCCTGTTTCTGTGATCTAGAAGTATCTTCCTCGTCTGTCTCTCCTGGAAGCCCTGCCTTACTTAACTAAAGAAAAACATTGTTGTGCGTCCCCTACAGAAAACGGTGCGCAAAGGAGATGAATGTATCCTGAAGGACAACAATGAGCGCAGCAAGTGGCTGGTGACCGGCCCTGGAGGAGTGGATATGCTGGTGCCATCTGTCAGTCTTATCATCCCACCCCCCAATCCATTAGCAGTGGATCTTGCTACCAAGTGAGTTGCTGCCTGGGTTTGGACACTTGCCACGGGGATTAGAGTTCACCCACGATAGCAACCAGTCACAAAATACGTTCTGTGCTTCGATCAGAGTGCACTCTGCCTACCTGTAAGGGTGGGGGATTAAGGACTAGACCCTTGACTTGAGGAAACATGCTTCAGTAAAACTTGCTGGGATCTAGGTTGTGGTCTAAAAAGATTTAAATGTTAATGTCTGTGAGGTTTTTCTCATCTGTAATAGTGAAAGTCATGTATAAATTAATTTCCAAGATTTTTTCAAGTAGAGAACGAGTCTTAGCACACTCCACATCTGGTGAGTGTTTCTTGGGATGTTTTGTGGCTGTGCTACAAGTATAGATGCATTTTGATCATGCTTTTTTTTTTCTCATGCCAGAATTGAGCAATACTATGAAGCTATTTTAGCTTTGTGGAACCAGCTGTATATCAACATGAAGAGCCTGGTGTCCTGGCATTATTGCATGATTGACATTGAGAAAATCAGAGCCATGACTATTGCCAAGGTAAGACACCAGCTGGCCTTGCCTGCAGACCAGAAACATCCATGACTTGATGTCTGCTGTCCCAAGCAGACCCTTCAGTATCCTCTGCAGATGTATGTTCAACAAAACCATGGGCCTTCCTTTTGCTGGGTTGCACAAACACTCACACATATGGAAGTTGTAATTTTGTTAAAGGAGAAACAAAATGCTTTCCTACTCAAACACAATACAGATAAGCAGGAAGATTAGCTAAAGGAATTTATTACATACTTGCTGTACCTGTTCCCACTGTACAAGGACACGGATAAACAGAGTAAGAGGTAGAATTTCAAACTGCTCTTAAGTTACGAAATGATGGTAACAAGGATAGATTAACTCTGATGGTACTCTTAGCACCATACTTTCAGAGGCAGCCTAGTTAGGATTTATTCTAAAGCATGATTACTTTGGGTTTTTTATAGGTTTATTAGTTTGTTCCTTGATGATTAACTAGTCATAAAACTTCCCCAATAGATTTTTTTTCCTCTTTTATTTTAAAATTCCTTTCTTCCTTATTTCAGCTGAAAACAATGCGTAAGGAAGATTACCAAAAAATAATAACTGACCTGGAGATCCATTATCAAGAATTCCTCAGGAACAGCCAAGGCTCAGAGATGTTTGGTGATGAAGACAAACGAAAGATCCAGACTCAGTTCACTGATGCTCAGAAGCACTACCAAACCTTGATCATACAGCTGCCTAATCAACCACGACCGCCACAAACAGGTCTGTTGTCTTTCTGGCTCTTGCAGAGTTTGGACTGCTGAGGTTTCTTTGTTCCAGAGGTGGTGGGTGGTGCATTCTTTTTATGTGAAAATGTTCTCTTCAACGTATGAATGGGAACATGTTCAAGAACTGTTTTGCTGTCTCCCAACATAACAAAACTGGCCATGCACAGGGGAAGATTTTGTTCTTCCTTCCTTCGATGGGAATCTGGGAATAGTCCTCCAAAATTCATGGAACATGCTGGGAGAATTTAGTCCATCCGATACATTTTATTAGGAAGCAAAATCTCACTGCTGCATTTCAGGAAGCAAGTTTACTTTTTGGGAAGGAGAAATTTCATTCCCTGAAACAGCTGCCTAAGGGCCCAGATCGTCTACCTGTGCTCAGTTCTACCGATCAGCTCGGTGCTTGGATGGCTTGGGCACTGCCTTGGCTTCCTGCATGTGGGTGCTCAGTTCTCTGGCAGTTGATGCGTACCCAATTCATTTTACAGTGGTCCCAACTGAGACCTGTCCCGTGGGTTCCTCAAACACCATTATCGTTAATGAGAGAAACCGAGAGCTTGAGAAGCAGGAGGCCTGGCTGCTGCTGGAGCTTCAGAAACTTCGGCGTCAGATTGAGGCTTCTGAGGTTCAGATGGTTCAAAGAGCTCCTCTTGGAGTGGATCAAGGGGCTATGCATGACTTTTCAGCCAGAATAAAGGACTTAGAGGTAACTGTGGATGTTTTTCTTTGAGCATCTCTGTGCTGCAGAGCATGCTGCAGTTCTGTTTATGATCAGCTGGGAAAGACACACATCCTGTGCAGAAAATTCTCAATTGGAAGCTAATCATGATGATTTGGATTAGAATTTAGCTTCTAATTAGAAAAAGTTGATTCTTGAATTTTAGAAGTCAAATTCTGCCAGGCAAGGAATACAGAAAGACTGATGTCAGGTGGCTGTGAGTTCATGTTAAGCCTCATCCAGAGCTGAGGGCCTTTAAAATCCTTTTCCAAGGACTTCACTTAAGTACCTACCTGTAAAGTGCTGTCTGTGGGATACAGACTGGATACACGAGACTTACTATCCCTTTGCTAGTTCTTTAGATTTGTAGGAGATGATGGAGAGAAGATTGGTACAAAAGATTATAGGTTCAGCATATGAGAAATTCCTGTGGGGCAATGAGGTTGCAAAGGTCTCAAGAGCAGAAGGACCTTGGCTTGTCAGAGCTGAGTTTTGGAGTGGAGATGCTCAAAAAGCCATATTTTGGACAAAAAAGAAACTGCTCAATATTGCTTGCCTTGAAAAAAGCAAGCTCAGCCACTGCTTCAGTCATCAGTCAAGCTGGTTATGTAACAGCAGACTGCTTAGAAAAGGAGACCAGTTCCATATGTGCTGTAGAACGATCATTCAGCCAACCAAAAATGTGTAAACTGGGCATTCTGTTTTTCCTTAGGGGGTGCAGAATGACTCTCAAATAATGGCTGAAACCCTCAATAAGCATAAGGACTTGCTGCCTAACTTCAGAGGCTGTGAGAAGTATGTGTACTTGCAATCGGAGATAAACGCCCTCTTTCAAAAACTGGAGAATATCAATGGTGTTTCTGCTGGCTACTTAGACAGGTAAGTAAATTGAGGCTATAGCAATAAATATTCACTTTCTCCCCTATCCTTCCTTAGTCCAGAAAACTGCTTTTTGTACCAGTAGTGTAAAATTACACCTTCTTCTCTGCAAATTGTGTACATGTTGATAGAAACAGACATATTAATTTCTTCTCTTTTCTGGAAGACTTTAAAAAAAGAAAGTGAGAAGAATGGGTATCACAGAAATTTCTTGTGTTACCTATTCTCTTTAGCCAATCATCTGCAATTAATTAAAAATATCACCGTTCCTGCCTTAGTCCATAATGGATTTGTCTTGTATCATTTAATTTAGCTTGAATGCACTGAGGTGTCTGCTCCAGGTTATTCTGCAAACAGAAGATGTGATCAGAGTTTTTGAAGTCAGACTGTCTGAAGAGGAGACTGTTCCTTTGGATCTTGATAAAGTGGAGGCTTATCGGGCTTGTCTGAAGGTAAGGGGCCAAAACCCAAGGACACAGCAAAGCAAAATTTGTAGCTGCCAGCACAGATCTGTTGAGCTGGGGGAAACCCTTCCAAAACCACAGGATATGGAAATGCTGATCCTGTTGTATTTTATGTGTAGACATACAGTGTTTTGTAAATCAGGCACAGTTTTGCTGGCTGATCAAGGGAGGGGATTGTCCTGCTCTGCTCTGCACTGGTGCAGCCTCCCCTTGAGTCCTGTGTGCAGTTTTGGGTGCCTCAAGATAAGAAATATATGAAGTTATTAGAGAGCATCCAAAGGAGGGCCACAGGAATGGTGAAGGGCTTTGAGGAAGCCATATGAGGAGTGGCTGCAGTCGCTTGGTCTGTTCAGCCTGGAAATAGAAGACTGAGGGGAGACCTCATGGCTGTCTACAGCTTCTTCACAAGGGGAAGAGGAGGGGCAGACACTGATCTCTTCTCTGTGATGACCAGTGACAGGACCCAAGGGAACAGGAAGGAGCTGTGTCAGGGGAGGCTTAGGTTGGATATTAGAATAAGGTTCTTCATCCAGAAGTGGGCTGAGCACTGGAACAGGCTCCCCAGGGAAGTGGTCACAGCACCAAGCTTGACAGAGCTCAAGAAGCATTTGGCCAACGCTCTCAGGCATGTGGTGTGACTCTTGGGGTGCCCTGTGCAAGGCCAGGAGTTGTATTCAATGATTCTTGTGGATCATTTCCAACTCAGGATATTCTGTGATTCTATGAAATTACTGAAAAGAATATACCACACCCTGGTTGTTGTTTTATCACTTGTGAATGTAGATTTGAAGGCAGTACCTCCTTTCTTGCATACAGGCTTGTTAATTGCCCTTGTTGTCCTCTAGGTGTAACAAGTAAATTTGACTATTACTGTGTGTCCTGGTTTTGCTAGAATCTATGTCAAATCTTAGAGTGAAAAGTATCCAGCCTATTCAAGGGGAAAAGGGAAATAATTGCTTTGCTGAGCACAAAGTTGTCTTGCAGATCCAGTCGTTTATCTGCCTTTATCTGCTGGTCCTTTTGTGCACTGAATGCATTTGGGAGAACAAGAACTCTTTCATTATTTTCTGTTCTTACATTTAGTAGGGGAAAAGTGTGTAGGTGGTATAAATGGAGCACAGCCTGCTTACCTTTTTATCATGTTAAATGAGAGCTGCAGTTCAGTTGCTGGGAGTTGTTCTTAGCTGGTGTAAATGTGAGCTACACCAAAAAAAAAAAAAAAAAAAAAAAAAGCTTGATCATATCACTGAAGGCTGTAGCCATCCCTGTGTCTGGGGGATGCAAGGCAGACCACCGCCTGTGCTGTATATTCCGTTTGGTGACGCACAGTATGCGAGTAGATGTACCTAAACAAATGTGTCTGTGTACAGAAACATCTCCCTGGAAGATGTCTATAAACATGCAAATAGGAAAAAAAAATCTGTGCAGGCTTTTAGATGTTTAAAAACTGGATATGCCAGTCCTGAGACTTGATTCCACAGCTGTTTCAAGTGCAGAAATCTTTTATACTTCAGTGAAATTTTCTAGTCAGTTGTTTCTAGGAACAAGCAAGACTCTTGTTCTGCTCTAGTAACTGCTCTGCAGAGTTCAGAGAAACTGAAATGTTGGCTTCAGAATATGACAGCATAGACCTTAGGTTTAGAAAATTATTTAGTCTAACTTTAAACACATTTTTAAGCCAAATTGTTTACCAAAATAGGTGTTTCACTTTAAACAGGTTAAGTTCAGCTCACATCACTATACGTACCTTACTAAGTTAGAAACAACATCAATAGATCACAACATATTGTGCATGCTGTTGAATTGGTTAAATATCAATATCTTCTCAAGAAAAAATTAAATGACATTTTGGTTTTTTCTCCAGAAAATGAAAGCAGACCTAAATATGAAGAAGTCACTACTGAATACCTTGGAAAATGAGCTGCAGAGAACACTTCAGATTCACTCACAGTCTTGCCAGTCATACACCCTGTATGACATGGACATTGGAAAGTACTGTGACAAAGTTACCCAGCTAATAGACCGCTGGCAGAGGGCTGATAAGCAGATAGATAACAGGTTTGTTCATATTTTTGTAGGGTTTTCCTTATTGCTGTTGCTACCAAGAACACCTTAGCAGTGAGTCTAAAAGAACTGATGTGCACTAATCTTTGCTTCCAAAGGACAAATGGTGACTTCAGGGCAATAAGACTTGAGCAATTGTGAATAGGTTGAACATACTTCAAAAGGAATTGTGTAAGACCAAGCAGAAAAATATAGTTAACCATGCAAATGTCTAACCTATGTGCTAAAGAGTTGTTCTGATTTTCTTTTTTTTTTAAATTCTTACTAATGTTCTTGCATTAAATACTTCCAGTCACCATATTCCCCCCTCCAAAAAGCAACCATGCTTATTCCTGAACACCCTATACTTGAGGGTTAAAAAAGTAACACTAAGAATTAAGTAACAAAATCGAACCTTGAATCTGAATCTTGAACTAAAGGCGTATTCTGACTGGGTGGGAGGAGGGGGGGAGGGGTATGGCTTGTTTTGGTTTGCTTTATTTTGTTTTTATCTGTCCCAACTGGTTTAATGTAGTCCCAACTGGTTTCACTGGTTGTTCAGTGAAAATTGAGAACAAGAGTACTGAAGTCAGTGAACTTGATTTTTATTACTGCAGTTTTATCCATCTCTCATTTTGATAGGAAGGCCCAGCCTCTGTGTATTACAGAGTTACTCAAAAGTGAGGTATTAAAAACCCATATTGGGCGACTGAGAACCAATACAATTCTCATTTATTTAAAATTTTTGTGCAGAATCTCCTTTTCAGAGCTTCCCATAGTTTTACATTAGTTTATTTCTGTGTCTTATTTCTGAAAACTGTGTAAAGAGAGACAAAGAGAATGCACTTTCAATTTTGACAGATTTTTCCTTTTTTTCCCCTAGATCATGGGATTTAGAAAGGCAGATCAAACAGCTGAAAACTTACCGAGATCTCTACCAGGCTCTGTGCAAGTGGATCTGTGATGCCAAGCGTCGGCAGGATTCTATTGAGTCCATGAAGCTGTGTGATTCCAACACTATCATGAGATACCTACATGATCAGAAGGTATGCAGCACCTGAATGAGTTGTCTTCAATTATCTGGATTTTAAATTGTTTTGCTATACAGAAAATACCAGTATCAACGCGGTCTGCAATACTGTGGCCTGTTTTGAATTATAAAGTATGCAAGCTACCAAAAACCACCACATATGTAGAAGGCAGGAGGGAGGGAATATTATTGTCCTCATTACTTTCTGTCAGCACTGCAACAGATTATGAAACAGATTATGAACAAGGCTGGTTTTGGCTCCTTCACGTTCACTGACACTTTTACACATCAGCTTTGAATTAATTCAAGGGACTGTAAGATGGTGCAAGTTATGGGACAAATTACAGCACAAAAATAAAAAGCGAGTCACTACATCTAAGCTAAAGTCAAGGAACTCTCCCTACCCAGCTCTGGGTTCAGTTGCTGGGTGTTCTCTCTGAGAACAACCTTCTCATGCCTGGAGAGCTTGCTGTTGTACAAACTGCCAGCTACAGGTCATTTCAGGTCTCAGCCTCAGGGGCTGCAGTACTCTCCTGCTGCAGGTGCTTTCTGATGGAGGCAGCGTGTACAGGAGGAAATACTGGTAAATCCTGCGGGAGTGTTTCATGGCTCACTTTTCTCTTGACAGAACTTGCACAGTGAAATCTGTGGGAAGCGAGACAAAGTCGAGGAGCTTCTCAAGCATGCAGATCAGTGCTCAGCTGCAATTAAGGTACTTGGATCTCAGCATTTTTGTGGGGTGTGGTTTTTCATGGTCAGGCACATCCCATTGTCTCTGCTCTGCTGACGGGTGAAGAGTCAGCTCCCTGATGTGTGTGTACAAAAATTGCTGGGGTGAAGTACTTCTGAGTACAAAACACAATGAAAGCAATTTGTGTACTTGCCACCTGAGGACTATGGGATCATGCAGCAGATACCAGTGAGAGCTTCTCTTCAGGTGAATCAAAGCCTCCTTCTAGCCAGACCAAACTTTCCAGTTCACATGTTAAAAATCATAAGGAAGTCAAGAACAGTTTGGTACCTTAAAAATTAGATCTGATCAGGATCTGATCTAGGAGGCAAGACAAATTCAGATTAGCAGGAGGAATGGTGTGTAATAGCCATGAAAACCAATAGCATACAGAGGGAATGGTTTTGTGGTCCTTGCATTTTTATGTCACCTTTATATCAGTGCTTTCTCCAGCTCAGTCTTGCTCTCTGCAACAAAGGTTTTGTTATATATGTGACATGGCGTATGTGATACAAAAGAGATGCAGAGAGTGTTATTTCTGATGAAATTTGGGTTGATAACAGTACTTAGACCAGTTACTCCCATGAATCTTTTTCGTCTCTGAGTAGCCCTCAACTTACAGAAACACTTGTCTTCTTGTTTTTGTAAAATGTTTTTTCTCCTTTTCCCTTGTCATTCTCCTTCATGAATCTCCATAGGGGTACTTTAACTCATGAGCTTCTGTTTATGACAGAGGATCATCTGTACATGGTCAGAAACAGAAACAAGGGAAAAATGTAGCTTTTCATTAAGAAAACAAAACCAAAAAACCCCAAACCTTGCATTTTCTGAAACAGATTAGCAGAGAATTCTTCGGCAGTTTCTCAATGGGTCTTGCTTTTCCTCTTGTTTTTCAGGATTATGAACTGCAGGTTGCTTCCTACAGTTCAGGATTAGAAACATTGCTCAACATACCTATCAAGAAGAGTGTGGTTCAGTCTCCTGCAGTGCTGATTCTACAAGAGGTATCTTTCTTTCCTCCCCATCAATTTTTTGAATACGTTTGTTTGTCTGTGTGAGCCCTTGTGAGTCCTACCCAGCTGTATTCTGATACCTGGCACCGTCACTGGTAATGTGCACTAAGCACGTAATACAGCACAAGGAATTAGTGCAGAATAGTCATTGTGCTGTAAAATCAGACCTGGGCTTGTTTAGGCAGTAGATTAGCTCTCAGGAATTTACCTCATTCCTGTGCACTGTCCACTGCATACATATTGTGAGAAAGGTAGATTCGTGCCCCAAGTGGTTTAGTGGCTTTCAGCCTGGGAATTAACTGCTGTTAAAAATTTAATTTGGGTTACTTGTGACTGTCAGACCGGAAGAGCATGATGTACCAGGGGATGATGGCTTGAATTTAATATCACATCAGCCATGAGGAGAAAACAATCTTGAAAAACAAAAAAAGTATGGATTTTTCAGAAGGAAGAATTAACACTTTTGGGGTCCTCAGAAAGTTGTGTGAATTTGTGAGGAGGAGAATTTGGTTTTTACTTTGTCAAGTGATGTGTTTGCTAAAGTAGACTGGAATCCTTTAAATCATCTGGACATAGGTATGTTCATGTCTAACTCTAGTACAAGCTGCTAACAATTCTGTTTCTTTTGAAGGCTAATGAGGCTCAGTCCCGCTATATAGAGCTTCTTACAAGATCAGGAGATTATTACAGATTCTTGAGTGAAATGTTAAAGAGCATGGAGGATTTGAAGGTATTCTAACTCTTTTATTTTCTTTAGCTTTCATTTTTATCACGGGTTAGAAAACTATCACGGATCAGAGGCAGAAAGTATAGTGTAAAATAGCTCACAAAACTATATCCAGAACTCAGAGGTGTCCTATGAAGGAGGCATATTAGCAGTGTCATGCATCTTTTGTGAAAGAGTACAGTATTCTATGAAGTGACCTCCAAGGTCACATGTGAAGTGAGGTAGAGACCTGGTCTTCTTGGTAAATAAGGAGGTGCTCATCAAGGCACAACGAGTGATCCTTCCCTGCCCATCCCAGCCTTGACCTCAGTGAGAGTACGTCTACCTCAGTGCTGAAAACTTGCTCTTCATGATTAAGGGCACCTCATTTCAGCCCATATTCTAGAGTGTTTCAAAAGAAGCAACTCCTGTTTTGATACAGCTCAGTGAAACAGAGGGGCCTGTTTAAGAAGTTGCATATATGGAATGTGATTTTTACCCCTTAGAAAATCACGGAGGTTCTAAAGGTGACTATTTCATGCTTTCTTGGTGAACTTTTGATACACCACATTTTACTATCAATAATGCACCTCCCTCCCCCATCAAATATCTTTTCCCCTCTGAAAGTCATTATATGCTCATTTCTGAATAAGGTTTGAATAAATAAGGATTCCAGAATTTGTCTTGATGACATTAAATTAAAAAAGGGTTTTACCTCTCAGTGAAGCATTGAAAAAAATGATTTTTAAATTGTCAGTGTTACAAATATATATTGTATTGCATATGATTATTTTGAAACAGTTGTCATAAGTATTTATGGGAGTTTTTCTGTTTGTTTGATTTTCTGCTACCATATTGCAGATGAAAAACACCAAAATTGAACTCCTGGAAGAAGAACTCAGGCTTGCTAGAGATTCAAATTCAGAGACAAGCAACAAACATAAATTCCTGGAGCAAAATCTGCAGAAGTACCAGATGGACATTTCTCAGCTTAAGGCAAAGCTGATGAGTTTGGAAGAAATGAAAAGACAAGCTGAAATGGATGGAAATTCTGCTAAGCAAAACCTAGACAAATGCTATGCCCAAATAAAGGATCTAAATGACAGAATAACCAGGTTGACTTATGAGACTGAAGATGAGAAAAGGAAAAGGAAGTTGCTGGAGGATAGATATGAGCAGCAGAAGAATGACTATGACCAACTGCAAAAAACGAGACAAAATGAGAAAGACAGTCTTGGTTGGCAAAAGTTAGAGTCTGAGAAGGTCATCAAGGAGAAGGAGTACGAGATAGAAAGATTAAGGGTTCTTCTTCAGGATGAAGGCACACGGAAGAGGGAGTATGAAAATGAGCTGGCTAAGGTAAGAAACCAGTTTAGCGAGGAGATGAGTAATTTAAAGAACAAGTATGAAACAGAAATTAATATTAAGAAGACAACAATCCAGCAGATAGCTGCACAAAAAGATGATGATGCAAAAGGCCTCAGAGCCCAGGTTGACAGACTGACAAGAGAGAACAGAGACCTTAAGGATGAGATTGTGAGGCTGAACGATGCCATTCTGCAAACAACAGACCAACGGCGGAGGGCAGAAGAAGATGCTCTCCAGCAGAAGGCTTGCAGTTCTGAGGTGTCACAGCAGAAGCATCAGTTAGAGCTGGAGCTGAAACAGATCATTCAGCTCCGTGGGGAAGACAACTCCAGATACAAGCAGTCTCTTGAGGAGGCTGCCTCAACTATTCAGGATAAAACTAAGGAGCTGGAAAGGCTAAAGCTTCAGCTTCAGGAAGAGGCTAAAAGCCGATGGGAACTTGAAAATGAATTGGCTAAGGTAAGAAACAGTTATGATGAGGAAATTATTAGCTTAAAGAACAAATATGAAACTGAGATTAATATCACAAAGAACACAATTCACCAGGTCACCATGCAAAAGGAAGAGGAGACAAATAATTATAGAACACAGCTTGATAATGCCATGAGAGAAAATAGGAATTTGTGTGAGGAAATTAGGAGACTGAAGAACACAATAAGTCAGACAACAGATAATCTACGGAAAATAGAAGAGAATGCTCAGCAGCAGAAGGCAGCTGGCTCAGAGCTTTCTCAGAAGAAACAGCAGCTGGAGATTGAGCTAAAACAAGTTATTCAGAGGCACTCTGATGAAAGCATGCGGTACAAACAGTCACTTGATGATGCTTCTAAGACCATTAAGGAAAGAAACAAAGAGATTGAAAGGTTGAGAAAGTTGTTGGATGTAGAAACAAGTCAGAGGAAAGAAGTGGAGGATGAGAACAGTCAGTTGAAAAGAGTCCAGTTTGACCTGCAGAAGGCAAACACGAGTGCTACTGAGACAATTAACAAGCTGAGGATCCAAGAGCAGGAGCTGGCCAGACTGAAAATTGACTATGAAAGAGTTTCACAAGAGAAAAAAGGCAGGGATCAAGAAAGTGCAAAGTTCCAGAGCACTGTAAAGGACTTGCAGATCCAAAAACATAAGCTGGAGGAGGAACTTTGCAGACAGAACAAAAATTTAATGGAGGAGACATCCAGGAGGAAAAAACTGGAGGAGGAAATAGAAGGCATGAGGAGATCTCTGAGAGACCAGTCGGTTAAAATAACTAATCTCACACAGCAGATAGAGGAAGTATCTATTGTAAAGAAGAGGAATGAAGATGACCTCAGACACCAAAGAGAAGTATTAGATGGTCATGTGAGAGAGAAGCAAAGATACATGGAGGAGATAAGAAAATACACATCAGATATTGAGACTTTACGTCGTCAGTTGGTCCAAGAACAGGAGCAATTAAAACAGGCTCACCTACGATACGAGCACTTACAGAAAACCTCTGAGGAAAAAAGCAAAGCCTTGAATGAATGCAAAATAGAAATTGAAAGGCTTCAGTCTCTCACCGAGAACCTCACCAAGGAACACTTGTTACTGGAGGAGGAGCTGCGAAATGTTAGATTGGAGTATGATGACCTCAGAATGGTCAGAAATGAAGTTGATGAGAAAAATACCACCATTGCTGAACTAAAGAATCAGCTTCAGATGAGCAGCAAGCAAACCCTGGAACTTCAGGGGTTGATTAATGATTTACAGAAAGAAAGGGAAAAATTGAGACAGGAAATTGAAAAATTCCAAAAGCAAGCTCTAGAGGTATTCACACATATTTTGATCCCAGCTTTACTGTCTCTCAGATATATAATTAATTGCAGTGTCCATTTGAACAAATTAATTCACCCTTTGCTGTTTGAAGTCACTGTTTTGAGATTAACATCTCCTTAATGACCCTTCCTCTTGTTAATTTTTAAATAAAAATGGCAGGATTTGGCCACTTCCTTAGCCTCTTTACTCCCTGAGAGTTGTTCTAGGGAGCCATAAGCTCTTGTCACCTTGGAGAGCCTTGTCCTCAGCCCTTGCCCCAGAAGAAACCTGTGTTCTGTGCCAATCTCCAGCAAACCATCCTAGGGAAAAATGAGAGCACCTGGAGAGTACCACTGTGCTTTAACAGTTCCCTGCTGGCTGTGTGCTTCCCAGGCTGTTTCAGCCAGGATGGCTTAAAGCCATCTTTTGAGGTTGACCTGAGTGCTGTCACAAACTAAACTGGCTAAAAACCCCAGAAGCTGTCAAGGTGCTGATTAGCTGGGTAAGATGTTGACTACAAGTGAGGATTAAAAGTCATGGTGTCAGCTGCACCTAAGGTACTAAAAGTCTATCTTTCATGGACTGTTTTGGGGATTTATGTTCCTAAGTCACTAGGGCATTTGAAAATTTTACTATTGGCCCTTATTTCTTAAACTTTAGGTGACAACATAAACAAGATAAACAAAACATTTTTTAATATTTTGTTCTGCCTGGTTTCTTATACAAAGAGCTGCTCTTTAAATATATACAAGTGAAAATGTTTTTTTCCTAGACTTGTCCATTATATTTCTTTTCTCATTTCCTTTATTCAGTTTTTCTTTCCTTTATCCTAAAAATCCTGATTTTTAAAAAATACTAACATTTAGCATTATATAACATCTATGCATATATATATATATATATATATATACACACACATATATATGTGCTTTTATTACAAATAGATAAACTTGTATTCAGTTTAATATGGACTGCATACAAGTGTGCATGCCTGTGAGTGGTTTTGCATGTACATATATGAAGACATTGCGAGATTTAAAATGCAAGGCAACGCAGGTAAAATTGTTTGGAGTGACATGTGAAACTAACAGGAGAGCAAAAATTGAGTCATGTGTTTCCTTTTTATCCATGTATGACCAGTCCTTAGCTGATCCAAATTCCCCCAGATCAGTAGGACTGCCAGGACATCTGCTGAGCATCAGACTATTAATGAGTCTTGAATGCTCTGTGTGTTTGTCAGTGCACTGTGAGAAGACTCACAAAGTTATAGAGAAGTAAGTCAGCCAAAGATTGAGGCTGTGGGTAACAGAATAAAGTCTCTTGAGTCTCTGGCAGTACTGCAGGCACTGTAAGTGAAGGGATAATGTGCCTTCCCTGGTTTATGTATATCCACAATCTTGAGTAGGGCACTGCTGTGCCTAGAGTGTTTTCCAGTGAGAGCTTGCTGCAGGTTAAATGACAGGCTGGAGAGCATTGTAGGTGGAGGGCATAACTCTAACCAGCGCAAACTAACCATCCTTTCTTGGTTTATTTCTCCTCCACAATTGTAGGCATCCAGTAGGATTCAAGAATCCAAAAATCAGTATAGTCACATTATGCAAGAAAGAGAAACCCTGCTGATAAAAATGAGTGCTTTGGAGCAAGACAAAGCCAGGCTGCAGAGATTAGAAGAGGAACTGAACCGTTTGAAAGTTACCCTGGAATCAGAATCACGTTTGAAGCAACGCCTGGAAAGTGAGAAGCAACAAATTCTCAATGACCTCAATCAGTGGAAGAGCCAGCACTCCCGAACAGAGGAATCCATAAGGAAGATCCAGTGTGAGAGGGAGAAGAGCGAGAGGGAGAAGAACAGCCTGAGGAGTGAGATTGAAAGGCTGCAGATGGAAATCAAACGGATTGAGGAGAGATACCGGTGCAGACTGGAAGAGACCGCTGTCAAAAACCAGTCAGAGTTGGAGTCAGAGCGTCTCAGGCTGCAAAGAGAGATTGAGAAGCTCAAGCAGCGCCCATATGGGGCTCACAGATCTACGCAGACCGAGGAAGACTTCTGTATTGATGCCTCCAAGCTGGTGTTCAGTGGGCTGCGGAAGAAGATCACAGCCATGCAGCTGTATGAGTGTCAGCTGATAGACAAACTCACACTGGATAAACTGCTGAAGGGGCAGAGGTCGGTGGAAGAGGTGGCGGCTGACATTGAGCCCTACCTCAAAGGGGCAGGTGCTATTGCAGGGGTGTCCCTTTCGCCCAGACAGAAGTACTCTTTTGTTGAGGCCAAACGGAATCAGCTGCTTACAGCAGAGAATGCAGTCCTGCTCCTAGAAGCCCAGGCAGCAACAGGAGGAGTGATAGACCCACATCGAAATGAGATATTAACAGTGGACAGTGCTATCGCCAGAGATCTGATTGACTTCGATGATAGAGAACAGATCTATACAGCAGAAAAGGCTATCACAGGATTTAAGGATCCTTTCTCAGGCAAAACCGTGCCAGTATCTGAAGCCATCAAGAAAAACTTGGTTGACAGAGAAACCGGGATTCGTCTGCTTGAAGCCCAGCTGGCTGTAGGAGGGATTGTTGATCCTGTCAACAGTGTTTTCCTACCAAAAGAGATAGCTTTATCTCGTGGGTTGATTGACAAAGACCTGTACAGGATGCTAAACAACTGCCAAGGCAATACAAAGAACTTCATTGATCCCACCACCAAAAAGGCAGTCACTTACATGCAGCTGAAGGAAAAATGCAGGATTGAACCACACACTGGTCTGCTCCTCCTTCCAGTGCAGAAGAGGAGTATGTCATTCCAAGGGATAAGGCAGCCTGTCTCAGCAGATGCACTGCTTGAGGCTGGAATCATTAAGGAATCAACCAGGAATGACTTGGAAAGAGGTGCAATTACAGTGGAAGAAGTGAGTGAGAGAATTATTGATTTCCTTCAGGGCTCTAGCTGTATTGCTGGTATCTACAACGAGGCAACTAAAGAGAAACTTGGCATTTACCAGGCTATGAAAATAGGTTTGGTTAGGCCGGGGACAGCCCTTGAACTCCTAGAAGCCCAGGCAGCCACAGGGTTCATAGTGGACCCTGTCAGCAACGTGAGGCTGCCTGTTGAGGAAGCTTACAAAAGAGGCCTTGTTGGAATTGAATTTAAAGAGAAGCTTCTGTCTGCAGAAAGAGCTGTCACTGGGTACAAAGACCCAGAAACTGGAAACATCATTTCTCTGTTCCAAGCAATGAACAAAGAGCTCATAGAGAGAGGCCACGGCATCCGTCTGCTGGAGGCCCAGATCGCTACTGGAGGGATCATCGACCCCAAAGAGAGCTACCGCTTGCCAGTAGAGACAGCCTATAAGCGTGGCTACTTCAATGAGGAGCTCAACCAGATCCTCAGTGATCCAAGTGATGACACTAAAGGGTTCTTCGATCCCAACACAGAGGAAAACTTGACCTACTTGCAACTGAAAGATAGATGCATAAAGGATGATGCAACAGGGCTCTGCCTTCTGCCCCTGAGAGAGAAGAAGAAGGTGGTGCACACCTCACAGAAGAACACCCTTAGGAAGCGCAGGGTGGTCATTGTAGATCCAGAAACAAACCGGGAGATGTCTGTTCAGGAGGCGTACAGCAAAGGCCTCATAGATTATGACACCTACACAGAACTAGCTGAACAGGAGTGTGAGTGGGAAGAAATAACTATCACAGGATCAGATGGCAGCAGTAGAGTAGTCCTTGTCGACAGAAAAACAGGTAGCCAGTATGACATCCAAGATGCCATTGATAAAGGCCTGGTGGAGAGGAAGTTCTTTGACCAGTACCGTTCTGGCAGCTTAAGCCTGACCCAGTTTGCAGACATGATTTCCTGCCGCAATGGCACTGACGAGGTGTTCAGGCATGAGTCAGTGACTCGGTCTCCCACCGTGCTGAGTGTCAGGAGTTCTTCTTCAGTGATCAGGAGCGGTTCTTTCTCAGAGACCCCAGATGAGTGCAGTCCTATTGCAGCCATATTTGACACAGAAAACTTGGAGAAAATCTCCATTTCAGAGGCTATACAGCGGGGCATCGTGGATAGCATCACCGGGCAGCGGTTACTTGAAGCCCAGGCCTGCACAGGTGGCATAATATGCC
The DNA here is from genome assembly GCF_041296385.1 of Aphelocoma coerulescens. NCBI lineage: Eukaryota > Metazoa > Chordata > Aves > Passeriformes > Corvidae > Aphelocoma > Aphelocoma coerulescens. The sequence continues at coordinate 78,114,243 of NC_091015.1, read as the reverse complement.
CTACCACTGGCCAGAGGCTTTCACTTCAGGAAGCCACTAGCCAAGGCATCATCGATCAGGATATGGCCACACGTCTCAAACCAGCCCAGAAGGCCTTCCTAGGGTTTGAAGGCATAAAGGGTGGACGCAAGAGGATGTCAGCAGCTGAAGCAGTGAAGGAAAAATGGCTGCCTTATGAGGCTGGGCAGCGGTTCCTTGAATTCCAGTACCTCACTGGAGGTCTGGTGGACCCGGAAGTGCGTGGAAGAATAACTACTGAAGAAGCCATTAGGAATGGATTGATTGATGGTCGCGCTGCCCAGAAATTACAAGACACCAACAGCTATCCTAAAATTCTGACCTGCCCCAAGACCAAGCTGAAAATATCCTACAAAGATGCAATGAATCGGTCAATGGTGGAAGACATCACCGGGCTTAAACTGTTGGAAGCAGCCTCCGTTTCCTCTAAAGGCATATCCAGTCCTTACAATGTCTCCTCGGCACCTGGCTCTCGCTCTGGCTCTCGCTCTGGCTCACGTTCAGGCTCACGGAGTGGGTCTAGGAGAGGAAGCTTTGATGCCTCAGCAAGCTCTTCATATTCTTACTCATACTCAACCTTCAGCAGTGGGTCTATTGGGCGCTAATAACAAGTGAGGGAATGTGTCTGCATTTTATTATCGTTTAGATTATGGTATATTCTATTTACTAAAAAAAAAGCCACCAACAAAGTAACTCAAAGCAAAGCCTTGAAGTCTTTTCTGGGTGTGTTACACTTTTCTTCTGAAAAAGCTGTAAAATGCTTGAATGCAAACGTATAGAATATAGATTGGGGAATGCAAAAGTAATATTTGTGAATTTTGAGTTTCGGTTCCCATTTCCTTTTAGTCTTTGGATTTTAATAGGTCTCTGTATATTTTAAATACTGTGTCATGTGCCTTCTCCTGTTATCCATAACTATCAACCTATAAGGTGATAACTGAGGTTAGAAAGTCTTGGAGTAGTTAACTTTTTTTCTACATAGACCTTTTTCAATTTGCTATTATGAAAAAAAAAGATATTAACAATACGGACAGAAAATGCCCTTAATACTGGTTTAGAATCTATACCATAAACATGAAACTGTCTTTCAGATGCTCTACTTCTTTACGTTTGGCTAGCCATTTTCTGAAGCATAACTTGGTGGATGTAAAGGGCTATTATTAGGCTGGGCTTCTGTTTTACTATTAATCCATATACATTTTCTACTGTTTTGCTTTATTTCCCTGTAACGAAGAAAATAAAAACCATCTAACTGTACCATGTGAGCTATTCTGGGCAATAAACTTCTCAAGTTTTAAAGTATTTGGTGTGTACTTACTAATTTCACCTGTGGACATTCTTGGAGGTGCAGGTTGGAGAAAGAACCATTTTTAAAAGTAGTAGATATTAGCTTTGTTGTAAAAAGTGTACAGGCACACTACTTTTCATGATGCTGAGCCATCACTTTTGTGAATGAGGACTTCTGATTCTGTTTTTTCAGTAGGAAAATGAAGATATTACCAATAATGGAAGCTATGCCCTAGAAGCAGAAAGCCTGTTTGCTCAGTTGCTTATATTGATGATGATGATAGGAAGCATATTTCTTCTGCTTGTGATCCACCTCATTGTCTCTGCAGCTACAAGGGACTGAGTTAGATTCTCCCTTATACATCCATGTAACTGGACAATGAGCAGAACTAAAAACTGGCTGGCTTAGCTGGCCAATACAGTGGCACAGGAACATCTTTCAAAACCTGAACAATTGCCTCCTCTAATGTCCTTCTGCCTCTTCTGCTGGCTCCTGAAAGCCTAGGTTGAGAAAACCACAGTAGTGTATCAGTGCTTGCATGATGTCTTGCTGTCATCACTTTTACGTAGGCTGCTGGCATCCTCCTGACTCCTCTTATCTGAGCTGAGAAACCAGAGCAGGACTAAATGACCACAGTATTAGAGGACACAACAGTGATATTTGACACCACTTCAGCTCTAATTATTGTTCCTTAGCCAGTGCAGATGACTGGTATACATGGAGGCTGTCCTGTCCTCTCCCCTGTGGCAGGCACACAGTGCAGATACCTCCAGGTAGGCATGATATTCTCAGCAGAGTGATTGATCACTTACAAGAATTTAGTATGGCTTCACACAACTGCTAGTACAGTGCTTTAATGACAAAACTATTAGTATAATTTGCCAGTAGCTGAAAAAATGTTTTCCTTTAAGTTGTTTAAAGCATATGCCTGCTTTTAGCCATGTAGGAACCCTGCTGCTATATGAATTTTAGTTGCTATAGATAGGAAGAAGCTTATGGGCATAAATGTTAGTCACTGTTAATAATGCTGCCTAATTTTTTTGTAGAATATTCCTTTTCTGTGGTAAGGAATAGCACAGGTTCTGATCCTGCTGTCTCTGGATAAAGTTTACTCTCTAGCCTGAGAAGCATTTCCAGTGTTTCCTGAAGATGAGGGCTGTGTATAGAATCTCTGCCATATATAAAGTATTTTCAGTTACTGGACTAAGAAATTAATGGGACTCATACAAGTCAGTGTAGGAAACCTCTACAGAAAGTAGGTGAGAAAGTGCATCCAGTCTTCTAGGGAATCTTCACAGTTTCAGAGATTTCTCTCTACAGCTGAGTTTATTAGCTGTATCATAGAGGAAGAGTCAATGTCTGAAACGCTTTCTGACTGCTAGGGAGAAATTACTCTGTAAAAAAATTTAAAAGCACTGCTTTATTTAATCCCAGACTGGTTCTACAGCTTTAAATGACTGTGGGGTTCCTGGGGTCTACAGTAAGAGTAAAGCTGGTCATTACTATAGGAAAGTTCACTGGTGGGTGCACGCACTCCTGTGGTTTGCATGGGCTGAGAAATCCTGCAACACTCCACAGCAGACTGGGCGTATGTTTTTTGTTCAAGGCATTCCTGGCATGTCTGTTACATTGTTTAAAGCTCCATCTTTGCATACTACCTTTCTTACTGCTCAGTCAACATTTTGCCTTCTTCTAGTGACCAAAATAGGAGATAATATCGCAGAAATTATGGTGACAGTGCTTTCTCCTTCCACACACTCCAGCAGCAGCTGCTAGTGTGAAATTAGTGGTGGCTTTATATGGCCAGAGGTGTGTGAGACCCAGGTGCCCAAGGCCCGAGTAGCAGCTGAACCCAGAGCAGGCAGCAGGTGGGGCAGGACACTGCTAATGGGGGATGCTAAAGAGATAAGTGGAGAGTTTTCTGCCACCATCAAAAGGTGCTGAGGAAGGAGGTTTGGAAGAATCTCTTTTTTCCATTTGCAACCCTGTGGGGAGGTCAGCTGACAGAGAGAGGCATGGCGGGTGAGCACACGCAGCGCAGCAGTGTGGGGACTGTGTTTGCAGCAGTGCTCAGCATTTCTGGGCTAGGACAGCCTTGCCTGGGTGTTGAAGACTAGGCAGGCTGTGGTTTGTTGTGGGATGTAGCAGGAGCACAGACATGAGTTGGGGGCTGCTGCTGTGTATTTGGGGCAGGATGTTCATAAGATCTGTAGCTCTTTTGCACCAAAGGTGGAATGATCTCTATACGTGCATTTTAAAAAGAAAGACTGGCAACTTTGGATGATTGCTGTTGCTGAGACAGCAATTACTTGACACTGAAAAACCTGAGTGTACTTGTTGGTTCTGCCTGTAGCTGTGAGTACTTCCCTGTTCAGGAGGAGTGCTGAGCTGGGTGTACTCATTAGGAGCCTCATACTTTCCAGCCACTCCTCTCAGTTTGCTGCTTCTTGCTTCCTCCTTTTGCCTTGGGGTAGGCGATGCTCACCCTGTTCAATGGCAAATGTGTGCCCAGTGTGCTGACTCGGCCGCAGTGCCTGGGGAGGGTTCTCATTAGCAGGCTCAAATCTTTAGAGAATTGGTCTTTGCTCTGAGCAGGATAGCAATTCATTCATGAGAGTTTTATTGACTGATTTAATGGCCTTGATGTTGTGAATTTCCTTCATTTTGAGGCTGGGAAATGACTGCTGGTGAGGGCCCAAAGCTTGTAATGCACCATAAGGTTTGCCCAACACAGCAGTGCTCAAGACAGACTTTTGTCTGTCTTAGGCTATTTGGAAATGTGCACATGCTATGGTTAATTAATAGTCCAACCTTATGAATATGGAAGAGGGGTGGGAAGATTTACCAAATAGCAGCAATATGACTTAGTATAACGATGTTTAAATTGCTAGTAAATTATAACTATTTAGGCAGAATGTGGGTTTTGGTTGGTTTTTGTTTTCAATTTGTTCCAAGTTTTATACATTTTTATTATATAAATCTGGAAGAGTCACTTGCTTTCCTGGCATTTCTGTAATCCTTGGCTGTCTCTGAGATGAGCAGAATTTGTGTGTTGTGTAATGCTCTCAGAATAACACTACACTCAAACCCACTTTTTTTACATGCCCAAACAATATGTGACTAATTCCTGCTGCTTTGACGAGGAATGACTCTGAGAGGCAGGGTGAAAGTGTACTAGTGTAAAATTTGAGGAGGATCCAAGTCCAGCACATGCACCAATACCAGCAGTGGTGAAGATTAGGCGGTCAGTGGGAATGGAGCAGCAAAGCCTTCTCTTAAATTCTCCAATACATACAGCACCCTCATCATGCCAATCATAGAATCATTGAGGACATTAAAGACCTCCTACATCTTTGAGTCCAACTGTTAACCTAACACTGTCAAGTCCACCACTAAACCATGTCCCTAAGTGCCACATTTAGGGCTTTGGGGTTATCATCCCTTAATCACTATATGGCAAATGCTTAAGTGAGAGTGGCTGGGTTCCCTGGCACTGAAAAGGCTGCTGGGACACAAAGCATCTTTCTCTTCTTTTTCTTCAACAGTCACACTCGTGCCATTTCTCTCACCAAGGCCTAGGAACACATCCCATTATCTGCCTGTGTGGTGGGAACTTTCACACAAACTCGATTTCTTACAGAGGTTAAATGACTTCTGATATTGCAGCACAGCTAAAACAGTAAACACATAGAAGCTGCTGCTGAGTACCGTTATTTGATTACAAATAAGCCCCCTACTGTATACGAAGCTTTCCACTCCTAAGACTTTGCATTTAATGGCTGAATTGATGGTAAATAGAGGATGAAAGTATTCCATAAGAGGTGGCTGTCATTCAATGTGAACATTATATCAAAGATCATGGCATCCATCTAAGCCAGAGAGACCTCTACCCAAATTGCCCTTTTACCTCTTACAGATTTTGTCTCTTGCAGGACACAAAATAAGAGGAGAAGCACATCTGGCCACAACTCTGCTTTGTGAACTGACCCTAGGGGCTTTTGGATTCCTACCTGCTTTCCCAGCTGTTTCTTTCACTCCAAAAAATCCCTAAGGTCCTCTGAGGCCAGGCTCTGCATTAAGTCTAGGCAGATCAAGTTTCTCTTTTTTAAAATATTGCAGATTTAATTTTTTTTTTTAAATAGGCCAAGAGTATCGTGGTTGTTGTTTATTTTTTTTTCTCCTATGAAAGCAAAGTACTGGAAAGTTTTTTACAAGCAGCCAAGGGTAGAACTGGGATAGTGTTTGGTTTCTTGGCTGAGGAGTTTAAAAACATAATCCAATGTTTCTTTTTCATATGGTTTTATTTTTAAAACTTTATTATTAAATTCAGTTCAATTTTTAAAAAGTTCCTATAAATATTTGCATTTAGGAAATATCAGGAAAATCTTTAAACCTCTCTAACTTTTTTTAAATCTGTAAATCTGTTGACCGCATTTAGCACAGCTTCAAAATCCTTGTAATTGATCTAGCATTGTTAGTTTTTCTGGCAAAATATTTGGGGGGGGGGAGGGGTGGTGTATGGAGGAGAATAGGATGAATGCACTTATCTATAGCCTGGAAACTTTAGAGCCTCCATTTCTTTCAGGTTGCTATTAGAGACTGCAATCTAATGTTGCCAAATTTATTCAGCTTGTCTGTGGACCCTCTCCTGTGCAAGTTGGAGGAGGAATGAGTCCCAGCATTGTTAGACACATTTGACAACATTGGCCTTTGCAGATGACCTGGTTCTATTATGTGAATCTTGGGATGGAATGAAAATTACTTTTTCTGAAATGTTATAGGTCTCTTGGGATCTGACAGACCTCAAGACACAGGGGAAGAAGTGCCACAGCTTTACATCCAGCCTGTGAACAACTCCTATGTGATCAGTGGTTGTCTGGTGTGGACAATGAATGGCACATCCCTCAATATGATTGATCCAGATAGTTCCAAAAAATACTTTGGTATACCTATATATAGACCCATGGGTTGGAATATCTAAGATGCCTCTACTAGAAAAACTGAACAGGTGGTAAAAGCAGATTGAGCAGGCTGTACTGAAACCATTTGACAAACTGGGCATCTTGAAGGAATGTGCTATCCCATGACTGATGTACTTAGCAGGCCAAGTTAATGGGAAAGCCATGTATCTTCAAACCCTTGATTTGGCAATTTGAGGGATCAGGGATTGGTTACCCTTTTCTACCTGTGATGCCATCCTGTATTCCAGCACCTGGGATGGACATCAGGGTATTGCCACACCTTGTGAAGTGGTTCCTAGTGTTCAGGTCCAGAGTCTGCACCAAATTGCTCAGTTGTCAGAAGACATCACGGGATTTGTCATCTGGTAGGTGTAGAGAAGGTATAGACAGAGTTGGAACAACTATGGCTTGTGGCAGGTGGTGATTAAGAGAAAATTCTATCTATTTGGGACCCCAGAGCAATCACGGTGATCTCAGAATTTGTGGGTGGTGAAGAACTAGTCTTGGGATGGGAGATATCTTCACCAAAGCTCATCTTTCCAAGGCCTTGATAGTGGCAAATGTAGGGTTTTTTTGAATGGGACCAAGTTCCTTGTGTTGCACGCACCCAGGGCTATGGGATTGCAAGCTTTGGAAAGGGTAAAATTAGTGACAACTGGATTGAGCATCATTGGCGTATTTCTCTCAGAAAGCTCATCACTGTGTTGCAAGTAAGCCACCCCACATTTCTGGCAAGAGGTAGGGAGGACACTCAAATTAAGAACTGTTGGTGTTCTCGGGCAGAGAGTGAGACTTGCTCACATATGGGTGGGTATTGCCCTTCAGTTCAAGATGGAAGGGTGAAGAGGCACAACCATTTATGTGAACTGTTGGCAGAGGAAGCTAAAGAATGGCTAATATTTCAGGAGTCACTTTTAAAAGACCATAAAAATTAATTATATAAATTAATTATTTAAACATAAAAATGAATTATATAAACATGACCTATCAAGGCAGGTCAGGGCTTTCTGGTGGACATAACCGTTTAGATATGAGAGTAAACCATCACCACTTGCTGATGCAGTGATGAATGGCTGAGAATTCTGCATCTCGAGGAGCAAGTCCAGGAGGTGGCAAATGCCAGTAATATAAAACTCATTTGATTTCTTATAGGTACATGTGGAAAAATGCTGAGGGCAATTACAGGCTACTAGCTGAATTAGTACTCTCAAGTTCCCACCTAGCACGAATTATCCACTGTCATTTGAATCAGGCTCTGTTTACATCTGTGGACATTTTACTTATATTCACAAGTCAAGCAAGAACCGTTTTCAGTTCTCTGTTAACCAGAAATTAGACCCGTTCCAGAGGATATAAAATAGCAGGCTGTGTCTCAAGTTCTCCACTAATGTGCACAGAGGCTGCATAAAAGTTCAGTTATACATTTTCTTGATTTTACTTGACATTAATAGTGCATTACTTTCCTTTAGTTATTTTTGCATATACTTAGTGAGAGGTTTGTAAGTTTGCCTTCCACTCCTACCCCCTACTTCCCTCCCGCACGACACTTTTGGTTTGTCCTTCTTCTAAAGGTCATTTTTTGAGCAGATTTTCTGAGATTTGCCTGCTTTGTAGTCCTTAATTTTAGTATTTGAAATATCTGTATCTAAAAGTCAAATTCAGACTTGGATCTTGAACTGTCTAAAAGTTTTGGTAAGCAGAAATATTTACGTAGATATTTCTTCCCTCCACCTTGCTTCTGGAAACAAAAGTGGCTCCTACAAGCAAGGCTTTCCCCTTCTGCTGGCAACCTTGGGAACATGTTCTTTTAACAATTCTCATCGCACCTTGTTGAGCTCTGAGTGCTGCACAGTGCTGTGTGCATCTGCTCCAGGGGTAAGCAGGACTCTGCTTGTAGCAGGGACGTGACGTTTCCCTTTGTCCCAGCCACATCCCAGATATCCACATAATTCACAGGAAGATTGTAGGTATGTGTTTCCCTGAGAAGGTGCAGTTAAGCCCTAGCACCAGGGCATCTTTCTGCCATCTGCCAGCTTTCCTCCAGACTTGGCTTTCCTTCTGGGCTCTGCAGCAAGCTGGAAATGGTATTTGAAGAAGTAAAAAAAAAATTAAATGCTGCTTCCTACTATGTTGGCAAATGGCAGATGCACTGTCACATACATTGGTACCACGCTGGGTCCTGAAACTGGTACACAGGTTCCAGTGCTGAAGATACAGGTTGTGTGTGCTGCATAATACAATAAAAGCCCAGTCTTCCTGGGGAGCCTCCTTGACCCTGCTCACTCTTGCCTCCTGCCAAGGCAGTTGAAAACATCTGGGATCATTCACTTCTGGAAAAGGGCAGTTAATGGCAGTAGACTTTGATACAAGCTCACTGTGCAGTTAAGGTGAATCTTAAGAGAATTTTTAAGTCAGAATTATCATGAATTATGAAACTTTTACTTATTTTTTAGTTCTGGAGGAACAATAAAATATCTATTTCTAGTTCACTTTTATAGCAACCCTGACTAGCAGGAAGGGAGAAGCTTAGAAAGCAGCAGCAGTAGCCAAGGATATTACTGGGCTGCATGGCAGGCCTCTTGGTGTAATCATAGTAAAAAATCAGGCTGTGAAATCATCTGGAGTTCTTTAGCCACTATCAGATTTTTGGCAAGGCTTTTTTGCTGTAAAGTTGGTTGTGTAGTGTTGGAAGGTAAAGTTTTGGATGATGTTACTGTCTGCTATCATTTTATTTCTTTTTGTTCTGCATCCCAGTTATTTTGAGTACTAAAACTGATTTAATGCACCAGCCACACTATATCATCTTTGGGACCCAGAAATCCTTTCTTACCCCCTAGTGCTGTGATCCCCAGGGGACCCTGAGCAAACAATGAAATCTTTGCCAGGAAAAGCCTTTTTGCCTGAAAACTGGTTTCTTTAGCATTTTGAAGCAAACATTAACTCACACACTTCCCCATGACTGTCACCTACTCCTGAGATCCCATGTGCCCTTCATCACTCTGAAAATGACAAAGCGCTCCAAATAAAGCTCCTCATCTTGCTCAATATTTCTTGGTGTTTCAGAGGATCTTTTTGCTATTGTTTGTATATATAAGTGAATTCAATGCTCTCCAGTAATCTTGTTTGATATCACCAGATGGTTATTTCCAACACAAATCAAGAACTGCTTCAACGCTGGAGGTTTGCCCATAGTGTTCCACTGGCATGCTTTTAGTTAGACAGCTTCAGGAACAAGAGTATAAATTTGATTTCAGGCCACCTGAACAATGTATGGAACAGATTTTTGCTTCTCCAGCTCCTGGTCAGCCAAGAAAAGATCCTGATAGCCTTTCAGGGAAAGGCATTTTCTGCATGCTATTATGCAGTGGAGCCTAAGTATTCCACTTCCAGGAGTAAGAATAAGGTGCTGTTTCACAGCAAGGATGTTGGCAATTTCCAAAAAGGGAAAAAATAAGGTAAAAGGTTTTCATTGTGGATTCCTAAAAATCACTTAAAAAAAAATTACATTTGCTTTTATAGGAATTTCTGGCACCATTGATATCAAATCAAAGGCCCAAACTCAAAATGACCTTGTTTAATATCATATGCTCACCTTCTCAGTCTCTCCCATCCCTCCTATAAAATCTTGACTAAAGCAGAATTAAAGGAATGGTGCTGTAAATGAGTTGCCTGAAACTTTGTGTGGTACAGAGTACATGGCATCAAAAAGATTGTGATCCTCTGAATAACAAACATTAAAAATATTTTGCAAAGATCACAGTCAATACTAATCACCCTCTATGGTAATAATTTTCTTAATTTTTAGAGTAATAAATAAAATAATCTCAAGGCTGCAGTGTTTCTGCCTACCACGTAGTTGTATATTTGAATCCTGTCCTTTGGCTGATGAAGTGAGATTGCCCAAGTGTTCTGTCTCCTTCCTGAGTAATCTGTGCAGAAACAGCAACTTTAAGGAGTAAGCAGCTTTTGGCAGTCCTAGTCTTTCAGGTAAGCCTGCTGAAAATCACTGAACTTGAGCCTGGTTTTTGCAGTCTTCTCAGTGCTTGAATGCTCAGTCCTGCTGGAAATCAGGAGGACTCATTTTTGGGAAAGGTATTTTCATGAGTGAGCAGGAATAGTAATTTATAAAGGCATTTTTTTTACAGTGGTGGGGTCTAGAATGTGTTGGGCCTGTTGGCACCTCTTGGGAGCACCAGCACTGGGATAAATCCTGCATTCATCCTGCTTTTGCTGACTTTCCTTATACAACCTGAGCAGAGAAGAGATGCAGGTGGAAACCAGTGCATTAAGCCCCCCACCCAAAACAACAACAAAACTACAACAAAAACACACACACACACAAACAGGCATAGAAAAAGTGTGCTCAGGAACAGTGGGGATTCAGGACTGGCTGCTGCTGACTGTAAGCCACACCGAAAGAGAGTATGTAGGAGCTGTAGGTGGGTCCCAGTGGCTGTTAGGTACTTAATGAGCAGTGATATGTCTCAATGCATGAAATCAGTGGAAGGCAGTAAAAAAGATTGTCAGTTGCATAGAGGTGAAGCCACGCTGGTGTTTGGGATGAAATTTATCCTAAAGATAACATTTTCAAAAGGTATAATGATTTAATGTCTACCTGTAGTGAAATGTTACTCTTGAAAATACTCATTTGCAAGTGCAAAACACTTGAACAAGGGTGAGATGGTTATGTACTAATTAAACACTTGATACTTAGTATTAAAGGTGCAATATGAGGCAATGCAAAATATTGGCATTCCCACCTCGAAAACCAACTTTACCTTTTTCTTGAGGTAAACAGTTATTCATGTGGACTTTTTTAATACAGGTAAGAACTTTCAAGCCTGTGTAAAGTGTATTAAAATGTCTCTCTCTCTTTTGGAACCACACAAACCCAAAACTATTGAAGTCCAGCTAACTGATCTGCCTAATCCCTGGTACCCAATATCTGATAAAGAAAAAGGATATTTAATGAAGAGAATGGCAACTGGTACATGCTTTGTAATTATGTGTGTTGTTCAAGGATTCTGATTATTTGCCACATGTCTGAATAGACTGAGGATCTTTTAGAGTCTCTTGGGTCTGAGACAACCTGTGAACTATAAAGCAAGTCCTGATTGGTAACTCTGGAGCAGGGACATCACTGATAAGGTGAAATAACCTTCAAGTTGATATTCTGGTACCTGAAAGTTGGGAAAAAGATAAAAGTGCTTCTGTGAAAGGTAGTTCTACAGCAGTTGTTGGCCAGTGGTAGTACACTTTGCAGTAACTCACACATACCATAAGCCTTATGATTTTATGTACATGCATGTACTAGGCTGGTCTAAAAGCAGGTTGTTGGGGAGGGAAATAAATAGAATAAGAAAGCACCTATCTTTAAACCGTAATGATCCTCTAATGTTTCAAAGAGAGGCTGTGTAAGAAACATACCTGGCATATTGGTTGTGGATGGTCTTGGTGCTCAGCCAAGCCACCAGACCTTCCTTTTTGGTACTACCAGTCAGAAGATAAGGATTACAGTCTGATTAAGAAAGCACTTGCTACCTAAACACAGAAGGAATTTTAAATTAAAAGCTGTCCAGATAAAAGTCAATGAAGGTGTTGGAGGCATCTGGGGGTCATGGGGTGGAGAAGTGGGCAGCTGTGTCAAAAATGTAATTCTCACTGCAATCACTGATTTCTTGTAGTATTTAGTTTTTATAGCCATTCTTAGTATTTCATACATTTCACTCTGTTAACAGGCCCTATCACTTTCAGTTAGATACAGTTCAAATGCAAGATACTGTCTTTTACATCGGGAATAAAGTTAGAGCATGAAAAAAATTATTTCATTTCTAAACATCTGACAGATAAGTTTTATTTGCTATTCCTAGGTGTGAATACATGGTTGTCCTTCCTATGATCATAGAATTACAGAATAATAGGTAATATACTAACATTTCTCTGTCTTTGATATTTATGACTTCTTGTCCCTGCCCAGTGTATATCACTCTTGGTAAAAACTAATGTGCCCGTCAAGAGTTAAGAAAAATATTCAGAGACCAGGAAAAGCCTATCTTCTGAAAATTTAAATTTGCAGTAGCTCTAGAGCTGAAATTTACACTGGGAATCAAATACAGATCCCAATCAGGGTAACCACACCTCTTTGTAATCTTAGGTAAATTAAGAGGAATTAGAAGTACTTTGATTTGCAGCTATAAGGAGAGTGGCTTTGCCTCCTGGAGATCTAGGATGAAGTTCTGGCTCTACAGAAAGAACAGGGAACAGACTACTGGTTCCAGTGGGACCAGTTTTCCTCCTTAGTCTTTTAATATTTTCAAACAAACTCAAATTTTTAAGCAAATGAGTAATACAGTCTTGCAACCCCCTTATGTTTCATGTATTGTCAGATGCTTGCTCTGCTTTATACTGTAAATGTCTGTCCTTCTTACCAGTCAGACTGGCATGACCTAGCTCTCTGAAAAACAGTGTTCCAACCTTTGGGAAGTTTCCATATATGCCAAACTAGCACTCTCTCCCACTCTTTTCTAGTGGTAAAGGGAAGAAACATGCAACAAGGAACGCAAGTAAGTAGAGAATAGATAGGCTAAACTTGGTTAATTTAAGCATTACTTGATATACACTTCTCTTATGTGTACCAAGTTGTAAAAAAATATATGTATAATTTCCATATTTAAAAATCAATAAAGTAAGAAGGTTGCCTGCTCATCATCTTGTAAGGAAGAGGTGAAAGAAAAAACAACAGTGAAAACTAGGCAAATTAATGTGTTTAAAACCTCAGGGAAAAGAAACCATGAAGATGTCTTATTTGCTGTCTGTCAGCTTACCACTCCAGGAACTTCACAGCAGGTTTCCTCTGCTGCTATATTATGATCTACAAGAAGTTCAAGCAGTGGCACATTAATCTACAGGATAAATCAACAGGAAGACAGGTATTAAACTTTCTGAACAGTTACAATCTAGATCCAGTCTATCTCCTTATCCATACAGACACTTTCTCTAGGTCCAGTCTGACTGCTTATCCACATAGACACCTTCAGTAGCATAGTGAGCTTTTCCCAAATATAGGACTAAGTGTAATAACTAATTCCCAGTTTGTGGGAGAAGGAGTTTGGGAGGTTTGTGAATTTGTCTGCATGGGATGGAGAGGATTTCTGGTGTGGTGGTGCTTTCATCATAAGAACTAATCGTGGAAATGTTAAACATTGTGGAAATATCTTGTGCATTTGGTTTGGAGTGTGGAAAGGTCTGAACTAATCTCAGCTGGAAGTGAGTTTCTAGAATTCTTTTTCGTGTATTAAATCCTGTGTTGCTTTTCCCAGCTTGGATAGACCTATCTTGTTTCAGGGTGGCTTTTTGTAGCAAGTCAGTGCCACATAGTGAAGACAAATGCTATGACTGCCAGTTTCAGCCTCCAGGGTTATTTTAACTATGGAACAGAGTCTTGTTCTGTATTTTGGAGGAACCAAAGCAAAAGGCAGAACACACTTGTCAGTCCCTTTTGTTAAAAGAAAGTTTTAAAGACTTTTGAGCCAGTCACTTCTAGTTACTGTGGAGCACACCCTTTGCACCCAAAGTAAAACAAACACTGTCCTCAGACCACTAACTACAGCTGTGTTTCTAGTGCACAGTAATCTCAAGGGTGATGAAGTAATAAATTCCTGCTATTACAACACACAACCAAAGTCACACACAGGCTAACTCTTGGCAGCTGAGGTCCAGTGGAGATCTACACACAAAATAAGGTCTCGATGATCACCCAGGGAGTAACATTGTCCGGGGCTTACCTTGCCAGGGCACCATCTCCATCTGCCCTCCTTGCTCTGTAGGGACTGACAGGGGCTGTGCCTCCTGGCTGGCCATCTACAGACACACCTGCATCTGCACACATCTACACACAGTTTGTACCAGGCTCCATCCAAAACATTTCCCATGTTCTCAAAGATGGGTCTCTCGCTGCCAGATCCTTCTTCAGCTGCACTGTAGATACTAATTGCCTTGCTCTCTCTGTGAAGATGTAGCTTGAACTGGTCAGCCCCATCTCTGTCCTTTATCTCCTGGAGGTCCCATGTCATCTTAGAAGGATTCTCTTTCCTGCTGACAGGCAGGGACAATAGAGTATTCCTCATGAAGAACAAATCTAGAAACAGACTACAGGACAGTTTTAGAACTATTTCTTCTTTGTTGGCACTGCAACATTATGAAGTCCACTTGAAATATTTTTTTCCATTAATGATAGCTGTCATGGGGAATTATGGCTGTCAGTAGAAGGGCAGTAAATGTACCAGAGGGTTTTAATATTATGTAACACTTTTAAGGAAGGAGAAATACCCAGGCAAATGAGTAAAATAAAATATTATAATTCTCATATGATAATATTTTAGATCTGGGAAACCTACTGAAAATATCAACAAACTACCTGAAAAGAATAAAAATATATGTACTCTCTGTTTATTTTTGCCTTTAGTCAAACTAAGTTAATTAACTTAATATCATGTAACTGAACTGTGTCCAGACAGCTCTTCTGCTGTGGAATGGCCTCACAGCAAGGCAGACTAGAGTCCAGGCCCCAGTTGTTATCCATGTCACAGGGACAACCTGCTGGTACAGCCAAGGACATTTAGGACCTGTGTGGTTAAGAGCCTTGGGGAGGATTAAAATGGTGAGCCGTTTCCTGTACTATTCCACATAGAAGGTAAGGCCCAGGCACTCTCTAGACAGGCCGTGCCGCTCTCCCTTGCCGGGGCTGCTGCACAGCTGACTGTTCTGGGATGTGGGCTGGACTCACCAGGGATCCAGCCCTGAACACACTCTTGGGTGTGGGGCTTTGGCACCAGCTGCCTGCTGTCAGCCCTGCTGCTCTTCTGCCTCCCTCACACGGGACTGGGACCTCTTTAGAAAAAAGGGCTGCACTGTCTGCTATGAAGACATCCAGATCTCAATCCTCGGATAGCTGCTGTGATGTCTCCTCCTTTTACAAACTTCCTTCAGAGAGAAGAAAACAGCTTTGAGCACTCTTCATCATCTCAGTGAATTCATCTGTAAGCAAAACAATAAGGGACATCGTGGTGGACTTCATTCCCCTGCACACAGACATCTCCTCAAAGCTCTGCCTCTCCGCTTGAGCATCTTTGCCCCTCTGGTTTCTTCCCATATCATCCAGCTGTCATTTGCTGCTGAAGCCAAGTGCTGTCCTCATGTCCAGGGTCTTTTCTCTGCTGCTCTCCTTCCTCCCTCCTTTCACCATCTTCAACCCTGCTGATCTGTGGACCCCAGTATGACATCCTTCAGAATATCCTGCTTCTCTCCTGCTATCTCACAAGCAGATCTCAGGGTTGTTTGGAAAGCTTGCTGGCAAAGCTGCTTTGTCTTACTGACTTCTGCATCTGCCCCACTCTTTAGGCAGGTCAAGGCTAAAGGACAACACACAACTCCATGGAGAAGCTGACACCACCTCCCTGCTGAGTTGTGTCAACCTGTGCAGTACCAAGGTAATGAGATCCTCCCTTGCGGGCACTCTTGTCTGTGCCACTGGCAGGGCACTCGTGTGAGCAAAGGGACCCAGAGTCAGAGGGGCTGATGTGGCCTCACTATCTCTGATGAGAGCATTCCTGCTGTCCCCCAAGCAAGGACTATCTGAGGGTGGCACTCTGGTGTCCCAGCATCAGCTCCAGCCCTCCTGCCCACCAGTGAGCCCTGGTTCTCTGTAGGGCCAGAACCCTGTGACAACTCACTCTACCCAGCTAAGCCGCACCATCAGGGTGCTTGGTGGGACATGTCTTTGCTCCATTCCTTCCTGGCATAGCCCTTTGAAAGGTACCTCATGCCTTCTGAGAGGACACACATTATCCTTGCTGCCATGCAGGTAATGACAGAAACCACTGACTTTGACAAGATGGTGGCAGAACACATTCTGGAAGTGGCCATGGGAGACCCGGACTTCTGGCTGATGGGTGTAAATGTCCTGTGGTTGGATTGCCCTGCCCTTCAGCCCTGTCAGGTCTTGTTCCTCTGTCCATCCATCCCTCCCTCCCAAACCCAGGTGTCTCAGGCACCTGAAGCCACCTTAAGGCAGCAGAGAGGGATGGAAAGGGCAGCTGAGGACATGGCTGCATTCCAGTGCAGCACCACTCTCACCTGTGTCCCCTCCAGGTGCAAAAGATTGTGAGCTACATCTATGATAGCTAGCAAAGCATGCAGAAAATAGCAATTTGGCACTGCTTCAACTCCCTGCTTCTGAAGATGGCTGACAAATACCCTGAGGAGGTAGTCACAACACTGTTGAACATTGCTCCACAAAGAGACAGGTACTGGCCCTGATAATCCCAAGGGTTTGTTTGCTGTGCAGAGAGAGACCTCGAGACCTTCTGACTTCCAGACCCAAGGAATGCTGCAGGATACCTCTGAGGAGCGGGGTTCTCCATCTCACCAAGATTTCCAGCCCTGATGTGTTGTCTGGGTTTGCAGGAGCCTAAGTTGGCTGAGCCCAAAGCTGCCATGCTGCTTCTGGGGAACACCACCTCAGTCCCCTCCTGCCTGCCTGGGCAGGGCTCCCAGGCATGCCAAGCCCCGTGGGGCTGGCCCAGGCCATGCTGTGGCCAAGGAAGCCCTGCTGACAGAGTGCTCTGCCTTGTAGCACAGCCCTGCAACTATGGGATCAGATCTTCTACAAGCCCTAGATTCTGGAGAATGTATTAATGGCATTCGTTACCTGGCTCCAGTCCCTCTGGATGACCAATATTCCCAGCTCCACTGCAGAAGGCACCTGCATCCCTGTCTTGGATGTGAGTTAGCAGGAAAGGCCTTGATCCCCTGCCACAAGCCTTCAGGCTCTGCCAGTATCTCACTGCTGTGCTTGCTCCTGCAGCCGTCCTCCAGGCAGTTTCCATCCAAGGATTTGGGTGACAAGCCTGGCATTGAGAGCAATCAGAGGCATCCAAGACTGGTGACAGCCTCCCTGCAGGTCGGAGCCCTCCACATGCTGTCAGAAACACATGACATGGTGAGCAGGGTGGTGTCGGGGACAGCCGTGTTGGCAGCTGGAGTCTGGGGCCGTGGGTAAGGTGGTGGCTTGGCCTGGCCTGGTTTGGTCTGGGAGTCAGGCAGGGACGTGACTGCTCCAAACACCCTCCCTGCCATGGTGGGGCCTGGTGGCTGCCTGAGGAGTTTTCCAGGTGTGAATCTTCTCACAAAAAAACTCCTGTTTTTCAGACAGGCAAGAAAAATTCAGGTCCTCCTGCCAGACATGATGGGGGTCCTGCAGGCTGGCAGTGCAGACCTCAGGATAAAGGGCCGAACGTTCTTTAAAAATGTGATGGGTTAAACCACCACATTTCAAAACCTGGAGAAGACTGTGGGCAGCCCCATCACTGGGCAGCTGATGGAAAATCTCCTGACCCTCTTAGACTCGGTAAGGCTGATGTGGGAGCCTGAGCCCCGAGACAGGCACAGGGCAGTGACAGCTGCCCTGCAGCCCAGCTGTGTGAGCAGTACTTGGAGTACTCTGCTCCTCTGGGCTTCTGTGGCTTCTGGGCCTTGCAGCCCAGCACTACTTCTCCCCACTCTGGAATCTTACCCTGGAGCATATTCCTCCACCTCAACCATGACCACCCCCTATCACAGTGGGCAGGGAGCCACTGTCTCCAAAGCTTATCTTTTCTCCTTCCTACCAGGAGTGCAGCCAGCTGCAAGAGCTCTCCATCTGCCTCCTCAGAGGCCAGCTGGAGGCAGTGGTGGGGAGCAACAAGGAGAGGAACAGCTGCATAATGAGTGTACTGATCCCACTCCTCTTTTGCATGAGTGACCAGAGCCCCAGTGTGGCCAAGGTGCAGGTTCCAAGGCTGAGCACTGACACAGACGGGGGTGAGCCGCTGGCAGAGAGCAGTGCTCCCCCAGCACAGCCCATGGGAAGGGTCCCTACAGAGCCAGTGTGAGCAGGGGTGGAGAAGCTGGCATGGCCATTTCCAGCACCTGCCCTACCTGCTCCAGCAGGGCTTGGCAGCAACCCATGGCCACCAAAGCCTGAACAGATGTGTCCCCACACATTTCTTTGCTGTCCCTGGCATGTGTTGGAGGCCAGGGCTTTGAGCCTAAATCCCTGTACCCCAGGGCTGTCCCCAAGAGACACCCAGATGCTTTGGTGAGGGCATATCCCAGCTTCCTAAAGGCAGGATCACCCCAGGAACAAAGCCAAGAGGACTCCTTTGCCAGTCATGGTGCTATCTCACAGCTTCTGCTCTTGTGCAGGCCTCTGGGGAAGCCCTCCTTGCTGCTGCCAAGCATCTCAAATGGAAGGAGCTCAAGCACCTGCTGAAGATGCAGCAGACATGTAGGATCAGCAAGTGCTTGGTAAGGACAAACCCCAGGGTGCAGGCTGGGTGAGAATTGCCCTGCACCTAAAGCCCCCACCAGCCCTGCTGCAGCCCTGAGCCCACAGTCTGGAGCTGCACTCTTGTCCCTGTCCTCAAGAACAGAGCCCTAAGGGGTCTTTCCCTTCCCTGAACCCAGCAGGCGGGAGGGCTCTCGGTAATGAGTGCTGGCAGGAGGGACTGCCCCGGCCAAATGGGGGCTATGTGACATGCCCATCATCTTGTGCTCTCTCCAGCTGGTGAAGGATAGGAGCAGGGCTGAGGAGTTCCTGTATCAGAGCCTGCCATACCTCAAGGACCCTCAGGCCACTGTGCGAGAGGTGGCTGTTGGGTTCCTTGGGGAACCCCAGCCCCTGGAGTCCCCCTTTGGGCAGCCTGGCCCCTGTTCCTGCTGCTGCACTGCCCTGTCCCTGCTGTGTGCAGGGCCTCAGCCTTCCCTGTGCCACCACTGTCCATGGTGGGCTTGGTGGCCACCTGTCTCAGTTCCATTCCCCTAGACTACCAACCCCTGGTGGTTCCTGGGGTCACTCCTGTTAAGGGAGAAGGCAGGGCCAGAGGCCAGGGTGCTGGAAGCATGCTAGGGAGCAGGGGCTGACTGAGTTTTGTGCCTAGGGCTGGCTGCATGGCACCTCCGAAGCATGGAGAACCAGGATGAGATCTGCAGTGTGTGGATGGGAGGGAATGTCTGGGGGTCTGTGCAAACATGGGAATTCATCTCAGTTCTGTTTCTTTTGGTCACAGCTCTTCAGCCCCTGCAGACAGACAGGGATCCCTCTGTCTCTAGCCTGGCAGTTCAGACAACATGCATCCTGAGGAGTCCAGGGGTTCAGCAAAAACAAGGATGCATCCTGTGAGCACTGTGCTGCTGGTGCCCAGACCCAGGAGGAGGGTAGCTCTGATTTCATAAAGCTGGAACAACAGGTCCCAAACCAATGGTGTCTTTCCGATGTGTAGCATCCTGAGCAGACTGTTCTTCTTGGCCTGTCCTGCTGCCTGTGGGATGACTTCCCCCTCAGCACATATTGGCCCCAGGCTTATTTGAGAAATGAATCCCTTGTTGAGGCTTCCCCCAGGAGAAGCTGCATTTGTCCCCACCTGGGAAAGTCCTCCTACCACGCAACAAGGATAGGACACAGAAAGAATGGCTCCAGCTCCAGCATCCCCATGGGTCTCCAGGCCTTAAATGAAACATCTGCTGTTGCTGCATTGCCACCTCCCTTTACCCTGATGGATTTGGAAGGGTTTCCAAGCAGAGGAAAATCTCAGGACCAGAGGGGAAGCTCAGGGGTCCTAGAGGGACTGGATGACAAACAGAGTCTGTCACTGCCACCCCAACACACCAGTATTTGCTGGTCACAGAGCAGAATA
Organism: Aphelocoma coerulescens; assembly: GCF_041296385.1. NCBI lineage: Eukaryota > Metazoa > Chordata > Aves > Passeriformes > Corvidae > Aphelocoma > Aphelocoma coerulescens. The sequence continues at coordinate 78,094,243 of NC_091015.1, read as the reverse complement.
TGATAGCTGTGCTTTGCCTGGGCAAGGCAAGGGAAGAAAACAGAGAGAGATAACACCAGTCCTTAGATCCCAGTGGCTGGTCCTGTCACGTGGATGGTCCAGACACAATGGGAAAGAGAGTGAGTGGGCCCAATCCACTCCCTTTTATAGTTAACTTAGTGCCCACCTCTAGTGTAAACAACAATTTTTGAATGTTTTACTCACGCAGGCACAGCCAGCTCTTCTCCAGGAGGTAAGTCAGGGGGTGGACTGAGCATGAGTCTCAAGGCAGAGCGACAATTTGTCTCAGAGCAGCGCTGCCCCACCTTGGGGGAACTCTTCTCCTCTGATCACACCTTTCCTGTAGCAATACTCAGCATGTTTGAGGCAAAACATGCTTAGGTCTGGGCCTTGGCCATGCCCGCTGCCGATAGAGGCAGGGAACAGCTCCCGCCGGGAAGCCGCAGGCACCAGGGATGGCAATGGGACACGCGCCGCTGTCCCCAGTGCTGCCCCCGCCCACCCGAGGCAGCCGAGTTGTTTGTTCCCCCCAGAGAGGGAAACCTTTCTACCATCTCAGTTTTAGTGTCTGGAACAAGCAGGGCTTGGGTGCGTGCTAATGGGAAGAACTAGGCTTAGGCATTTAGCTGAATTGCTATTATTTTTTAAATCAGTTGTGGGAAGATTGCTTACAAAAAGTGTAATAGTTCAGTAAAGTACTGTGAGATTAAAAACAAAAAAAAGAAAACTCTCAGAAACCAAATGATTTTCGTAAATGAATAGGCTTAGGGAAAAAATATTACCTCTCATACAATCCTTTATTGTTTTAACAATGTGCCTAATAATAAGGTTTGGGGGGGGGTTGGGTTGGTTTGGGTTTTTTTCTTTTCTTTTTTTTTTTTTTTTTTTAGTTTAATAAGATAAGCCTGAAAATATATTATGTAAAAATATGTTAGCATAATTTTCTTCATGAATTATTTTTGTGCTTGCTTATCTAATTTTTGATCATTTACTAAAAATAACGTCATTGAAGACACTCCTTAAATTGTAAGCTGAAAGAAGGAATTGAGTTACAATTTTTCCTAGTGTTTAGGAGCTGTAAATCTGATCAGGAATGTGAGTAACCAAGTTCAACTGGCAGCAAGACTAGCCATTCCTGTCCACAGGAGGAAGTTACACAGAACCTTTTATGAACACAGAGGAAGAGTGTCTGATTTTGAAAGTTGCTAAGGTATATGAGTTCTTTGTTTGAGTTTGTGAAAAGCAACAGGCAAGTTCAGAATCTTAGTTTTGCTCTTGATCCAATACCTTTACTTAACAGTGTCTTTATCTATATACAGAGATACAGACAAAGATTGAATTTGACAGAATTCCAACATCTAAAACATGCAAAGCATAATAGAAAGTGGTTTCAGGTAAAACGTGATTTCAGGTTTCTGTGACACAGTAATTTTCAATGCCTGCTTTTTCTGTCTAGTGGTTTGTCACTTGGCAAATGCATCCAGAAATCTCAATGAAAATCCCTTTAGTTACAGTGTATACAAACAAGTTCAGGTTAAACTCAATCACTACCATTCATTTAACGACATAAATAACAGAATAATTGAGGTTGGAAGGGATCTCTGGAGACCATCTGGTCCAACCCCCTAAATCAAACAGGTTTGTCTACAGCAGGCTGCCTGGGACCATGTTCAGGTTTTTGAGTATCTCCAAGGATGGAGGCTCCACAACCTCTCTGGGCAACCTGTGCCAGGGCTTGGTCACTGTCACAGTGAAAACTGTTTCCTGCTGTTCAGAGGGAACCTGCCAAGTTTCACTTTGTGCCCATTGGCTCTGCTTCTGTCATTGGGCACCACTGGAAAGGGTCTGGTTCTGTCTTCTTTGCACCCTCCCTTCAGGTATTTAAGTGCATTGGTGAGATCCCACCTTGAGCATTCTCTTCTCTTGTTTGAGCAGTACAAACTGTCCCAGCATCTCCTCATATGTGAGATGCTCCACATCCTCCATCATCTTGGCTTTTTATGGAACTCTCTCTGGTACCTCCATGTCTCTCTTGTGTTGAGGAGCACAGGACTGGACACTGGAGGCACTAGACATGATGACTTTCAATGACTTATGAGATAAAATGCAAAAATATTTGATACTATGTTTTTTAAAAGAAATTTTAATATGATTTTAGTGGAAAATAGACTTGTGAAAGACCAGCTCTTCCTCTAGATGGCTATAAGAACCCAGCAATTCCTGCATGTTATTTCTCCTGATATGTCTTATTTCACACTTTAGCAACACTGATTTATAACAGCTCTCATGTGTCCTGATCTCTTAAAATAACCCCTGAAATTTTCAAAAATATCTCTAATTCTTATTGATCTAAATAATCTTGTGTCATGGACAATTTGCCTCATCACTGTTAATCCCTGTCTTCTGCAAAATCAGTCTTCCTTTATGGACTTTGGGATTCCTTTCTGCTGTTTCATTAAGTTGCAAGTGACTTTCTCTTTGCTTGACAGGTTTCTTAACTGAAGCTCTATTTTGCCCCTTATTTAATTGTCACTTACTTCAATGTCCTCCTGAAGTGTAAGAGGGGTGGCCCTGTTTTCTTCTTAAAAGGTTGGGAGGAAGAAAGGAGTTGTCTCTTGTTGGAAGCACTGATTCATTGAACCACTTCCAGTTTTAATTTTGAATTAAGATACGAGGGATCTTGGAGACATGTTTAAAATTATGTACGTGTTTTGGTGCTTTGTTGCCTTTGAGCATGAATGAATACAGATCAACACAGTGATGAAAACAGGCAGCTTCTTGATACAGTGGTTCTCTGAACTAATTTTCTTTATAAGTGGAACAAAACTTACTGTAACAAATTATTTCAGGCACAGTTGCTTAAAATTGTGAAATGGCAGCAACTGAATCAACTTCCCCGTTACCCTGGTAAGTCAGAAAGTCACAGGGTTTGTTACAACTTTAAGCAGTGACTTTCTGCCTCCCAGTTTTTGACCCTGTAACTATTTGGTAACAGGTTACTCTTTTAGGCTAGAGGTCCTAAAAGCCAACATTTTGTACAATTTGTTTTAAGATAATGTTTTTTTTTTCATTTGCCATATATCCTAACAAGAGATACATCCATGTATATCTACATTTCATGTCTGTACATATGTATATACATATATATACATATATATGCGCTTTTGTAATACATGAGGAGCATATGCTTACCCAAGTAGGCCACCCACGTTAGCAGTGCATAGTTATCTGCACTGTGTCTTCTGTGTGTGTCGCAGATATAATTTTGGAGGTACAGTTTTGCCTTGCAGATTATTTATCTGTCTGGGTACTGTCCCTTGGGACATAAAAATATTTCCATTTCATTTCCATTAATTTTAAGTGGGATGTTTGGGAGAAGGCTATTTAAATGAGGCTGTTAAACTCAGCACTTTGCATTGATGTGAGAACTGCTGAAATGAAAGCTGTAGGAGCCACTCCTGGATGAGCAGAAGGGGGTCCAGTGCAGTGGCTCTGGTGGAAAGTGTGGCTGAATTAAATTTTAGTTTATTTCTTACTTGCCTAGTGAATGGAGAGTTAAACAGCAAATCAATACTGAGGTAGAAGTACTGGAAGCACTTAGACTAGACAAGGCTTTGCTGCAGCAGTTTTGTTTCACAGATCATTTTCAGTCCCTAACCATGGTTCCAAGTGAAAGTAATTCTTGAATTGTCCCACCAACTTCAACTGGATTGACCCAAAAATATCCTGAATATTCCCAGGTGTGCTCACATGGCTGATAGCTCATCAGCTATCCTGGATGTTGTCATATCTTTGCCAGTGTCTAGAAAACCAAGACTTATTGCTGTATCCAGCTTCCGCTGCCGTGGAAGGACAAGAGTCTGTCCCACACAGGTGACTGCACAGGCAGGTCCACCTTTAATTAGAGGTGATTACGGAGCAGTAGGATGAGTTATTTGCATCGGTTTTTTCTCCTCTATTTTTCTTTTTCTAGCTGGAAGCTAGAAGAATAAACATATTTGCCCATCTCTTCACATGCAAAATATGTGATACTTTCGTTCTTTTCAGTCATGTAAGGTGTCTAATTTACTGTCACACCATAAACGTTAGCTTAATAAATGAACATGACCAGCTTGCCACATGACATGGAAATAGATGCCCATAAGAATGAAAGATCAGTCAAAAATGATATAGCCTAAATACACTTCAGGAAGTCTTTTTTGTAAGATTCTGTCACTAGGATAAATTATGTAAAAGCCACACTGTCTTCCGTATTTAATTTTGAGGATAATATTCAGAACAGAGATATAAACAGGCTTATAATTAGTAAATTATATTAAAAAAGGAAAACACAGGTTCTATTATACCTTTGTACTCAAGTCAGAGGTAATTTTGCAGTTACTGGTCCCTAAAGGAAGTGGTCAGATATGTATCAGTAATTCCACATATGGTAACAATTATTCTTTTAACACTTGCCATTCATAGCTGCACTTCTGTGTATGTTTTCTGTTTTCCTTGGTTGCCCCTTCCCTGGTATAATGGTTTTTCACTGAAGTTTTGGCAACTGTTGTGTGCTGATCTTTTTGCTCCAGCCAAGCCTATGGCAAGTCTCAAAATGGTGAGAAATACCTGCTTCCAAAATGCAAATGTATCTGACCCTCTTATCTCCTCTGCTCAGATCTTCCCTCTTCAGCCACACCTCTCCTCAGCATGGTCTGGGATTTAACTGATATATGGGATTTCTGTACTTTTCGTTATTGTTTCTTGTAACAAGAAAACACAAAAACCCCTCTCAGAGGAATATTGCCTGTATCCCACTGAATAGCTGAAATGACAAAGCTCTTTTAAGATTCCTAGAACGCTTTTAAAGCCTTATTTCAAATATAAAATAATTTGTTTACTTTTCTGACGTTTTTTTCTGCAAATATATGTGTCTATATGTCTATACTTACGTAGGAGCACCAAAAGTTCTCCGTTCCCAGGGGGACGGCGGGGCGGCGGGGCGGGCGCTGTCGCTGTCCTTGGTGCTGAAGCCGGGCGCGGGCCGAGGAGCGGCGGCCCCCAAAAGCGTGGGAGGGCACAGGCGATTGCTGCAAGCTTTCTTTCATGGGGTGTGACGCTGGTGTCCTCATGGCTGATAGCAGTCTGACGTACTGCACATGCCAGGGCTGCTGTGAGAAAAGTCCTCGCCCTCGCTTCTGGGTTGTTTGCTGGACAATTTCTTCTCTTGGAACGGATGTGGCAATTCCTTTTGTCGTGCGTGAAATGAATAAAGAGGGGTATCCAGAGAAGAAAAAGGAGATATGCTGGAACATGCAAATCAGGTTTTTAGAGCTTTGTGTCCTCTGATAATCTGATGATATAAACAAAACTTGAACCAAAATTGCCTGTTCCTTGACAGATAAAAACTAGTTTCACCGAATTTGTTTTTTGTTTCTCAGACTCTGATTAGTCAGACTGTGAGTCACTGCTATTCATGCTAAGATAATAATATTTCATCTACAATGAAGCAATTTTGCACACCAAAGCATTTTCTGTGAGACTTACTAGTCATACCCTTTGTGTAGTAGTATTTCTTAATAGTAGTTTTTTCAAACTCTGTGCTTGAATAAGCAGAACATTTCAGTACCTAGAGTACTGATTTGGAGAGAGCAGAGTTTCAGAGCCATTCAGCCATTTCCAGCCATTCAGACTGGAAAGCATTTTTTAACTTGGCCCCTTATACTTGTGTCTAACTGACATGTGAATTATTTCTTTCTAAAAAACCCTGAACAACAAAACCACAAGCAAACCAACCGGTTTTCACTCTTCCAGAGGAAAAAAACCCTAAAAACTTGATTCTTTGTCTCACTTTATTTGATGTCTTAATAAAGCCTATAGGAATCATATGACAGGAGAAAGAAAAGTTGTATTTGGTATTGTAATTTGTGTCTTGTATAAAATGACTCTTTGCTCATTAGACTTTTGTCTTTCCAGCATTATCCTGTTTCATCTCCTATTCTTTTTAATTATCATGTCTTATTCAATTATCAAATTGCACAATAACTGTCTTGACAGCAAAAACAATGGTGAGAAGATAATAATGGAGAGTATGAGTAGATGAGGTAATTTTAAGACATTGCTCTGAATCTGATGACTACCACAGGGAAAATTCCAAAATAGAGAGGATATACAGTATTATCAGTAACTTTGCATGAATATGCCGCAGAAGTAAAACACATATTGATAGATATTCCTCTCCCCTCTGTATTAATGATATCCCAAACCCTCTGTACTTTCTCTTTGCAGTTAAGCATTGTGGTTTTTATTTGCATCATGTCCTTTTCAAGGTGTCAAAAAGTCAAGGGTTAAGCTAGTGAATAATGCAAAGTGTTAAGATGATTCAGTGGCAGCAGCTCCTTCTGTGTTCAAAGATTCCTCTACTCAGGTTTCCTTTACACATAAGGACAGTCAGGACAGTTGATTTAAATTAATGACAAATATGTTTTTAAAGTAAGTACAGAACACTAAATTAAAGAATCCTTATTCTGATAAAAATAATCTACACATGCAGAACATAGTTTAACTAAAAAGTAAGACTTCAAAAGCCACAATGGACTAACTGTCCCAAGTTGCAGACTATACCTGTCAAATCCTGAAAAAATGTTCCTCTTTTACACATACATTAGAGGAATACTTTCCCTGAGAAATCCAGGGAAGGATACAAATAAATACATTACAAAGGCAGAGTCACTGAGATTGAACAAACCTGGAATTGGAGACTTAGACTGGGAGTCATTGGTGGGATTGTACGAGGCAGCTTGAATGGAGAAATTAGTGGGAAGAGGAAATGTAGGCAAAATTTGGGCAAAGAAACTTGGGGCAAAGAAATGAGGAAACAATATGAAAACTCAAAAGCAGTCTTAGTAGTTGAGGAATCTAGAACTACAGAAAAGATGGCAAAGAGAAATAAGGACGAGGGTATGATATAGACTGGTGAATGAAACTGGTTCTTCTTGAATGGGTAAAGGAATCTGTATCTTCACCAAAAGGTTGCTTCAGAGGGTTGCTCTTTTATAAAGTAACATGTAGTTCCCTTTAGGGCTGATTCAATGTCAATTCTGATAGCAAAGAAAATGCCAGCTTTGCTACTGTGACATTTTTATGGTTAAGGCCATGTAATGAAGATGTGATTTTATGTCTGCTTTTGTCTCTTTTGTTACATGTATGCACATTAAGAAATCAAGAAAAAGTTGGAAAAAGAGAAAAGATATAATTAGATTATGATGTATATGCTTCTCCATCAAACCTATTTGCTTCTTCTAGTCTTGATGCTAATGAGCCACTCAGAACTCATGAAAGAAAAAGGATTTCTATTTCATTTACTACATAACACCAGAAGAGCCCTTCCTGACCATGCAAACTGACACATAATGGTAAATATGCAAAGATCACGTTGTAGGAATTCTAGCTAAGCAGCCAAAAGGAATGTTTTTAACCTCTGCTTAATATCCCATCTGTAAGATCTCTTGTCTCATTAACCCTCTATTTACACAAATCTTGTGAAAATATATGATTTATGAAGCCCTTAGCTATTTAAAACATGAATACTTTAGAAAGGTTGGTGAGCCAATTCTTAGAAGGATTAAAATAATGTGGAACAAGTAAGGGTCATACATCAAATGACAGCAGACAAAATATATATTGATAACAAAATAACATGACAATCTGTTATGTATTCTCAATAAAACAGGGTTGGCATGGAAAGAAATACCACCAACCCATTATAATGAAATTAAAGACTAATAGAATTTGTAGACTCAAAGGAACTAAATTAATGGGCCATAAGTAGCCTTAGTTCTGGTATTTCTTGATGCTGACTTGCTCAACTTTGCACCTGAAGAGGTTCTTTCAGCATTTTTTTTGTCTGTGTGTGTGACATATTTTCATAAAACCCGTCTTTCCTCATGTTTGCACAATGCAAATACCCTGGAAAACACTTAAAATGCTTCCTTGCTAACAAAAATTTTAAATCCCTGCAGATTAAGCAGACTGGCACAGTTAATAAGATTTCTATATGCCATCCAAAATGCTAGCTCAGTGGAACAAAGCTTTGTCTGGTTCAGAAACAGCCATCCTCTTTCTCTTTTCTTGACCATGAAGTCTGAACTATGGGAACTTTTGTTTACACTTCCAGTATCTCAAGCAACCAAATACATATGGCACTACAGATACTGCCATGGATTATCCATTTTACTTCATCTGCAGAAAATCCTTCAAGAATTGAGGTCATACAGCTTTTATAACAGTAGTCTTTCTTAGTGACACGAAAACAAAACTACCCAGAGCCATTAAGCCCCGGCCAATTCCATGTATTTTGTGTCCAGAATTCTAAAAATTAACCAGATTCAAGGACTGAAAGTGCCTGCTGACAGATTGGTGGTAAACAGGAGTAGGCAATGAGTGACAAAAGTGTAAGTAAAACTAGAAAATTTCAGTCCATGGAATTGAATTCTGAATAGCAGCACACAACCTACCTGTTTCTTTATGTCAGGTGTTGCATGGTTACCTTCGTTTGAAACCTTCTTATAAAGAGGCTAAACAGGTGGTGACTCTCTATTGCAATGGTAACGTTTCCATCTTTTTTGCCCTGGGGTAAAAGAATTAGTCATTAAATTCTTAATAGCTGATCAGCAACATCTTGTGATGTTCTGTGATGGGATTATTTCTGATGTAATCATTTACAGGAAAATTTTGAGACCTCACTGAATGTGCACCATCATGGTGCTGAGCACTAAGGAAACACAGAAAGAGGCAGACAGCCCTGGCTGAAGAACTTATGACCTAAAATAGGTTTTTTCACTTTCTGTTTTTTAAAACTGAGTTCCTTCCCCACTGTGGCCTCTGGAATGGATGCCTGAGAAGGGATAAAAACAGGAAAGAAGCATACAAAATAAACTCAAAATACAATGGATTTTCTAGTCTCATGGCTGGAAAACCTGGGCTCTTGGATAGTTTCTAAACAAGGAAGGAACCTGCTGCTTCCACTATACCATGTATCTTATCTGCTGTGAAGTTGTGTTGTTTCTCTCCCTACAGATGCTATAGGGGCTATTGGATGTCATAATAAGCATGCTCACAGTTATATACTGATTGCCTTGTATTCCAGAGAGGATGATGACTTGGGTAAAAGAAGGAGAAACTGTCCTTTGTGAAAAAGTAGTTTTGCTTTTTCTACCTTTTGAATATGTCTGTTGCTAAGGGCAATCAGTGTAAGTTTCGGAGAGCAGCATTTATTATTTAGGAAATAAATCAAATAAATGGGAAGTTTTACAGTGCACCTTGGGATTCAGACACAGATGGGTAACAAGCTGGACAGAGAGTGCAAAACCGTGTTTTGAAAATGCCATCTAGTGGCTCCATACGAGGGGGGGTTTGTGTCAGAAAGTGAAGTTCATCTCCCCAAAATTTGGGATCAGACCAATGCTGGCCTCAGAGTCAGGGCGGTCAGTGGTGGGACCTTGGTAGCTATTTGCAGCCTCAATCAGAAGTGCAAATACTGTAAACTGGCTCAGCTAGAAGACATGACAGGGAAACCTGTGCAAATGTCCCAGGAATGGGGATGTGAATCACACTGCTGCACCTGGCTGGGAAAATGGAAGTGTGTGTGGAGATATACCAATAAAAGGTACCTAGAAATAACTGAGGCTTATTTTACTGTTGGCAGGCCACCAGTTTTTTTCCAGGAAGACAATAGCCCCTAAATCCCCAAATTAAGGTGATTAGTAATAGAAATGCTTTTCTGAATTTCTGTTCTTAAATACCTTAAAATTTGACTGCCAGCCTGTAAGGGTCTCCAGAGACAGAGTGAAAGTCACTGATGCATGTTATTTCCTTGGAAATATAGGGACAAAATAACTGGGTCAAACTGGATGGAACAGATTTTTAGCAAACCAGTGACAGTGTTGTTTGGATAGAGTGCATGACTTTGTAACTAGAAAACTGCAGAAGGGAAACCAATCTTTATTTTCAACCAGATTTTGCTGATGCAAAGGCAAAAGATTTGTAGCTATGTGTAACAACTTCAAACTGAATTAATTGCTTCCCAAGAGTCACCGAATTCTATACGGGCTCTCAATAGCTTTATTACTGCCTAGTTTGGAGTTCTTAGTTTGGTATTATTTCCTTGCAGATATCATCTCTTTGGTTACTGATCCTTTTCTGCAACTCACAAAGGCATTGTAAGCCAATGTAAATCAATGTATGATTTCATCTTTTACAGCAGAAGACCAGAAATCATTCTTGGTAGTTATCATTTTAATTCACTTGCTGCTAATTTAAGCGTTAAATTTTCTTCCGGGTTTTTCCTCCTGTGGCTGGAATAAATGGACCATTTGTTCCGAGTTCCATTTACACACATGTATCAGAATGAGTGAAGCTCTGAAGAAAGATAAAACCTTTGCAAGAAGCAGTTAGATAAGCAGAAAATTTATATTCATGCATAATTTAAAGACAATGTGTAATTGTCTTGAAACTGGTCCTGAATTACATTTAATTCAATAACAACAGGGTTTTTCTGCAGTTCTATTTTCATGTGGCACTGGTAGTTGGACATATGATGAAATATATTATTCACAGCAACACCTTGTTTAGCTCCAATTGTGCCCATAAACTTGCCACTTCGATGTGCTTCATACAAATATTTAGTTAGACATATGTTGTTTGGGGTTTTTTTAGACTGTACATCCTTTTCTGAATTGGGGTCAGAGTAGTAATGGTTGCACTATACATAAAAATAGATGTTCATGTTGTTGTTATATCTGTTTTTAATAATTTAGGAGACACTCAGGCACCATGGTGTTGAGGCCTAGACACTTCTTCATCTTCTAAGACACAAATAAATGATATAACATATGATAAAAATCCAAAAAGAAAGGAAAAGAACCCACAAAGAACCATCCGGACAGGAATCTCAAACTCCCATGGAAATAAGTCGCTTAATTTAATCCAAGATCACATTTTCCGAAACTTTACAGTTGAAATTACTTACATCTGGAACATTAGGAGGCAACATCACTTCTTGCTTTTGATAGATAATTTGATGTTAACCCAAATTATGTCCCCTGAAATGAGGAATATGTGAGTGATAAGCATCCATAAGGCTAGAGAGAAAGGCTGTGTTTTTCCTAATTCTATTCTTATATTCTTATTCTTATTCTATGCATAAAATTATGCTAAAAAATTGATGTTCTCCTGCCTCTCCCACACAAATATTTTGGATATTCATTCTCTAATCAAAAGCATTATCAAATGAAAGAAACTCTTCCCAGAAAGCATTTTCAAAAAGAGAAGTTTTTTTCTGTAAAGCTTGAAAAAAATAATTCTTTACCTCACCACAGAACATTTACAAAAGCAAACTGCAGATGCTTCTTCAAGTTCTAGTCATATGACCCTTAATTTAAAATGTGTTTCTTTTTAAAATGTGGCCTATAAACATGCTTAGGGGGAGTTCGACAGAGTCATTTAGGAAACAGCAACTTGAGACATGTGGTTGAAATATGGTGAGGAGAAAAATAGAATGTGTCGCATTAAGGACATTGGGAGCTATTTCAAATGCAATTTTCTAAGGATTTTCTCTTCTAATGGGATCCTGGAGAGACTAGGGACAAAGGCAACAGGGTATATGTATATGGCCAGCAAGCTAATCAGCCTTGAAGTTTGTCATTTATTGTTTGTACTTATCTTTTAAGTTTGTAAAACAAATCCTTCTGAGGTAAAGCACTCATGCAAACAACTGTCAAACTCTTTGTCTGGTGTTCTGATCTTCAAGAAGACCAAGGAAATGGTGCTTTGCTTGTATAGATTCTTCTGCTTATAGGTGATCTCTTAATGAACTGATAGAGCTTGTTATATTAGTTAGTGTATTTGACAAAGGAAAAAAAGTAATCAGGACAAAATCTTATACTGAGCTATTGCAGTCTGAGTCCCTGTTAATTGTTGCATTAATTGTCAGTCTCAACAGAGAGGAGTGATTAAGGAGGACTTCAGAGTTTAATCTCTTGTTGCCAAAGAACTTCTGTTTAGGCATCTGCAACTGCCTCTGCAGTCTGAACCCTGCTCTTTACTGCCAGCCATACCCTTACTGACGAATAAGAGAAGGAAATTAGTGTACTGCAAAATTGTAAAACTATTTCATCTTTAGGTTTCTGCATGGTTCATAGTATTAGTCCGGTAGAGGAAGAGAAGCCTTAGATCAAGCTGATATTTTAAACTCAAATAAAGCCCAGGCATGACTCCTTGCTTTTCTACAGTTGTAGTATGTTTGTGCCTTCTGTATGGTAATAGATGAACACAGCCTCTACTGCAGCTGGCAAGACTTCTCCTTAGCCATGATGTGGTGTGAGGACAAGTTGCTTCAGGAGTGAGACAGTCCCATGGTGGACTATGTCATACTGGAGTGACTGGCAGGTCTTGCCAGGAGATGTAAAGTACCTCCAGGCACTGCCTGCCTGCTCTGCATCCGCACAGTGGGAGAAGGACCTCTGGGCAGAATTCACACCCTTTCCCAACTCACCTATTCCCAAAGAGAAAGCACCTGAGGAGCAGACTCCGATTTCCTCCATGCCGAGGTTCTTACTTCTTCCAGCCATATCAAGGAGGGACAAGGAAAACATACTACCTTCAGGTTCCCTCTGTAGCCACATTAGCCAGCCACGGCCTTGCCCTGGGGAGCCTCAGCCAATGGACCTTTCCCTCATGATGCCACAGAGTGAGGGGCAGTTACACAACACTCTGCAGTGCACCATACATTGCACTGTCATTGAAAAAAACAGCATTAATAATCCTGAACAGAAGTCCAAGCTTCTGTCTCCCTTATTTTTTAACAAAAAGTTGTTTTCAGGGTTTCTATTTCAGAAATTGATCGTAGTCTTTTAAAATACCTCATGGCTGTACACGTCTTTCTTAAACCACTTCCACGAAGCCCAGGTATTAGTCCAAGTTAGGTATGCAGCTGCCTCCTTGCTTTCAGAGCTCTGCTCTGGGTCGTGGCCAAGCCCCTTGCAAATAAATTGTTGGAGGTTTTCTAAAGGCAGTAAAGAGAGGCTACTGTAACCACCTCTGTTACTCATCAACTAATTTACTGGAAACCTGGAGATTCTGTGACTGGCCAAATGTTCTTTCTGGAGAGAGCGCAACATTCCATAACAGAAAAAAAAGGGCATTGCAGTTTACCAAATGATGTATCCAGATTGATAGCTGTGTGAAGAACAGTCACTTTATTGATTGCCTTTCTAGAAGACTGCAAATTCTGCCAAAAAGTTAAAGAGATAGGTGTCTATGGAAATAGCACCAACTATTTAGTCATTCTGAAGCTTAGCACTCTGGATGAAATTTTGGCTCGTGAAACAAAGACTATCTTTCCTTCTTTCATTGTCTTGTTTTGTTTATAGGAGAATGTAGAATCAATAAAAGTTCAACAATAGTTCAATGAAATTCAGAAGGTGAAAGTAAATCTAACAAATTGGATATAATGAGTTCTAGAGGATTTAGCTCTAAAACTTTCCTCATACATTGACAGAGTAGAAAGGCACAGACTGATTGCAACAAGTATTTGGTACATTAAGAACTAAAATGTACTTGGGTTAAAAATAAGAAAAGCACATGTTTACAGCAGCTATAAGGATGGTACCTGGAAGTGGTGTTTCAAATTAAGTCCAGACTTGCTGCAGAGTGCTTATGGATTGCAGACTTTATAAGGAAGAGCATTCTCTGGAAAAGCAAACAGGAAACCGCATTTTAAAAATGATAGCTGAACATATGGAAATTTTCACATGCATGTTGCGAAGCGAGGAGTGTGTGTTCCTAAGAGGCAGTGCTATAGCTGGTTCTGAGTCACAACGGGCCCGTGTCAGACTCCAAAGCACTACTCTAGTCTAAACTGTAGTAAAGAGTTCATGTCTAAAACCAGAGCCAGGTTGCAAGGCCTGGGGAGCCACTTTATAATGGTGTTCAGATATGTATGTTTTGACCTACAATGTTTATTATTTGGAAGGGTTTCTTTTATCTAGTAAGAGGCTATGGAGAAAAAGCAAACAGGAATACTCCCAAATGGCCAGAAGAAGATCATCGACCAGCAAAAGCTTGAGATTTCATGAAGGAAAATGCTCAAAGCACTAACTTTGAAAACTTCTGCACCAGTTAAGAGCAAAGTTGGCTTTGCTCATATGAGCTGAGACTAGCAGCATCCAAAAGTAAAGAGGATGTTTTTGGAGTGAAAAGGACTTTCAACAGGGTCTCTTAGGAAGGAGAGGAATTTGAAAAAATCAAGCTAGGAATAACTGTAGAAGGCATAAAAGTTCCCCTTGCAGAGACATGCTATTATGTGGTGTCTGCAGCTGCAGATACACTCCTGCTGCGCTGTCTGAGTTGTAGGTTATCTGCCTAAACTATAAGGCCAGGACAATAAAAGCACTAAACCCCAAGTAGCAGGATCCTGTGCAGACAGCTCAGCCTCCAGGTTATCCAAATGGATAATTCAGCCACAGCACTGCTTCTGTGAAGGCACATAGAAAACAGCAGCACAAGTTTAGCATGAGGTAGCCCAAGACATTTCCATAGGGCTGCTATGGAACCCATAGTGTGGCTGAACCCATTGTCCCTAGATTAGTGGGTAAAGCAGCTACAGCTGCTGTGAGGGAATGCACAGGCTGCCTGCTATATATATTTGATAGAAATTTTAGAAAAAACCAAAACAACTGTCTAGACTGCTACTGGGGATTGTTGCCAGTGCTCTGTGTGTGCAAAGCTGGGCCACCGTGCTATTCAAGCAGTCACTGAGATGCTGTTATGAAAAGTTGTCCTTCCTCACTTTTTCATATTTCATAAGATGTGCAAGCAGATCAGTCTGATGACCAACTGTGCTGCTTTAGCCCAGAGGGTGCCACTATTTCACAGAATCAACTAGGTTGGAAAAGACCTCTGAGATCATCAAGTCCAGCCTGTAACCCAACACCACGTTGTCAACTAGACCATGGCACTGAGTGCCATGTCCAGTCTTTCCTTAAACACCTCCAAGGATGGTGACTCCACCACCTCCCTGGCCAGCCCATTCCAATATCTAACCACCCTTTATGTGAAGAAATTCTTCCTAATGTCCAAAGTAAACCTCCCCTGCTGCAGCTTAAGACTGTGTCCTCTTATCCTATCACTGGTTACCTGGAAGAAGAGGCCGACCCCCACCTGGCTACACCTTCCTTTCAGGCAGTTGTAAGAGTGACAAGGTCACCGTTGAGCCTCCTTTTCTCCAGACTGAACAGCCCCAACTCCCTAACAGCCAATCTTCACCAGACTTGTGCTCCAGACCCTTCACCAGCTTTGTCTCCCAGTTGCATCTTATTATCTACTCAATTACGAAGTCTATTACATCTGCTGCTCTGCCCTGCACGTGTCCAGGCATGTCCTAAGGACTGGAATTTGCCTGGGTGTGATGCGAGTGATGTATGTATGTATGTGTGTATGTGTATGTGTATGTATGTGTATGTGTATGTGTATGTGTGTATGTGTGTGTGTGTGTGTGTGTGTGTGTGTGTGTGTGTGTGTGTGTGTGTGTGTGTGTGTGTGTGTCTCTAAGTCAATATATGTATTTTTTTTTAATCTCAGCCGATTATTGAAGCCCCTCTGCCAGTCAGATACGCCAGCAGCAGCCCTGCCGCCGGAGTGCCGCCAGTGCAGAGAGGCCAGGGGTAGGCAGAGGCGTGGTGGGCCGTGCGCGGTGCTGGCTGAGCCCTGTCCCGGTGCCGGTCTCTGCTGCAGCCGGCGGCTCCGGGCACCCGGCAGAGAGCGCTGGTGCCGCTGGTGCGGCGGCCGGCACCTACCCTACACGCGTGTGCTTGCACACATTTTAGATACCTTTTCCTCGTTAAGCTGCTGAGTTTTGTTCTGTTTAACGGGGTACAGCGGTGGCGAGAATTCCTCCCCCTTCGCGCAGGGCTGGGCGGGAGGGCAAGGGCAGACTTGGGACCTGGTGCGGGGTCTTTCCGGCCACCCCCATCCTCCCGCAGGGAAAGACTTTACAATTCCTCCCACCTGGTAGCTGTCTCCAAAAAAAAAACAAAAAACAAACCAAAACGTCAGTTCTATATATTTTTAAGGAATTTTCTACCAAGCGTCTGATTAGTAAGTAATTATCGCGATTGCTGCCATCCCATCCCCTCTGGACCCCCCTTTTTTGTGATGGCTGCTGTCCCGCGTGGAAGCATTTGGTGGGATAGAGGTGACGAAAAGGTTTTGTGCTGTTCCATACCTCACTGGGTTTTGTACGGCACTCCCTCTACTCCCCCTGCAGTTTTCCAGATCGCCGCCTATAGTGTATAAGCATAAAGTATGCCCTTGGTGCCGTTTGGGGTTGCTGTAGGCTGTCACAAGTGTGTTTTATAGAGGCTGATTTTAATTTTGCCACCCAGGAGAGTAATAGTCCCAAGGAAATGAAGCATCTTTCTGCTATTGTTATATATCTGAAGGAAAAATCCTGGCACATAATTGGCTAAAAAATAGTAGTGTGATGAGTCAATAAATTTCTATTGTGTAGCTTTCTCTGAGTGAACAATGCTATGTTCTGGGGTAGTGTTAAACAATTAGTTCACATATCATGCAAATAAGCACATCCTAGATGGATACATCTGGGGGTAGTAGAAATTATTCATCTCTGGCCAATCAGACAGCAGTTTTTATTTATTTCAGTGTTCAACAGAATACCTCTCTGAGCTCTGGGAGACCTTGTGAGCAATTGAAAATACAATAACTTTACAAGGAGAGCCAGCAGTTTTTCCTCACTCTCGATCCACAATAATAATGTATGACAAAATACCCTGTTCCCACAATGATTATCCTTTCTATCCCCAAGTGCTCAAATAGACAGCTGGGCAGGATTGACAGACCTCTTCATTGTCCTGTCATTGGGGCTCCCTACCCTTTCTCTAGTGGAAGAGATTTTGGCATTAACATTTCGGTACAACGCAGAAAGAGAGATGAGTCTGTCCAAGAGTCCATCAGAAATGACCAATAAGGACAGAAGCTTAGTTTGTGAAAATGCAACTGGCTGTATTGAGGAAAGTAGGACAAAACAGAATGCAAATCAGCCATATTATTTCTTTTGAATTTCCACCATCATCTCCCTCTGTAGTTCTATTTAAAGGCAAAATATTTTATCTTTGATTATATGTGGTGAAAATATTTACAAGGAATGTACCTTCCTCTTTGAATGGTACTCACCACTATGCTTGAGTTGCTTGGAGTAGTTCTGTGTAAATTCCTGCAGTTATTTTTATTGTTTTGTGTTACAATAGTGCCTAGAAATCTGAACTGTTTGCTAGATGTTGTTCAAACATGTTCTAAGGGACAATCCCTCCCCAGAAAGTTTGCAGGCTAGCCCTTTACTGAGAATAGAATTTAATTCCTGGATTTCATTTCTTGGTACATTTGAGTTCTTGAATCTCAAGAAAACTTACTTTTTCTCTGTTCTCATTTAATCCCAGTTATTGCCTAATTAGAAGTTAATGTTTTTTGAAGGGGGACTACCAAGAGAGTTTTCAAGCAATGTGAAGCATGCAGGGTTTTGAACTAAGTCTCTGCAGATGGTGCATGCCTACAGACCCCACTAGATCTCTCTAAGGCATTAAGGAAAAATTTAATATTTTTCATTTTGTGCAGGGAGATTAGTGGTCCCCAGCTGTGCCTGAGACCATCCATTCTTCACAGCTGGCCATTCTTATTAATCCCCAGGAAATAGCCTATGTTCTAATTTGGTGATTTTTAAATACAAACTGAGCAAAATTAATTTAAGCACAATAGTGCAAAAATTAAAATCATACTTTGTGGTGGATCACATTCTCGAAGAAGTAACTTTTGTGTGCGGGTAAAGAAGTAATACCCCAGTTTCACCTCTGGCATTTATTTTAAAGTATCATGGTAAATGTAATGAGAGAACATAAACATCCCAGGTACACTCCTTCATGTGCCCAAATGCATTTTTATTCTGGCTGTTGTTTTTTGACTTTACGTGGGAAGAGAGATGTCAGCACAGAAAAGCACCGAGCATTACGACAATTGGAATTAACAGTCCAGAAGACTGTTAAAGTTAATGATGCCAAAACCCAGGAAACTGACGCTTTGTTTTTAGTCCTGTTCAAAACTTTGAAGTGAATTGCTCTATGTGTGTTTCCTGAAAAGGTGAAGTTTCTTAGGACTGTCAACTCTGACAAATAATGATCAGCAGATAATTACAATGAGAGCTCATTAGGATCTTGTGTGCTTTCTATCCAGGTACGTCTGGCTAAAAAACAGTTCCAGCTTCTCTGTTGCTCAAGTGCATAGTCTCCAGCTGCAGGGACTGGGCCTGGCCATCTGTGTTGTGATGGAGGTCCTCTTAATTTGTGTGTCTGAGGCCTTGAAGCAGACACTAATTTTCTCCTAGTTCATTCCCAGCTGGTGCTTGTCTTTTTCCAAAATTCTAATTACTTGAGCACTCTAATTTATCATTCTGCTGGTCAAGAACAAATCACATTTAAAGACAAAAGTGCAGGCTTTTGCAAAAGAACTTGCTAAAAACACAGGCTTTTCTCATAAGCCATTTAAGAGAGTTAAACAGAGTAGATTGCAGGGGAATATATTCTCCCAGCCCTCACCTTACAACTCCAGAAGCTTCTGGGGGCTTTGGTCACTATGCCTGAGGAAAATACGTAGAGCTGTTCTTGTTCCTGCATCCATATATTGGTGATTTCTGTCCAGCCCCAGGCCAGCTCTCATCCTTAGGCTGCCTCTGCACTTCAAGGTGTTCATTTATGAATGCACTTTTTTTCTTGTTTTCTGTTGTGGAGGTTTTACTGTACAAGCTCCTCCTTAGGGATAGCTGGGCAGAGAGCTGGGTTCTAACAGTGTTGAATCCTTGCCTTCCACTGTGGCAAAGCCTTTCATCTGGCACTCGCCAGTGATGGTTTGGTTTTACTTTGACACTGTTAGCTCTCAAGGGGATGCTTTAACACACAGTGAATGGTGTTTCTCCAGGAACACAGAAAATAAAGAACACTGTGAGATTAATTTATTCTTCTTTTTTGTTTGGTTTTTTTTTTTTTCCCCCAAGCCAATTGAAATTTGGATTTTCCAGTATAAAAAAATCAAACCGACAAAATAACCCTCTGATCTCCCCATCACTGAAGATCCTAAAATGGTTGTGCACTAGGAAATAAAAGTGCCTGAATGAGGGGTTTTTACTCTTCTACTCTCTCCTTGCCCTTCCTAAAATGTGATTGCATGAATGAGTAATTAAATGTGATTTGCATCTTCTTAAGGCAAAAAGTTCTCAATCCTCTACATTTTTCAACAACTGGATGAAAATGGGTGTGTGAAAAGCTTAGGTTGGGAAATATTCAATATTTTTCTTAAAGTCCACCTACATATTGAAATTTACATATTAAAGTTGAAGCTATATGAAACATTTTTAAATGCCACACTGGTTTTCTTTAGTGTTTGTAGTAAAATGCAGCTTTTATTTCTTTTGAACTAGTAAGTCTTATTTTTATTCTCTTTAATCATGTAGAGCAGCAGGTTAATCAGAAAATTCAGTACCTGAGCCTCATCCATCATAAAAGAGTGCGGCTTCCTTCGTTGTCTCCCATAGAGTCGATTCTGGAAATCTTTTATTTATAGTGATTGGGGAGCTGTATGACTTCTGAGAGTGTCCTTTGTCCTTGCATGGAGGCATATCTCATGTGACATGGCAGAAAACTCTAGTGACTGGTTCTGTTCTGCACCAGCACATTTGTGAGCGTGAAACACAGGTTGTATCTTAAATAGCAAATTACTTTTGCAGCAGGGGTGTGTTTCTGAAGTGCAGACCCTGAGTGTCCTCTCTTACTGTGTTTACTCTAATGTCTACAAGTTACAAGGTTGCTTCCACACCACATGAAACTGGAAGATGCTCTCTAGTGGCTGTGCTCCACCTGCTAACCAACATTCCATCCATGTGAGCACATGAGAACTAAAGGAAAGTAACCCCCCAGAATGTGTTTAGTGCAGATATTGCCTGCTTAGCCCCAACAGTTTTGGGCTGCTCTACTTGTTAGTGCAGCCATAACCTGGGACACATGAAATATGAAAGCAAAAATAGGGGAAGAGTATGTGTGTTAATGTGCACATCTTTTTCATACTATATTTGTTATCTCAAAAATTTAGCAGAGGAATAGTGCACAGGCAATACATAAAACCCAGATGTGGAAACTGCAATCTTGCACCCCATTTCAGAGAATATATCAAAGAACTTTTGTCTTTTGTCAAACAAAGACAGCATAAGAGGGAGAGACATTATTAATTGCTAATTAGAAGTAAGTACCCTGTTGTTGTTTAGGTAGGAGACATTTGTATCTATTGTTTGTCATTCAAGTATTAAAAAGGCTTACCAAAGTTCATGAAGTGTTAGTTCAAAGGCAGTTATTCACATTTGAAGGTTAAAATCTTAGTAATGACACCTTGCATGAATCAGCACTTACAACTAATTGCCCTTATTATTATATTAACTATTTTTTTTTTGCATATATGCTCTCGTCCTGTGGTTTACCTTAGAAAGTAGCCTCAGAACTGATTTTATTGCTGCTGTAAATGCACAGAGAGTAAATTGAAGGCATATTGTGTCCCCCAATTAATTAAGTTAGCATTTGAATCTCATTTTTGTAATTTAAAATACTATGAAAGATATGCATAGGTACATAAGCATAAGATCTGCACCTTAGAATATCAAACAGTGATTATTAGCCTTTGAAATTTCATGAATAAAAATGGCAGAGTTCATTTTTATATGGTGAATTTTCAACAGACTTTAAATATACAAATTAAATGAGTGGAACTCACTCGGTGTTTCTGAACAGTAGAAGTCTAAATCCAAAATTCACGTCACTTTTGTGAGAAAACAGCAGCTTCAAGAAAGTAGCAGATCAAACACCCAACCTAGTATTACAGTTCTAAGTTTGGAGATGGCCAGGCTTTTGCAAACCAGTATTCTCCAGTGAAGCTGATTTTGTTAAATTTAGTGAATGAAATGAAAAAGCAAATGAAAACTTGAATTTGTCTTTAGTTTATACTGAAAAATAATATAGTCAACTGTGTAATAGCTTATTACCTGGAAAGTGCAGATAAAAACGCCCTGCTGGTTGCAGCCTACTGTGATCTTAGCTTTTCTAGGATTTCTATTTGAATTGAAGTTGTGTATATGGCAGTATAGCAAGTAACAAGGGACACATTTGTGCTGTAAGTCATGGAATCATTGAATCGTAGAGTATGCTGAGTGGGAAGGTACCCATCAGGATCTCTGACTGGAGCTCCTGGCCTGCCCAGGACATCCCAAGAGTCACACCATGTACCTGAGAGCATTGTCCAAATGCTTCTTGAACTCTGTCAATGGCTTGGTGCTGTGACCACTTCCCTGGGGAGCCTGTTCCAGTGCCCAACCACCCTCTGGGTGAAAAACTTTTTTCCTGATAACCAACCTAAACCTGCCCTGACACAGCTTCATGCTCTTTCCTTGAATCCTGTCACTGGTCATAAGAGTTAAGAGACCGGTACCTGCCCCTCCTCTTCCCCTTGGGAAGAAGTTGTAGACTGCAATGAGGTCTCCCCTCAATCTCCTCTTCTCCAGGCTGAACAGACCAAGTGACCTCAGATGCTCCTCATACCGTTTCCCCTCAAGGCCCTTCCTATGGATGGTCTCTAATAGCTCCATGGTTTTTTTATACTGTGACACCCAAAACTGCCCCCAGCACTCGAGGTGAGGCCACCCCAGTGCAGAGCAGAGTGGGACAATCCCCTCCCTTGCCTGGCTGGCGATGCTGTGCCTGATGCCCCCCAGGACATGGCTGCCCCTCCTGGCTGCCAGGGCACTGCTGGCTCATGTTCAACTTGCCATCAACCAGGACCCCCAGGTCCTTTTCAACAGCACTTCTTTCCAGCATCTCATTCCCCAATCTGTATATTTAACCAGGGTTGTCCCATCCCAGGTGCAGAATCCAGCACCTTCCCTTGTTGAACTCGTGGCTGGTAATTGTCCATGTCTCTGATTTGTTGGGGTCTCTGCCTTCAAGGGAGCCAAGAGCTCCTCCCAGTTTTGTATCATCTGTAAACTTGCTCAGTTTACAGCAAGTTTACAGTTTTCCAGTCCTGCATCCAAGTCATTTAAGAAGATGCTGAAGAGCACAGGGCTGAGGATGGAACCCTGTGGAACCCCACTAGTGACAAGTCACCAGTCTGACATCACCCCATTCACTGTAACCCTTTGTGCCCGACCCGTGAGCCACTTGTGGTGTGTTGTTTATCCAGCTGTGTGCTGGACAGTTTGTCCAGAAGGATCCCGTGAGAGACACTGTCAAAAGCTTTGCTCAAGTCCAAAAAGATTACATCAACTGGCTTTACCATATTGGCTAAGTGGGCCATCCACCATGTCATCCTGCTTCTCAAAGACACACAAAAATGTAATTGTGTCAGCCTTTGTGTTTGTCATCCCATAAGTGTCAGAAGAGACAGTGTGGAGTTTCAGGAAGAACATCTCCCCTCACAGCCCTGGAATGGTTTTGTTCTTTGCTCCAATAAAAATATGATGGGCCAAATATCTGTAGACAATATCTTCATTTACCTCTGTAGAGTAATAGACTCTATGAATTTAGCTGTTATCCTCTTCCCTCACATCTCGTGGTTCCTGTAGTGACATTCACAATAGCTTCTCTGTTTCCTGAAAAGCTA